>NW_026623234.1:2990651-3108506 GCF_030028575.1 Malurus melanocephalus
TCCCGGCAGGCCGGAGCTCGGGTCCCGGAGAGGCGCTGCCCGCGCCAGCGGGCTCTCCCCAGCGGAGAGCCCGCAGCGCCCACGCGGCCGCTGCCCCCCGCGGAAGTTTGGCGGCGGCGGGCGCGGGCTTTGTTCCCGCGGTGCGAGCGGCGGGCCGGGCCGGGGCGGGCGCGCAGGTTGCCTCGCAGGCTGCCGTGCCCGGCGTGTCGGGACAGCCGCCGCTCCGGAGCAGGAATGCAGCCGCGCACCCGCCGCGACGGGCCCCTTAAAGGTACAGCCCGGCTCCGTGGTGGCGCCCTGGGCTACCTGGCTCGCCTCGGCCGGGACTGGGAGTCCTCCCGCAGCGCCCTGGCACAGTGGGGCCRCAGCAAGAGTGGTACCAAAAATAGTGACGAGGGGAGGGTTTCGCTGCGCTCTTAGCGAGTCGGGAGGTAGTCCCATGAAGTCTCGCTGTGAAAACTTTATCTTTGTGGTTCCTCTGTCAACTGATACCTGCTGTTACTTCGTCTTGTGCGGTGGTTCTTTATTTTACAAAGTGCGCCCGGTGGTGAAGAAAACATCCCATCGGTTCGGAGAATTGTTTATAGAGAGTTAGAAGGCTTTTGGGGGAGGGGTGTGGAGAGGAGGTACGTACCTCATTTCTCTCCCTTCACTGCTTTGGCAGCTGCCGTATAATTTCACCCATCCGTTTTCTCCTATGCTACTCTGAAATTACAGGAAGCATTTGCTGTAGTGCTGCTGACCTCCATCATTCTACAAGTATTGCCCCTGGGGCACAATCGTAGGGAGTTTGGATTTCAAGTAATATTATTTCTCTTCTAACAAGAAACCTAATTGCAGGCAGCTTTGAAGAATGTGCTAAGCCAGCTTGGATAGACTGACTAGAAAGGGCTGTGGTTCTGTGTATCAGAAAGCCTTTTTTGAAACCAGAAGTACTCTTTGAGTACCCGAATGCCGCAGAGATACTTAGCTGCCCTCTAGGAGTGAGAAGGATCTAAAAAAATAGATCGTAGTGTAGGTACAGATCTGGATGTGTTTTATTTTGGCTGTTACCCAGGTGCTCCTGGTTAATGTGTCTGGGCTGTTAACAGCCATGTGGAGGATGTCTGATTGTAAAATGCAAGTTTGCTAGTAGGTGGTTGTTCCTTGATGTCTCTAGGATGCTGGTTTTTTATGGCAGCTTGTTTCTCTTTCAAGTAGTTTTCCCATCAGTGAACTTTTGTGTATCCTCTTGTCAGATGACTGCAAGTTTATAATTGCATGTGCCAACTGTTTCCAGAAGTGAATATTTTCTTTCTTTCATTAAAAGATAGGTTTTGCAATAAGGACACAATTCCTGAGCATTTTTTTTTTCATATTTGAAGCAAGGAAAAACATGAGGAGATACCAGGATGGAGGTGGCAGAGAAAATGCCAAAATTTGTGATGAGTCGGTGTTCTTCCACTTAATTAGAAAATTTTCAGAGTTGTCCGTTAGAAATAACCTGCAGGGGTGGTGTGCAGCTCAGCTGTCATAAAGCATCCCTGAAAGTTGCAATGCCAAACAGGTAAATTGTTATTTACTGCTCTGTCTCAGTACAGGAGCTGGTAAAGCAAACAAGTCTGCAAGACTGACCTTTGACTCTTTTGTAGTGGATAGTGGCAGTTCAACTGAACTCTGTGCCAATAAAACCCCAAACCAAACCAACARAAGAGATCCACAAGTACCTTGAGCTCTTGGAAAAGTGYGTTGCAGGTAGAAAGGGGTACAGAGAGGGAATTTAATGCTAATGTCATGCACTGCTGGTGGCTGGAGTGAAGACGGACCTGGTGTTAAGATGGTCTGTGTTAATACAAATACAGAATGTCACAGGACCTGTCAGGCTGATGTGTTTGCTCTTCTGGCTCCTGGAGCTCTGCCAGAAAGATACATAGTTTATATCAGAACTTAACTTCTGAAACATCATGACTACATTTTAGAGCTGGAAACCTGAATGTGATGCTTCCATAGAAGTATATTTTGCAGTGGGAATCGGTTTCCACTGCCCGTGCTTGGCATCACGGTTGGTTCTACAGCTCTCAGCCAAGTGGAAAGCACYCGTTTTCCTATTGTCAACTTGGAGTTGATAATGTTCTACTTCCTGAGTGTGCTAAGAGTGCCAGGGTTTACTGATGATCAATTTGGAGGATATTCACAGGTCTCGTGATCAACCTGAATTATCTTGACTCTTTTTTTCAAAGTGGCGATGGCACTGAATAGCATTCCCCGTACTTCTAAAATGAAGAGCAACATGCTGCAGGATGATGACAAGTAGTGTTTTTTTTGTTTTGTTTTGTGTTTGACAGTTCTGTCTACTAAAACGTAATGGAAGAGCATATAGCATTAATCTTCCAGTATGAAGTTAACTTTTTTCATTRTATAGAAGCARTTTTGTTTTATATTCTCTTTCCAGAAGCTTTCAGTTGTGTGCTTTAGCAGTTKTTTGCAATAGACAAACTTTCCATGTGTCTTAGGAGTGTGGGTGTATGCAGCAAGAAAATTAATAGGTGCTTAGTTACATAAAGTGCTTGCATTTCCAGAGTGTGTTGTGAACCTTGAAGATGGATGTTCTCTCTCTGTGGGCCACAAAATGGGATTTCAGAAAACTGGTAGCTATTTCTCTCCATTGTATTCTTTGAAGTTACAGAAGAAAAAGTGGTTAGATATAAACATTATACAGTTATTTGTAGTTCAAATCAGAAAGTACTACTTGTTTTATGTTAAATAGTAAAAGAAATTAAAGTGTTTTGCATTTTGGTTTTACTCCTAAACACTCTCCAGACTAGTGAAATCAACATTAAAAAATAGTTAAAACATTAATTCTGTGAGAATGATCTGTAGTCTGATAGTGCTCTTGAATCTTCCTGTACTCTTGTGAAATAGGCAAATATTATTCTTGTTTTGTAAATGTGGGAAGTGAAGTAGAAATTGTCTTGCCCAAGGCCAACTCCATTTGCCCTAGAATGCAACTTACCGTTGAACACAATAGAATATATGTTTTATAACACTTATAAAAGCTGATAAAGAGATATTATCTTAAAAACCAGTCAAGGTTTTAAAAATAGGTTTATATAATAAGTGCACATTCTGCACCCTYGTTGAATTCCTTTGCTTGTGACTTCTGACTTCTCTTTTTAATAAGACTTGCATTTCTCTTGCTGATGGTCAAAAGATCATAAAACCACAGAAATTATACTGACTGTCGGAAAGGGTGAATTGGTAAGTAAAGTGTTATTAAAATAAATGTAAAAGAAAAGTGGATACTTAATTTCTCCAGTCCACTGTTATTTCTAGCTTAGCTATTTGTGATGTTTTCTTGAATGGGTTTGCATAATAAGATTGTATATATTAGACTTAAACTGACAGTCTTTTAACATGTCTGGCTTTACATGATAAAAYATCCAAAGCTGGAGCTCTGGCATATAACAAACCCACTCCCTTAAATGGCATACTGTATTTAGTTGCTGTCTGTGTTTCACACAAATCATGGCAGAAAACACTAATTGTAATTGTCATCCACGAATCTCATGYCCTTGATGGTTAGGCTTTTACTTCTGTGTCTGTGATGCCAGTGGTTCTTTGCCATTGCTCTTATGTTAGGTATTACTCTTTTATGGGATTTTGTTGTCTCTRTTGAATGAAAACTGGATATTGTAATGCTCCTTGAATCTCTTCTTTCTTCTGTCTGTAGATTTTCATTTCCCTGCACTAAAGATAGTTACTGTATGGATACAGGAGCTTGTTATTCTGTAGACTTGTGGTTTATTTATGCTGTATATCTAGTTGCTCTGGGACTGTTACCTGAGTGTATTTGACTGCGCTCCTGTTGTGAGTGAATTCGTGTTCAGGTTTTTCAGTTTTCCAGGCATACTTTTTTGCCTCTCTTAAGCAGAACTGTCTCTTAGATGTTGAAGTGTTCCAGCCAGTGCATTTAGGATGGGAGACTCTTGAGCTGCARTCAGTGTTTCTGTGTGGAGCAGATCTGCTGGCTGTTGTGAGCCTARATGAAAGGAGACTCACTGTGTAAGGGTAGGAAAATAAGTTTTCATAAAGAGTTTATTAACATCTAATGGAACTGATGTTTTTTGACTTTCGTAGTTCTAAATTTCTAATGRCTAAAATTCCTCATATCAAGGAATTACAAAATTTAGTACAGAAGACAAAGAAAAAAAAGGGAATTGAAGTGTCATGAGCCCAATTCTGATAATATGAGATACATTAAGCATTCTGTTATAAGCATGTTAGCACACCTGTGGGTTGTGAACAGTAATAACAGAAGCTTTGTCTGTCATGAGATTCTTAGGTGATTAGATTTTTCTGATGTTAGCCACTTTCAACAAGTCACAAACCATTAAGGTTAACAGACAGTGATGTAGAGGCATATTCAGTGTTTGTGCTGCCAGTTGCAGTTTTGTCAAAAAGCATATGACCAAAGACAGCGAAGATCTTGTTTCTCAAGCTGTTGTATGTTGGTTGCAACTTGCTGGTGTTGCAATACTCAGAAATAAAAAGCACCAGATTTTTTTCCCTGGATGAGTTAGTTAGAAGAGAATACACAACCTCATCACTATAGTACAGAAAGGTGAAAAGATCTGTTGTCTAGCAAAGTTCCCAGTAGGTAGTGTATTTGCCTGAAAAACAGACCCCATATTCTGTAGTGTCAAGGTGAAGTTTTGCTCCTCGAGTGAAATCCACCGGTAATGGGACTTCATCATGACTCCAGGCAGGGGAGATCCCTCTCCTGGCTACCAGCATGGTGACTTCCTCCATGTGCCCTAGCAGGACATAGTCTTCTGTGTCTCTTTGTTACTGCGTGACAGCCCCTCCCAGCTGCTGGAGCTTTCTATTTCTATTGCATAGCAGCAGTTCTTTAATCAGAAATCTTGTTAGTATTCAAGGATAATTGATCCGACTCTCTGGTAGGGGGTGGGGACCCAGCCTTGCATCCTTCTCCTACTTGCCACCCCCGGTTTGACCCCTGTTGTCTCTTTGTTTTCTCCTGTTAAGTTTGTGCCAGTGATGTGTGTGTGTGCTGTTTTTCCAAGCAGCCTGAAGTTGGCTGTAACCAAGAGCAGCAGTTAAATAGAGCCCGATTTCCCCGCTTCCTGGCGTTCAGTTGTTCGGCTCCATTTTCTGGTCTTCTGTGTTTTTGATTTGCAGAGAAGGAACTTACTTGGTGCCCCCGGGCATCTCTTAAACCCATTAGAACAAACTCCATTATTTCACTGTACTTAGAAATCCTCCTCCTTTAGTCCCAGCATCCATCAAAATAATGTATCCTCTGTAAGGCCCTGTGGAAAATGTTTAATAGGATCTTTTCAAACTCAAGGAGAGTTCCAGTTGGAAAGGGGGAGGGGAGAAGGCTAATGGAAGATCTGACTGTGACTTGCAGTGAGCCTGAACTTGGCCTGTGTCAGCTCTCCCTTCACCTCCATGCTGAGGGAAAGCTGAACAGAGCGGATCCAACACTGGGATCAAAGCTGGAAACAAAAGGCTTTGGGAGAAAAATTTCCCGTCTGGCCAAGAGGCAGCCACACAAAAGTGGTGCATAATTTATCACTCGAGGTTTATTTCTGCTGTGCTCCTTTTGGAGAGAGAAGCAAAAAAGAAGTGACTCTCCTGCTGTTTCAAAGTGGATAAGTGATGGCTTTGGAGATTTGAGACAGGAAGGAGCTAGAGATATCATGGAAAAACTTTTTCAGTGCATTCTGTACCCAGTTTGTCTCCTCAGACGTCGACAGACATTATTTCTGTTGAAGGGAACTCTATTCTTGCATTTTGAAGTTTCAAAGAGTGAGGACTTTTGTCTTCTCTGGTAATTTCCAAATCACAGTGGAGTGGTGTTGCCCTTGGCAAAATCAASTTATTTGACTTTCTGAGATGTTTTTCTTAACTTAAGGATTGGTCTAGGTGCTGTGGCTCTGTGTAACGTGAAGGAAGAGGCTACATTTGCCCCAAAGGGTTTATAGTCTTAATTGGACATCTGACATCTGATAAGAATCAGGGGTGTGATAATTCTACTGGGATAGATAAGGTCAATATTAAAATTATATAGCTTTCTAATTAAATTTCCTTTAACTTTGGTTTAATGGGAAAAGCTTCTAAAGTTTTTCATTCCATTCACTTCTTAGAATGAGGATAGAGCTTTTGGGTAGGATTTGGCATCAAAGACTACTGAAAGCTGGTAACTGTAAATAAGAATGAGGAAGCAGATGCAAGAGTAGTGTAAACCATGGGAAGAAGGTAAGGGGATATAGGAATATAGATATTAACAGAAGCAAAGATAGGCATTTTGGAAATGAGAGCCAAGGGCTTGAGCTGGCAAAGGAACAGAAGAGTCATGTAAGGAAATCCAAGTGAAGTAATTATGTGGGATCTGATGGCAGAAAGAGTTGTTAATTAGGTAGGATAAAAGATGGAAATTTTGAAAGTGAAGATCAGCATTGAGCAGAATTTAACTGCTGAGACAGGGAAAGACTTATTTTACTAATACTTTAAAGGAGGATGTGACAAATTGTTAGGAATCCCTGACTGTAGAGTCCTGACCTAATGGAGAGATTTTATGCAATATTAGGAGCTTAGTAATGGAATCAGAGGTGGAAAGGGAGACTATTAGCATAATACTGAGATGGTAAGCCCATGGGATAGCTTCATCACCATCTGCAGTGATGGAATGTGGGATCTGTCAGCCTTGGGAGCACATAAGCCAGAAGAATTTTTGAGCGAGGTGTCCAGGAAGGTRTTTTAGGAGATGGTATTGTCTGGAAAAGTGTATGAAATGGGAGGGCAGAACTGAAGAGAGAAGCTAGAATTTTGAAGATAATTGCTTGGACAAAAGCATAAAGTGAGAATAGGTGATGGGTTTGGTAAGAAGTCTGGATACAGAAGCAAGTGTAAGTCTGGTGGCAGAAAATTGCACCTTTCCTGGAAAAGAAGCCTGCTTCTCCTCCCCTTCCCCAGTAAGAATTGCGATGTGAAAGAGTGAGTCACTATTGTGAACTGTTTGTAGGCCCCTGAATAGCCTCTATCTCTGAAAGGCTTATAGGAAGCATTCTGGGA
The DNA here is from genome assembly GCF_030028575.1 of Malurus melanocephalus. Taxonomy (NCBI): domain Eukaryota; kingdom Metazoa; phylum Chordata; class Aves; order Passeriformes; family Maluridae; genus Malurus; species Malurus melanocephalus. The sequence goes on from NW_026623234.1 coordinate 2,997,729, forward strand.
CTCTGCAAGGTTAGAGGGAAATACACACACTTCTCCTTTAGCCTGAATCTCCAGCTCCACCAGTTCATTTGACTTGGTGACAGCTGGTAGTGCTGGGAGAGGTTCTCGCTTAAGGTGCAGCCATTCGATATATCAGAACTGTCTCGTGGGATCTAGGATTAGAATAAAATGAAGACACACCTACCTACTTTTTTTTCCCTTTTTTTTTTTTCCTTCTGTGTGCTCCCGCCTGATTTTAGTTCTGAATTTCCATAACTGCTGAATAGTCAAATCCTTTCTTTGCAACTCTGAGGGTAGGGAAAAAAAAAGAGGGTTGTAATTTCCTGCTTCTGTTCCAAGCTTCTGAGGATGAACCAGGAGGTGGGATAATTCTCTGAATTAAAATTGCATTTGTTAAGAGGAAACCAGCTTTACTTACGTCCTTTCTTTGTTATTCAGACTTTGCCATTTCTTCAGGCTGCACAAATTTAAGAAATGAGGTTTCTGAGACCACAGAGACRGCTTTCTTCTCACTGTGATTCTTGAAGCCTGCTATTCCTGAGAAGTCTGTGTTGAGTTTCTTGTGGCTGGAGGACATGCCACTAACTTGTGCTGCCTTTATAAAAGGGCCTTGACCAACTTAGTACTGTTAGCATGAGGGGAAACATAATGAGTCTGTCTGTGAGAAAACTAGAGAGTCTGGCATGGGAAAGGGGAGATAGATTGGAGGCTGCCATTCTGGAGGTTTTAATAGCCAAGAAACTGGAGAGATTAGTCATTGGAAAATAGGAATGCTAGGGGGCTATCTGCATTTTTGTCATGGATCTCACATAAAAGTATTCAGTGTCTAAATCTTAGAAAACATGATGTAGGAGTGAGTGGGAGACTAGGTCGGGTCTCCTGACATGAGCAACAGGCATTGCTCTGCAAACAGACTTAAGTTTATTACAAGGGAAGAGCAGGTTGAGTTCAGAGCTGTGACCATTCAGAGATGAAGTGGTGAAGGGGATTTTCTTGGGCTTTGACTTGGAAATCARGAAGGATTGATTTATTTGATTGATGTGGTTATCATTGTTTGCTATCTTAGGGAAGGYTGCCTCTGGATCTGACTTCTTCCCTGATCCAGTGAACAGCAGCTGCAAGAGGGTGTTGACTCACAAACAGCTGCTTCCCAAGGGTTGTCTCCACTACAAGGGTGGTAACCTTGTGTTCCCGTTTGAACTGTCACCACTCATGAATCAATACTGTCTGTAGGCCTTTGTTCACTGCATTTTTGAGTGTATGGAAGAATTCAGACCTGCAGTCAGCATTACCTTAAACAACAGAAGGCCTTTAGGCCTTTTGGGTGTTAGGTGTTTGTTTTTAGAGGGATTTTTTTGGGGGTGTTTTTTTTTTTGTTATTTTTAATTTGTTTTGTTTTGTTGGGTTTTTTCTGAGGCACAAGGTTCTTTTATCTGGGAAGCAGGTGGATCCCCTGCCTGTACCTCAACTCCTCTAGAAGGGCAGATTTGTCATCTTTGCGTCTCTGGCAGTTATGCTGAGTAATTTCTATGCTGCCAGTACTCAAGCAAGAATAACCTTGGTGTTCCTTGACTTCTGCGACCTTCCACTATAAACGGTTTTGGCTTGAAGCAGCTTGCTCACTAGCAGGAGAAGCCTGTTATTTTTCTGGGTTTTCTCTTCTTTGTGACTTGCCTTCTGTGAACTGGAAGATGAGGAGCTGTAATCTTCTTTTGCTCTTAGTGCAAATTCCAGACTAGAACAAAATAAGCAAATTGCTTAGGTTTAAGTTTTCCAGTCAATCATCCCTAKAAAATGTTGGGAGCTTTTTCGTGCTTCTTTTCTTGCTTTGTTATGGTTAGTTCTTCATCCACAAGTCTTTAGAAGTCTTGGGAGCAAACTTTTAACCTCAAAAGGAATGTCTAAAAAAAAAGGGAACAATTCCTATGATACTCTGTAGTAACTTTTTCTTGCTTGGTTGTGCTGGAGAAGCAAACTCAATGATGGTAATATGTATKCTGGAGGAATAAGAGCAACTCAGATGATTATTTTTTGAGAAAGAACCCGTGAGGAATTTTTCTGATGCAGATGCTTTAGAACGGACTGGCGATGAAGAGGAGATGGCGGACACTTGCCTCCTTTAAATGCTTGGCAAAACTCTCTGTTTAGCTTATGTTGGTACACAAGGTAAAACTTAACACAGTTACAATATAGAAATAATGGGAGATACAGGGCAAATTAGASCTATGTACAATTTGTCAATTGTAGGATAAAAATAAACAGTATTCAGACAGAAGCCTTTGAGCAAGGAAGGGAGTGAGGCAGAGATGACATCTTTGGTATGTAAGTCTTGACTTACCCGCTCAGGCAAAACAGCCTCTGAGCTCGGGCTTCAATTAAGTGGCTGGGACAGCTGCCAAAACACCTACATTTGTTGGCTAATACACTGCATTGGTCCTGCAGGTTAATCTGGGAAAGGCATGGGGTGTTATCTGGGTTTGTCTTGGTTGTTTTCTTGAACAATGGTCTATCAACATGCTTTKCGCCCTGTGTGTCAACATCTTAAACTAAATGTCGTGGCAATGCTAATACTGCCTCTTGAAGTGTTGTGAGGACAGAGGGCCATTGGAGCTACTCAACCCCAGAAGACCAGGTATGCCTAAGGAGCCAGCTTTTCTGACCTTGCAGGATGCATACCAGAGTCTCTAAAGTATGTGTTTTATGGCTCTGTGCCCTTTTGAGACAAGCAGAAGGGGAGTGGCTCACAGGAGCAAGATGACAGTAACTTCTTGAGGAGAATATTATCTTATTGTGTGGGATGGGACTGAGCTAAGKTGGGCAGACAGCACAGACCCTCTATAGCCCCCTGCAGCCCCACACTGATGAGCCTCAGGAACCTTTGCATGCCTAAGGCTCTGTGTGGCTTTGCTGGTTGTATAAGTGGCCTTGGCAAGTAGGAGGTGTTTCAACTGCTCAAACCATGAGAACTGAATACAATGCTGAGATTTAACTCCTAAGCTAATCAAGAGCAAACTAAATATTTGACTCCCACGAGAATGAACTCCAGAACTCTGTATGTTCTTCCATTGTAACCAAAAGGAAGTAAACTTATTTTTCAGATAAGAAAGACATGAAGCCACTAGACCTGTGAGATCTATGTAATGATTGCTATAGAGTAGGACTGGAAGGATTTCCATTGCTGATCTTTGCTGCACCAAACCCGTTTCTTTTTATGCAATCTCATGCAAAGCAGCAAAAGTTGTCTCCACCTAAAAGCACAAGAGAACCATCAACTGAAACCAAATGAAAATGCTGTCCATACCTACAAAAACATTGTTTCTGGGGTTTGACGCTCCTTCTGAGGCTTAAGAAGCAAATAACTTAATCCAAAATTCACATAAAAATCTAGTCAGAATATAAACCATAATACAAATATCTATAGCAGAAAAAAGAAGCCCAAACCTGCTAGCCAACTAGACTGCCACAAGTTATTATGTGAAGTTATTCTGCTGTCATATAGTGCCAAGTGAAATGTGCAAATTTAAGTCAGACTCTTACCAAGTACTGAACTGGCATGTGCAATTTGGATTTCAAGTTGGATCCAGGGAGAAAAGCATAAACGATAAATATTGGAATGAGAAGTAAAAGGTGAGACTGAGAAGAAARTTGTATAATCTTATGAGTAAAATATAAAATATATTAGAGCAAGGAATACTTACCTTACTAGAAATAAAATGTTATTCTTTGGAACATTTTCGTTTCTTTCCTTGGGTTCTGTGCCATGTATCCCTTTCTGTTAAAACCTCTGTGGAGACAAGCCCTTTGTATGTTGAACTCACTTCTGGAAGAAACTCAAGCGTGCTGTTTTTTACATGTGGGTAACACTTGCAGAGCTTGTTTTGCCAATAAGAGTGTCTTTGAATTGATCGTGGTGGGATGTGGTGTGAGTTCTGATGAGGCTCTGTGCAAGTGTRTATTTTGATGAGAACTCACCTCTAAAATCTCTAGTAATTTTGTTTTCTTGTTGCTGATGTGAATAAGCTCCTTTTTTTTTCTGTGGCCCATTATTGTATGGATGATGTTTGAAAATGAAATGTCTTCCATCTGGTTAAGAAATCTGATTTATCCTTGGAGGCCTGAACTGCTGTCTTTGCTAGCAGGAAATAAAYAATGTTCCAACTGTCCCCAATTATCACCCACTTGCCTTTCTACACATCCATGTCTTTTGCAAGGRTAGAAGAGATGACTTATGGATCATGAATGGAATCCTCTGCTTCTTCATCTCTATCAAATTTAGTCCTCTCCTCTGTTTAAACTTTGTAAATTAAACACACTGCTTAAAACAATTGAACAGTGGGCTGGACCGTGGAGGTGTGGTTTTCCTGGGACACAGTCGGTGGCGTGTTTCAGGTGGCACTAGGAATGCAACTCCAAATGACTTACAAGGGCTTGATACTGATTCAGAGTAAGGTTTAGTATAATCTCACTTAATGGGAAATACTGTCTTCAAAATAACAGTTTTAGGGTAACATAAAGCCCATGGTCTGGAATAGCAGAATTGGAGGAAATTTTGCTCCTGCTGCCTTTTCTTTTAATAAACTTGGTATCTCTCTGAGAGAAATGTTTTCRGTGAGGGTGCTAGGATGTTGTCACTGCTGAGGATTGTTCTTCTCTGCCCGCAGTGTATGTGGCTTGGCCTCCTGCTGCCAGGCTTCCTTGGCCCAGGGGTGTGGTTTCTTGTTGAGCCTAGTCTGGGATAACTGTGGGTTGCCCGAGAGAGCAATCTCATTCCCTTGTCCCTTTGATAGGTCTGTGTAGATGTCTGCTGGATGAATCAGTCCAGCTTGTTGGTCTGTCACAGAGCTGGCCTGCAGAACTATAAAACCACAGATTGTGTGGTATTKGCCAGCTGAAGTGAATTGGTCTTCAGAGAGCTCATCAGTATAGACCTGGTGGAAAGGCAGAGGGAGGCAAACCAACCATTTCTTGGCACTGACTTGCTGCTTGTTTGTTCTGCCTCAATAATAATTTGGAAAGACTTTCCCTAGAAACAAGGGAAGGTGAGTATTCAAGCCCAAGATTAATTCCTGTGGCTCACACATGCATAGACCTCCTTATTAGTATTGTACTTGTACGACAACGCTGTATTAACATCCAAGTGTGTTGAAAGATCAACCCATAGATGTTGCAACTGGTGCAGTACATTAATTGGTGATGCCCTTTGTGGTGGAGACTTCTTTTCATTAAGGCTGGAAGCAAAGACCTACTATCTTACTTTAGTTGGGCTGCCACAGACTAGTGTTGTGAGTTGTTGCCAGAGAAATGGTTGGTCTGAATATGAAAAGCTTTATCCTTTTGCTAGTGCTTTGATTCTCCTTCTGTAATCTTGCCTTTGAAATTACTGGTGTCTAGTAGAGAATTGGTTCTTGACCCTTGTTTGCAGACTCTGGATCAGAGTTTTGCTTGCTTTCCTCACTGCTCTCCTCTGATGTAGTGTGATGTTGTGGTCTGACAAGCCTGCCTTGGGCATGCACACAAAAGGAGACACAATCCCACTCTCCTCCTGAACCAAAATCAGAAATGGCAGTGCTGATGCAAAGTGTCTGGTTGATCACAGAAAGACAGAGCTAATTGTGGGAAAACATAAGCTGTCTAAATGGCCATTCCTGTTCTYCCTGAATGAATATGTGGCAGGCTGAAGGGGAAGATGTACATAAGATGAATCTTACACATGAATTGTCAATTGGATCACGTAAAGATTCACTCTAATGGAAATCAGAGCTTCAGTGTAACATGCAGCATGTGCACACAATAAGGACAATCTCTACTCTGAAGAATTAATGATTTCTGCATGTAGTAAACTGACAGATGTATGAAATAATGAGAAAAAACTGACAATGAAATACTGATTAATGTAGTAAACAGAGGCTTCACTTAAGCTTTGCCATTTACTATGTATGGTGATGCTTTTTGTCCTGTCTTCTGTATCCTATCTTTCTGTTGAAGCTGTCTTTCTCTAGTTGTTCTTTTTCCCCCTTTGATACGCTGCACGCAACATTATCACAATTAGACACATTTKTTGTGTCTGAGGTCTGACACTGGGAGAGTTAAAAAATCGTCTCAGATGTAATGTCCTTTTAAGAGGATTTAATAGCTCTTGCTCTGGATAGTGCCTGTTCCTGTTATCTGCCAGCATATTCAATGAACAGTTGGCATTAGTCTAATGAAGGGGATCATACCTAAACCCAGCTGGCAAAGATCTATTCTGTGTCCATGACTTTTCCACCCTTTTCCCTATCCTGACTATAGCAGCTCTTAGGATGGATCACAGAAGGATACTTAAACATGTAATCACTGAGGTCAAGAAATTTGAGAGCAGATGCTCAACTTGGACTTGGTTAGAAATCCAGATTTTAACCCTGGATTCCTGACTTGAGGTAGTTTAGCTGCGGCCAACTTTTTCTAATAATTATTAAAGGTTCTTTTTGCTGCTTTGTAGCAGCAAGCTAGGTAGCATTCTGTAAATACATAATGGTCTCCAGTGGCTGTATTTACCCAATAGTTTAAGTGTTTTTCCCTGCACCCCTTGGAGATCAGCTGTACAGGGCTTGGGTTGGGAGTGCCATCTTTGCGAGCTGTAATATAAAGATTCCTTACAGTTGTTGGGTCAGGCTTGCCAATGGCTAGTTTGTGGGGGGTTTTTTACTCTTCTCTAAGGATAGTTGACAACTGTATTTTGGAGTTTACAGACCTTTTTCTTTTGAGGGTAAAGAAGTTAACCATGGYGACTGGTTGCCTAATAATTCTGCACACTAAAGTCAGTGGCTTTTTCCCAGATTAGAATGTTACATTTTTAAACATTTACTGTACTCAAGTGTAGAATGATCTAATTCATTGTGTTTATTCCTTCTCATAAAAAATTTCAGCACAGGGGCATGCCTATCTTACTTCCAAATGCACAAACACTTGGTAAACAGACTGTAAGAAGAAAATCACTCATGAGCTACTGTAGTAAATACATCTGCAAAACCTTAAACAGGAAATTACCCCAACTACTTCTGTCAGTTTGCCTCTGAGGCCATGGTTCTGCAAGCAGTGAAGCAAAAGAATGAATCAAACTGGGCTGGGTGAGGAGGAGTTGGAAGATCTTTCAAGTTTGCATCTTTTTGAAGCTCGTTGCCCACTGGACCACTTTTGCTTATCTGTTTTTAATCAGGCTGCAGAAAGCTATGCCAGTTTATGGGGGTTGTAGGACTGGGAGTAAGGAAGGAGGGGACTAAGCTCTTTAGGGTAGCGCAACTGGTGAAGATAAAACCACTATCCTGATGCTTCTTGCCCATTTTGAGCAAATATCAGTGTGTTTCTGGAGAACCCAAGTTTTGTTAATCACTTTGATATAGATAAATCAAGACTGCTTTCTGTCCTTTACTTATTGGGGACAGAAAGAGGTTTGTTTCAGAGGGATACCTGGAAAGAAATCAAGAAACTAGATTACAGCATGAAGGACAGAAGATTATACCTTCTCCATGGAAAACAGACATATTCCTCTGAGGCCTTGATACCTAGATCATCATCTATGTATTTAGTTTGCCAAGTGCTTGTGCAGTTTTAAGGAGTAGTATGGGAATGATTTCCGGAATGTTTCTGCTATTTGTAATTCCACATTGTTTGATAACGTACAGTAAAAAATGGAAGGAGGATAATGAAACTCAAAGCATGCTTCTCAGAATCTGGACTTAGTAGACCACCTCAGAATAAAGGACCAGGAAATGGGAAAGCCAACTGAGCTCAGCCGCTAAAGCTGAGATGAATGCTGTCATGAAAGTAATGGTGTGTGGCTTTGTTGGGTACTGTGACTTAAGCTGATCAGATCTTGACTCATCAAGGCTTGTTGGCTGAAGGTCCAAATATACCAGATGTTCCTACTTAGRGAATGATCCACAGGAATAAATGTTATGTTCTTGCAGTGTCTGGGAATGGTAGCATAAGGTACCAGAAAAATTCAGCAAATTTAGTCAAGATACAAACTGCACACTAAGGCCTTTTCTCCTCCCACAGAAATACTTGGTTTTTTTCTTTTTTTTTCCTGACTGAAAAAAAAGTAATTTTACTGCATAGCTATTGAAAAGGATTAGTATATGACTCCTCCATTTAGGAGTGGAAAGAGATGGGGGGAAAAGTGTGTTTTCAACTGAAAAAACTCCCAGGAACTTCTCAAGGTAGACTGTAATTACTGGAGATAAAATTCTGCTACAAGTAGAAGTAACTAAATAAGTAGCCCTGTGTTGTGTCACTTCTCTACTGTTATCCAGTCATTTTAGGTAGCACTTATAGCATGGATGGGCCTGGGTTGCTCTTTGATTGGAGGAAGTACTCTATATTTGGCTGAATAATATTATGTCTTGCAATGCCCACAAATTGGCTCAAAAGCTTGATTCAACTTGATTTGTCTGACTGTACCCTATTCTCCAAAGTATGGTGGAATAACAGAAGGAAAATTGCTCTTGAGTCATTGTGGTAAATGCATCTGTAAGACAGGAGACATCACTGTCTATTCATGGGTTTTGGCCCTGAGATCATGGTTCTAGTAAAAAGCAGTATGCTTGTATGGAGGAGGAAGAACAGTTTAAAAGTTTTTCAAGTATGAAAAATTTTTCTTCCAGGACTGAATGATGCATGTGCTTAAATGTTTCTGAGCTCTATGAGGAATCTTTTATTTAGAWAAGCACTTCAAACCTTGGAACTTCGTCTGGGAAGTAGTATCAGAAGCAGTTCTTTACAACATTGTTAATACAGACTCTTCTCATGAGAAAAATCCCTAGGCATCTTTAGCCTGCTTTTGTATGGAAGCAATCGTTATTTCAATATGTGTGCATATCTTCTCACCCAAAAAAACTGGTCCCAGAGAATAGAAATTTCATGAAAACAGGCAGCATAATAAAGGGAAGGGACCACAGAAGCAACTTGGCTGTGGGTGAAGATTTCTCATGGGTTTGCATTTTGTTAGACATAAAAGAATCCCCTCCCTCCATTTGGCAACAGATGCATCAAAATTGAGTGTTGGAGATGAATCCATTTGAAACTGACTTTGTTAATACCATTTCTTATGTAGCTATTAAGATCATTCAGGTGTGCAAGTTGGAGTCTTACAGGACCTAAGCCTATTTCCAGATCCCCAAGCAAGTGGCAATGGTCTGAGAGGTTGGTCCATCAAGCCCAGGAGATGTTTAGTCCTCTCTCATTAGGAGGCAGAGGCCTTTAATAGGCTTTAATTGGGTTGCACTTTAGGACTGCTCAAAAGCTTTGTTAATATAGGATGTGGCTGCTTGGTTAGAGAGTGATATTTCTGGAAAGAAGCGTGTTAAACCTGTGTTTTGAGCTAMCTGGTTGCTGGCTGTTTCCCAGATATGAATGAGGTTTGGGGTGGGACTTTTTGTTGTTGGGGGTTTTTTTGTTTTTTTAACTTGTGAAGTTTTTGGACTGGATTTTATCTGTTAAGGTTCTGTTATTGTGCTTATCCCCAGCTTATGGGTCTGTGGAGGCTGTGCTCTCTTATAGCAATTAATTTTAACTAGAGTATCTGAAATAATTACTACTCTCAGTGATTCACCCTGTGCCTCTGAGTGGCTGAATATGAGTTAAAATTTTGCTGAATGTCACAGTTTACAGCCTGGCAACTTCCATTTATTTTAGCGTGCTGGGTTATAAGCTGGTGCTTTAGGAACTATSCACAAGTGTCCTGGGGTAATGTATTGCCAGATAAGATCCTCTGCATTGCTGGGGCTGCTCTGATTGAACTGGAAGGAAGCTGCAGGCGTGACTCTCTTTTCCCTCTTGCTCTTCGGGCTGTGTTACAAGGCCTGTGAGCCCCAGCCTGGCCAGGGCAGAGGATGGCTGAGGGCTTTTGCCGAGGGCAGGGAACGGAAGGAAAGGTGTCCTGTTTATTCCTAAACATCCTCAGTGTYTTGAAGCACAAGAGATACATTTTGTAATGCAAGTCGAACGAGTTCTGATGGTTTTTCCTAACTAGTTACATCAGAAAGGCCAAGGATCATTACTTCTTTTGCTGATTTTTTTTTTCTTTTTTTCTTTCAGCCTTCCTCCCCCTCCACCTTTTGTCTTGCTTTCAKTTCACCCATCTGCATCTGGTCTTGCCCAGGCAGCTGCTGCTCTATTTGTATGTTCCCTGGGGGAGCTCTGGTGCTCCTTTAAGATCTCCTGTTGCTTTGGGAATTCACCTTTTCGACATGGTGCTTCATTAGCCTCTCTCATTTATTTAGGACTGTGAGAAAAGATTTCCCCTCCCAAAAAGCAGAAGAACGAGTTTCCAGCAGTACGCGCTTGAGAGAGAGTGTCTCTATGTAAATAGAACAGGTTTAAATGCTATTGGCGAGGAAGCAGCTGGAGAGGTTTTGAAGGAATATTGTTTGACTGAGTTGGCCCTGCGAGGCCCTTTGGAGGCTGAGGCTGAAGAAATCCCCCCTGCTCTTTCTCCCTGGGGAAGGTTTGTCCACTGACGAATGACCGTGTTGCCCCTGTGCACTGTTGCCTCTTGTCCCGTGCTCCGGTCTCAGCACGGTTGCTCCTTTTTGTTGCMGCTCGTTAGAGGAAAAAGAGCCATTTGGGATTTTTTTCAACCATTGGGTTCTGCATTTCCTCATTGCCGCCCCACTCCCCTGCCGGGCGTTGTGGGAGAGTCGTCCCCTCTGCAGGCGACGGTGGGAACGACTCTGGCCTCACTTATCACCAGTGACAAATCAATGGCAGCCTTCAGAAAGCTGGCCCCCAGGATCCCCGCTCGGCCCAGCTCTGGAGCAGTGGGAGGCTTCCCTGGTGGATAAAGGACTCCCTTGCAGCCATGACTTGTTGCCTTAAATCTAACTGAGGAAACCTTTTCAGTCTCTTCATCAGTGCCCCCTCCCCTCTCGATTTGTCTTGGGGAAGGTGGCGGCTGGTGGAAGGGGGGCACATGGGGAAGTGGGGGGAGATGAGAGTGGGAGAGCATTGGGGTTTGTAACACTTTTTTCTGTTTCTCTTTCACAATAGCCTGGCTAGTGCATGCAGAGCTGGGCTCACAAAGCCTCCCCGAAGCGCCCGGAGTCCCGCAGGGCGCCTCACAGTGAAAGTTTGCTGTGTGTATTCCTACCAACAATACAGCTGGGCCCAGCAACAGGCTCCAGCTTTGGGCAAATATTTCTACAGCTTTTCCTTAATCGCTTTTGAGGGGAGGAGAGTGTAGGAGGGCAAAAGAAATTTTGTATGTGCAAGGGAGACGAAAATAGATAAGGGTAGACAGAATGATCTCTGGCATCTGTGGTCCAGGCTTCTAAAAGGAGCCTTTATCAGCATCCATGCTAAAGCTAGAGAGGGTTTGGGGAGCATCAATATTGGATCTGAAGGAAAAGGGAGATTAAGGCAGACAACATGTAGTKGTTTAAGCTCAGCTGGTCTACTTTTTTTTGTTTTCTTTAAATAGGAAGCATAGCTGACAAACCCCTTCTGTGTAGTTTAGTCCAAGGCATTGGTGTAGACTAAAAGTGCAGCCTTTTTTTTGTGCTAAGTTTGTCTAGCTCATTTCTGCTTAGCTGTTCTATAGAGCTTGTGCTTGATTTCCTGTTCTRTTACCTATGAGTTATCTCTCAATTTCTAGTTTATTTCATTTGGGTCACAGCTCCACACTGGAAGAAATCAGAGAAGCCTCTTTAAAGTAAACTATTTCAACTTCACTGTCTGATAGGTTTTGGCCTTGGATGTTCCTTGAGCCCCGTACTGTAGCCCTGGGATAGATAGACAGGTAGGCTCATACCTGTGTGCTGATTCTGTCCTGTTTCTAAAACTGCAGTGGAGATACCTAAACAGCATGAAACTGCTTGATTGGGTCAAGAAGACATCATGTGAGCCCACTTCTCTGTAGCATTATGAGGAAAAACTATCCAGGCCACCTCTTTTARACATTCTTTTCCACCTCTACAGGGCTGGCAGCAAGCATGGCATACCCACAGTTTGGAGTTAAATTCTTACACTGGTTAAGCTGTGTTGTATGTGTATTAAAGGTTTGAATGCCGTCTTAGACTTGATGTTTGTGTTACAGTAGGAGTGATACCAGAAGCATAATCCTTGTTCCAGGTGTTTAATGTCAGAAATTAAATTCAGGCAGGAGATGTTTCCCTGTCAGTGTTCTCCCAGAGCAGGGAGTGCTTCTGCCCTGAGGTCATGGTTGCACAGATGCTTCACACTCAGCTTAACTAGGGGCTGCACATATGGAGACTGAGCTTCCTGTACTCTCAGTCCGAGGCCATATGCCTGATGARCAAGACTTCTGTGCAATGGTAAAGCTTAAAAGTTCTTAGCATGGATATAACCAATGCTTTTAAGTAAGGGATATCCTTGCCTCTCATTTGGAGGTGAGCATAGAATATGAATCCTTATTTGTAGGAGGAAATTACTAATAAGCCAAATACAGATCTGAGCCAAAAGAATATAGGCTAATGTCTGTCCTTATGGAAATGTTCAGGCATCCTTATCCTCGCAAAGGGGTGACTGCCCCTTTGTTTTCTGTCACTGATGATCTATCTTTCTATCACTGATGCTACAATATTTGTAGCAGCATTCTATCCTTAGAGCATCACAACTACTAGTGACGCAAGATTTGTAGGAAAGGAGAACCACTTCAATTAGACCAACTAATGTGGTGGAAAAACAAACAAGATTTTGGGAGCAGTTTGTCCTGAGAACTGAAATAGAAGCTCAAGTCTTTAAATTAAGTACGAGCTGACAGCACTTTCTTTCAGTTCAGCTTGACTGTGCTAGYGAATTAGATATTACAAAGAAAGTTCCTGATAGTTCTGGAGCTGAAGGAGGATGATATGTCAGAAAGGAGTTGGTGCATTAGGGGCCAAGCCTGTTCCAGTCCTTGCCTGAATTTCTCTTTCAGTTGAATAAAGTTKTACCAATTTTCTAACTTTCCAGGCTGAAACTGGAGTGAGACAGAGAAGAGTTTCCGCTTAAAACTATYTGTGAAACTTTAGTTAGAAATTACTCAGTGAGTTTGGAGAATAAAGATACAGAGAGAGTGCTTCCCTTCTCCGTGTTTAAAATGTTGCCATAGTACAGAAAAGTTGGAGAATGTCACRCTCCAGAAATTTTAAAAACCCAATCCAAAACCAGAAGAAGCTTAAGGATTCTTTGGTTTCTGAAATTCACCCATGAATAGTGGAATTCTAAATACTTTTGTAGTATTTAAAACATTTTTAATAATTTAAAAAATTTCAGTCAGTGCTTGTATGTGCTTGAGTAGGAGTTTAAAAACCTGCYGGAAAAAGCCTCTTTGACACTCTGTGTTGAATATTGACTGTCTAGGAACAGGCTTGAATTGAACAGGAACTCTGCTCCAATTATTGCCCCAAGTAAGGAGCTCTAGAGGAGCTGTGGTCTAGAGAAAGCCTAGAGGGCAGTCACTCAGAAGGCAGAGTGCTTCTTTACTGACCTACAGGCTGTAAAGAGGAGAAGGAGAAGGCAGCTGCAGGAGGCTATTTCTGTGTGCCACAGAGTGCTGTTGAAGATTGTGTTGCAATGCAAGAAATAGCACGGAGAGTTGAGTCTGTCATCCTGGGAGAGATGCACCCAAAAGCAGTGCAGCTGTGTGATGTCAAATACTGAATAATATAACCTGTCTGCCTGGTCAAAATATTCCAGGTAATTTTAAAGTGTTAGCTTTTTGGTAGCTAAGTGGTCCTGATGAAAAAGAGCTGTTCTTTGCCATCAGCTTGCACCTGGCTTAAACTTGTGTATTTTTACTCAGTGGGAATAGAGATAAAAGAGGCTGTGCTGCCACCTGATAATGAACTGAGTTTGAATTTATGGGCGTTTTTCATTTTTAGGGGAGGAAAAGAAAGAAAAAGTAGAATTTGGGAGGAAGGAGTTGCAGAAAAGTATTGGATGATGGAAGTAGGGAAGCTTGTTAAGAGACAGAAATGAGGGAATGTGGGCAGGTGAAAGAGTGTTCTAGGTGGTGGAGGTGACACTCTGCCTTGTGCTCTCTTTTCCTCCATCTAGCTCATACATAGAACCTGTGCCTTTTACTCCCAAGTCCCACTTTTCTCTAGTGGCTCACCCACAAAGCAGCTTGTGTCTTTCACATTCTTTTCTGTAATTCATCCTTTTTCTTAGAAAAAGAGGCCTTGCTAGTTTGAGAGGCCTGAGGCTGACCTGTTTGGCATTGTGTTTTACCTTCATATCACCTGTGTTACTCCCCTGYCCTTCTGTAGTGTTTTACAAGCACCTTGTGTAAACTTGGTTCTTTGGCTCTTCAAGTTGGACACTTGGAATCAGGGTTTYTGTCATGGGACTCTGTCAGAGACCTAGAAAACAGAGCTATGAAACCATTTAAAGCAGTAAGATGTGAAGGTGAATCTGTGTTTATGGACTGCTTGATTGTTCTGGTGATGAATACCATATAATAATTGTGCATTGAGATCAGGAGTTTGTGTTGCAAATAATGTGGAAATTGTKTGGTGCCATAAAAGTGCAGAAGTTGTGCAGGTGAATTTAATTCTGGGATTTCATTAAAGCTTTTCTAACTTGCTTATAATGGATTGTAAATGTCCTGTGTAATCAAAAGCAGCTGGGTTTTTCTTCTGAAGTGTGCTCCATAAGATACTGTCTTCGCCAGACTGTTGCTCAGTTCTGCGTACCAGGAAGCAAGCCTTTAAATCCACACCTGTGGAACCAAATTTACTGCAATCTCMAGTCCTTGGCTCTCATTTCCCTTCAATGGAGGGAGAGCTGGTGTTGGGGGTCATGGTGTGTCCCCCTAGCATGGTGTTTACTGCTACCTCTGTGGTTAACCTGTTCCTCATGGGCCATTCAATGCTGTCTGATATTTTACACTACACATTCCCTCCTCTGCTGAGGACCGTATGTGTGTGTGTATGTATATATATACATACGCACACACACAAACATATATATATATATATGTATTTGCATCTAATATAATATTTTTTTCTTTGGAGTTGTCCCATACCTGTTCCTTTCTGTTTCTGCACCTTCAGGAAGAGAAGGTCCAAGTCTCTCAACACTGTTCTTGCAGCCTCTTTCAGCGTCTTTTGACCCATTCCTTGGTGAACAAGACAGTTGGGTAAAGGCCACAGGTCTGCAGATGAAAARCACAGGGATCGTGAGTTGAGATCCATGTTAATTTCCCCCGGAAACCGCCTCTCTGTAATKACAGTTCCAGCATCCTCCAGAAGAAAAGAGCCCTGGCCCTCCTGGCAAATTTGATGTTCCTTGCAGCAGGGAAACCAGGCGTGGAGCAGAGCAGGTCAGCTGGGGCTTGAGAACGCTCCCCTTCTGTGTCTTCATTGCGGAAGGGGGGTGGGGGCTCTTGCTCTTCTCAACCCCCTTCTTGCCCCTTCCCTCAAATCTCCCAAGTAAATACAATTTTATTTTATTATATTGCTGCTGATCTGCTGTTGTTTTTGATACAAAAAAGGTGGAAGGGGCAAGAAGGAACGAAAGAGTCTGGCGACAGGAAGAGATGAATTGCTGAAGAATGACACTGGCAGGGACTATTGTTCATTTTAACGCTGGAGCAGGAGCAGAGAGAAACGTTCACACGCCATTCTTGGGCATCCTGCTGGGCAGGCTAGGAAAGGGGCATTCCAGCTGGTCGTGAGATTTGGCTGGACAGATTGAATTGGGCTGAATAGAATGCTCGCYGGTTTTTATTATTATTATTTTTTTTCTTATAAAGAAACCCACTGATTAATTGCAATGGAACCCGATTAAAGGGAGAGTCTGAAACCCACACAGACATTACAGACATAAAGCTGTCAGCCTACCAGCATGTGATGACTGGGCCTTAACCCTTTACAAGGCTAATGGGGGAGGGGGATCCTCACTGGAGTCAAMATTGCTCAGTCTGTGTATACGTGTTTGTGTGAGAGAGGACTTGTGTCATTTGGGGAAGGAGTTGTGTGCACAGCAGGAGACCTGTAAACAGACCATGTCTCATGAAAGACAAGGGATTGAAGAATGAAAATAAGGTTTAGAGTAATTTTGTTCATGRAGAGGATGTATGAGCATTTGCTCAAATCTTACTGGCTTATTTTAATAGTTTCGCAGAATTCGGTAGCCTTTGTCCACCCATATCTGTCTCTCCTGTGCAATCCTGAATGTGGCAGTAGGAAAAATTCTGTGAAGAGACCTGTAAAGTTCCACATACTGCTTGGGGAATGTTGCAAAAGAACTTGGTAGAAACATGAAGAACGAAAAAACTAGGTAAGTATATAAAGGAATGCTGTAATCTGTGTGARAACAAAGCTGTAGTTGAGCTCAGCTTGGGGACTGATGTGGAAAGTGGTTGGCAACTTGGACATATGTTGTCTCAGCAGGGATGGGATGGAATTTCAGAATGCTTAGAAACCCCTTTCAAGGAGTAAAAACTCATTTTTATTATATATTGATTTAATTTTACAGGTTTTAAAAAATACCATGTTGTGTTATTTCTGGTTTTCTTTAACCTATTTTTTTCTGCTTATCTGATTTAGTGTCTGGACATGGTTGAATGCTCYCTGCTCATTCTCTTCTTTAATACCCTGTTTGTAGCTTGCTTCTGTTGAGAAGCACAGATGATTTATTCAAATAGACTCTTCAAGCTTTGAAAGGGGTCTCTGTGTCACAGTGCATGGACATTGGTGGAGGGGGGGTAGATGCTCTTGCCCCCCAGCAATGTTCAGCTTCAAGTGTGGCACTGTAAAGGATGGCACATAAGATCTCTAATGAGTGTGCTCTCCAGTCGTTTTATCTTTTTCTACAGCACCCTGTGCACATGTGTGCCCACTGGCTTGGAAATGTTTCTGTAGAGAAGTGGAAAGAGTGGAGATGCGGTTGGAGCAAACAAAGGTCCTTTGTGGGCTCTGGGAAAACGACTGAGGGATTGCTTTCTGCTCTCTAAAGCTCCTCATTCCTTCCAATTCATAGAACAGTTAAGGTTGGAAAAGGCGTTTAAGATCAATGAGCCYGACTGTTAACCAAGCACTGCTAAATCCACCCCTAAACCATGTCAATTAAGTGCCATATGTACATGTCTTTTAAACACCTCCAAGGATGGTGACTCTACCACTTCCCTGGGCAGCCTGTTCCAATGCCTGAGAGCCCTGTTGGTGAAGAATTTGTTTGCTAATAAATCTAAACTAAGCCTTCTGATGTGTAACTTGAGCCCATTTCTTTTTGTCCTATTCCTTGTTACATGGGAGAAGAGACTGACCCTCATCTCACTACAGCCTCCTTTTGGGGAGTTGTAGTGGTCTCCCCTGAGTCTCCTTTTCTCCCGGCTAAACCCCCCCCAGCTGCTCCTCATGAGACTTGTGCTCCAGACCCTTCACTACCTCCATTGCCCTTCTCTGGGATGGTTCAGCACCTCAGTATCCTTTCTTGTAGTGAGTGGCCCAAAACCGGACAGAGGATTTGAGATGTGGCCTCACCAGTGCTGACCACTGCCCTCCAAGTGACTGAGGATGCACTTGATGCCCTCATCCAGATTGATAAAGATAATAAACAGGATCAGGCCCAATACTGAGCCCTGGGGATCATCACTGGTGACCGGCCACCAGCTGAATGTAACTCCAGTCACCACCACTCTCTGGGCCCGGCCATCCAGCTGGTTTTCTACCCAGTGAACAGTGCACTCATCTGAGCCATGAGCAGCAAGTTCCCCCTGCAGAATGCTGTGGGAAACTGTGTCAAAGGCCTTACTGAATTATAGGTAGGTAACATCCACAGCCTTTCACTCAKTCCCTAAGCAGGTCACATTGTCATAGGAGCTTTCTGAGATGGAAGTTGCTTATCTTCCTTTTTTTGTCCTGCATCTCTGTTCACTTCAGTCAGAATGCAGATTGTGCCTTCACGGGCCTGGCCTCACAGGAAGCAGCTACATGCTCAGTTCCTGYTGGGAAAAGAAAAAACAAATGTGATCTCTAAACTCTCTCTATGTAGACATTTCTATTAGATCAGGTGTTTGAGTATTCAAGGAAGAAAGGCATTGTGCTAAGTCCTRCAATTCATCTGTAAAATGAAGAACAACATGAGCAGACAGACTCTTGCATTATCTTTACTGCATCCTCTTTATGACAAAGAGCCTCCTGCAAAAGTTGTTCCTGCAGGCAGCTGTGTGCCACTCCCTTTGAGAACGTGGAATCTCATGAGATCCTATCCAGGGATACTGCAAATACACAGWTACTCTCAACTGACCAAGGATGAAGTAAAATACCATGGTAACTCAGCATCAGTGTAGCCCAAGGAATCAGGACTGACAAAGTTTCCTGAGATTCTTATTCTGTATTTTGAACTTGGAGAGAGGAAGGTAGATGTTAACCACTGTAGTGTAAAAAACCCTATGAGCAAGCGGGACTTAAAAAGTCAGCTGTTCATGCAGTTAAGTGGGGAGTTAGACAGGGGAGTCACTTCTGTACCAAAATCACTTCCCATGTCCTCTTGTTTCTCTTTCTGCTGTTCATTTACAGCTTCCTTTCCTTCTTCGCTGCCATCTACTAGCCCTGCTGTAGTCCTTTCCTGCAGCTCTGTTAACGTTTAACAAATTTCCCTCCAGTTCCTATGTTTCTTTTGGCTGTAGCTCAAGGCAAACTCCCCAGATCCAAAACTAATTTAGGGCTCTGAGCAACAGTAGCATTTAAATGTTGGCTTTGTGCCATCAGGCGGGCAGTCTCTTCACTGAGAAGAAATCTAATTCCAGTGTTTATTAGATTAACAGTGGCCTCAGGACTGGACTTCCTTTTAATGTTGTCCTTTAAGAATTGTAAGGCTAATACAGGAACTTGGGAACCCCCGGGAGGGTCTCAGGAACCTGGCTCTAACCTTTTTTTTTGGGGAAGCAGGGCTTGGATCTGACTTAATTTGGGTCAGGGAGCACTGGGGAGCAGACTGGTGAGGTGGAGCAGGAGGTGTTGTTTTGACTTCCCAAGCAGTGTGTGTAAATCCTTCCATGTTWGTGCAAGAGTGGCTTTGATTTCCTTCAAGTTTGTTTCAATAAGCTCTCTGGGGTAAGAATCTAGGTATGGAAGGGCAAATTGTGCCCTGGTTAAGAAGTGAACTGGGACTGGGTAGGATCTGCTTTAATTTCTCAGTTTAGCCACAAGCTCTTTGGGAAGTCACTTAAGGCTCAGGTTTCCAAGTATGAAGACTGCCTGTGGTGGGAGGTATGAGTATTTTGTAATGCTCAGAGTCAGGTCTAAATCTCTTTGGCCAGCTGTGTAAGGATAGTTAAATGTCTAATTTTCCACTCATCTTAATTGGCTTAGGTACCCAAATGCTCACAATTCTGTGCTGTTCGGCTTCCATTTTTGGCTCCTGTATTCAAGATAATACTTCGCAGCTTTTAAAGAGGTGTTGAAATTGTTCATTAGCAGAAAAAGGCAACCTGACACTAATAGTAGAGGCCACACACATACCTGGAAAAATGTGGTTCAATGACTGGGCCATTTTGCTTTTTGTACATCTTCTGCCTGCCTCAGTGCTGTTGATGTTATTTAATTGAAAGTGAAGCCCAATGAAACTGACTGTAAGGGATCCTCTGGTGCTTTTCACTATTGTGGTTAATTTTTCTAGGATGTGAGTATGAGTGAACTGTGAAACTTGCAGGTTTGTAGAGGCAGCACCTGAGACTTTCAGTTTAAGCAGAGGAAGAGTTTTGTTACCGCTTTCTAAGTGTTGCAGAGGAGTCTGAAGTCCAGGTGCTGAGGAAGGTGTAGGTTGGTGCTTCATGGGCTGCTCTGAAAGCAAACAAATGTGGGTGGGCTAAATAGGGGCTGATGCACAGTATAGCTGCCCTGCAGTAACCCCAACACTGACATTCTTGTTCTTCCTGTTGACAATTCTGTTAGAAAGAACTTATCCCACCTGTGCCCATAAAACATATTTGCATTAAACTTGTGTTTTTGAGTGCATGTGTGTGTATATGTGTGTGCATGTATATATTAAAAAACACATTGCTGGTAAAGGCTTCTTTTTTACTTTTAAGTTAATCCAATTCTCTGGTAGGCRGCACAGTTGCTGTGATGTCTCTGTGGTTGTGTGGTACCTCTCCCTTTGCCAGACCCAGCTCTGTTCTTCCAGCTCARTCTGGCCAGTTAATAATTGCCCCTTTGCCCCTCATCCTCTGAGGGCAACATAATATCATGTGTGGAGTTATTTTTTAGAGAACAACATATGCAACAACTCTCTTTGTCCCAAGATAGCTCCATTTATCTTGTGGTTTGTGCTTCTGAAGTCCTCCTGCCTGTGGGATTGCAAAAACGAGCTGCTGCCTCCTTATTGCCACAAAACCACACTGTGTGTCCTACCCCTTCCCTGGAGGACTCCTCTGCTAAGCTGAGCTGTTGTGGTTGCCTTCCCAGTCTCTCGTGTGGCAGAGCTGGAAAGCTACAAAGCTCAGATGGTTCACTGCTAACATGAGGGCATCTTTATAGAAGACCAAAATAAACTCCTTAAAATGGTCTCTCTCTAAGAGAACAGTCTCTATCTTGTCCAGGAACCTAGTCTTTTTTGTATCATGCCACAATGATGGGAAGAATCTGACTGCAGCCCGCAAAAGCCAAAATGGGGCTTTTTTTGCAGTCAGAGTTGGTCTCTTTGCTCTATGTGCCTGGACAACTGCAGTCCAGATAGAACCTAAAGTTCCTTGAAAAGGAAGACTTTTCAATGCTTTCACTTTTACCTTCTCAAAACAAGTGCATGGCTGTCGATATTGGTGTGTTCGGGGACTGATCAAGACAGAAGTCTTGAAGTGGTTAAAAAAACAAAAGAATCTTCTGGATTTTGGAGAGAAATTCTGAAGGGTAGAATGTCCTTACAGCTTGTCCAGTGCCTGGAGCATCTGAAAGATGAAAGAAGCTGGCTGATAATTTCCTGTTGGACACACTTATTTAGAGTAGTTCAGAGAGCCAGTGCAGGATGAAACCTTGAAGACAGATCGAAAATGGCTTCCAGATTGTGTTGAGCAAGGTTACTGGTGCTTTGTAAATCCAGAGAGCACTGGACAAACTGATGCAGTAATTAACAAAAGTCATAAGTGGTGTGAGAAGAAGCTAAAATCTCAAGGACCTTCTGAATCAAAAGGAAAAGGATTTTCTTGAAGACTCTGTGGTAAGGAASTGGCTGGATTTTGAATTTTCCTAAGTACATTTATCCTTGCAACCCAGATCAAAAAATGCCACTTTCAGTTTTTCTTGGATCCCTGAAGCCCCTGAGCACTACTTTTCAAGCARATATGGCAGTGGTGCTTCCTTCTCTTATCTGCTGTCTTTTGACCACTCCATTTTCCTTTTGCCACACCTCATGACAGCTTAGCTGCTCATGACACTGCAGGCAAATCAGTGCAGTTTACAGCCAGTAAAGCAAAATAAATTTGCATTAATTTCAGTTTTTGTTAGTGCTGTGACCTGTAACTGGTTCCTTAATAGCCTTTGTCAGGTTTGGAAGTCATAGTTGTTCAAGAGTATATGCAAACAGGAAGATGTATAGCTGTTCTGTATGAAAGTGAGAATTGAGTGGATTTTTCTTGTTTGTTTTTAGCTGAATTCACATTTTGCTAGTCCTTACATAGTGAAATGACAGCTGTGTCTTTCTCAGCCATTAAGCAAGGAATTTAGTGAAATCTCAAGGWTGCTTGCAGCTTGGAAGAGGACATGACAGGAATGGGAGCCTAAGCAGAATAAATGTTGGAAAAATGCTGTTTGTTTGTTTGTCTAAAAAGTTAATACTTGAGTTACTTAAGAGAAGTGAAGTAGAACAGGGAAGAATGCATGTATTCAAATTAAATTTTTATTTTTTCGTACTGAAGTTATGAGTGACAGATGCCAAGCTGGTTTTCATTAGATCTTGTAGGCTGCTTTCATTTTTGTCCATTCAGTGAAGGGGAAGGTTTGCAAAGCTTCAGAGTTTCTGCAATAGCYCTGAGGTTCTGATTCTTCCAGGTTGTTTCCCAGAAGTGACAGAGCATATCCTTACTGTGACTGTAATAAACCTTTGGTGCTCCTGTAGCTGAGATAATGTAAGGATCACTTTGGGATAATTACTTCAAGGATGAGAGAAAACAGTCTRTGAAGTAATGGAAAAGTAAAAGGAAAGCTTACGTAACTTAAAATGCCAACAGTTTTTGCCCTGTAACTGGGAAAACAAACTTCAGTGTTCTACCTCCATGAACTTTGATATAGGAGAAAGAATTCTGACTATGCAATGACCTTCATTTGTAAGTGCTGTTATGCTAGTGAAACTTGTAGGTGACTGTAGTAGGTAAAATACATCAGAAGTACCTTTTTCCTGTGGATTATCTGCTTAGAACAGCAGGTAGTTTCTCTAGCTGGCACTTGGCAATTGTGAAGTTCATATGGTAACATTTCTGCTGTTTTGGTATTATTATTTTCTAAATTTTGGTGTAGTGCATGATTCACAATAAGTGAACAGTAAATTGTTTGCAACCTTTATGGAACAGGAAAGGGTAGAGGTTGTTAGTGTGTGGGTTTAAAAAAAAAACACCTCCGTGAATGAAATGGAAAGTTATGTGTCTCATGTTGCTGAAGTGACTAATTCTTGCAAAGCATTATGTAGGCTTAAGATAATATTTTAACGTGTTTTTCTAGCATGTGTGTGTTTTCTGAAAGGGTTTGAGTCATGTAGCTCTGCCTGTCAGACCCTTGTGGTCCAGCTAAACATTTCCACACTCTTCTAGGTTGGATGATGGTGGTTTTGGGTGATGTTRTGCAGTAGCAACCTTTTATTGTTCTGTCCATTTCTGAATGGTGATCAATTTCTGTTTTAACGTGCTGAGGTGGAATGATCCTGCATGACAAGTAATTTAGTGCTGGGGATAAGTTCCTTGGATTCTTTGTTGTAGTTCTCTATGGACATTGAATTGCACAGGAACTTTTTGCAGCTTTGTAAGGAAATGCTACTTCATGTTAAAATCAGCACAGCATTTTTCTTGATGGCATCCTTCAGGAATCACTCTGCACTTCATAATATAAAATGGATGACATGCTCTCTGCTTAAGAGAGGAAATCTACAAGTAATGAAATGCCAAGACTGAAGGGATGCTTTTAACATGAAAAAAAAAATCACAAGGTGGGAAACATAATGTTCCTGCTCCTTGGAATCCAAGTTTAGAGGTAGGAAAAATTATTTAGTCTACAGAGAAAATGTAAATATGTGGGTTAAAGGTATAGATGAAGCTCAGTCTGTTCCAGTAAGGGCCTTGGAGGTAAGAAGCAGAATGTCAGAAGTAGCATACCGCAGCTCATGGCTTTCTGAGSTCCTTGCACCTTCACGGATTCTTAGTAAAACAAACAGATGCTCCCACTATCTAATGTTTTTGTACACGCTTGTGGAGAGAGTGGGAGATCCATCAACTTGAATTCTGATACTTTGAAAGGCTCAAAGTCTTTTCTGAAAGGGCTGTTTCTGCTAACATTGGACATGCTGTCTGAAGCAGGCTGATATGGTGCTTGGTTTCTTGAATGTCAACAGTGATTGACAGGCATGTGGAGCTACAGAACAAAACCTGCATTTTCTACTCTCCTGCCAGTTCCAAATGTTTGAGGGAATCTTGTAGTTACAAAAAGGGGGACATTTGCCATTTAATGGCTATTAAATAYGCAAAATGTTATCACTTTAGGGCCACATTTCAGCCAAAAGATCTGGAAATAAGAGTTTGAAATTGAGTTTTACCAGGTTCTTTCAAAGTAATTCTGGTGTTCCYGGGAAAGAGCTGCATAGGGTTCTGAAGAGAAGGCTGGGGAAAAAAAGTCACAGGATGGGTCAGGTTGGAAGGGACCACAGTGGGTATTCTGGTCCAACTTCCTGCTTAAGCAGGGTCATCCCAGAGCACATGGCACAGGATTGCACCCAGATGGTTCTTGAATATCTCCTGTGAGGGAGACTCCACAACATCTCTGGCAACTCTTGCAGTGCTCCATCACTGCCCAGCAAAGAAGTTCTTATGCCTAAGTGGAAATYCCTGTTCATCAGTCTCTGCCCTTTTCCCTCTTGTCCTCTTGCTCGGCACCACCGAGCAGAGCATGGCTCCATCCTCTGACACCCTCCCTTCGGATACTGATAGACATTGATGAGCTCCCCGCTCAGCTGGCTCTTCTCAGAGYTGAACAGGCACAACTCTCTCAGCCTTTGCTCAYAAGAGAGACATTTTTCAGCCCTTTAATCATCTTAATAACCCTCTGCTAGACCCAGTCCAGGT
Source organism: Malurus melanocephalus (assembly GCF_030028575.1). Lineage (NCBI taxonomy): Eukaryota > Metazoa > Chordata > Aves > Passeriformes > Maluridae > Malurus > Malurus melanocephalus. The sequence goes on from NW_026623234.1 coordinate 3,021,976, forward strand.
GCTCCATGTCTCTTTTGTTTTGAGGAGCCCAGAACTGGACACAACACTTCACATGTGGTCACTCATACACAACTGTCTTCTGTCTAGCCAAGCCCTTTAAAATTCCTCAGTCAATTTGAGATAGTTGTCATTCACCTGATACTTCACGCCTACTTTGGGACAGGAATTTAAGGCTGAGATTTTGATGTGTTTAACATGCTTTGGTGCTTGAAAGATTCCTGCGTCCGTACTGGGACTTCATGTTTTGTCCACCATGAGCTACTTCCGTAGACAACTAAGAAATTGCTCTGGAAACAGAGGATAATATATTTTCTATTCAGAAAAAAAAAATCATAGAATTGGTAGTTGTTGCCTTTTGTCTGATTTCAAGGACTAAATAGTCAGAAGGAATAAAAATATACCATGCTGCTTCAGGCTTCAAATAGAATATTTTTGGAGTCTTGAGGGAGCTGTGTGCCATAACACATCTTTGATAAATGTTTTGTTGCTGTGTTTAGAATATGTTGCTTGATTTCCCTGTACAAGCCTCAGTATGGACCTTAATCTTATACTTCCCTTCTGGAAATGGGGGGAAAGTTTTTTGCTCCATGATGTGACATTTATGCATATTTAGCTTGAAGTATTGTTTTTGGCTGCCATATTGTGTCATAACAGAAACCARTGGCTAGTCTTTTATTATTGCTCCTTGAGTTTTCCAGGCATTACTGCATCCCAGCTTTTTCTATTAATTTATTCAATCTGTTTCAAATTAATTTCCACCAGATGCACTAGCTTAAAAAAATATTTTTTATAAAGCTGAATCTTAATTTCCTGCCCATAATTCTAATCTTCTAAGGCCCCTTCTACATTATTTCTTTTTCTTCTGTTATGTTTGGAGCAGAATATTTCCTATTTTGGTATCACTTGCAGGTTCCTTTTACTTGATACTTGTTATTTCTTCCAGATCAATAATGAAGTTATTTAATGGGACTGAATCTAATGCTGATCCCCATAATACCAACGAGCTATCTCTACCCCCTGCAGCTTGACTTGCTGCCATTTCTTATTATCTTTTGTTTATGACATTTTGGATCTGTGCTTGCTGGTAACCCAGCCAATTTGAATAAGTTTTTGAGTAGGATTTCATGGCAATAATATAATAAAGCTTCTGTGCATATGCAGAAACAGATTAAACATTAAGCCTCAGTACCTTATGATGGCATAATAGTAATATACCAACTTCTAGAAGTGAAGAAGTAATTTTGTCAAGTGCTGTAGAATATATGGATAGTTTGGACAAGTATCTAGAGACCTCAGTTATAGTAWTTTATTATTGCAAGGTGTTAATTTATGACTTTAGGGATTTGGGAGAAGGAGGTGTAACAGTTGTGTCTTGATCCTTGAGTCTTTTTATGTTCTGATCAAATGTTTCTTCCGTATCCTTTTTTCAATAGTTGTTTTTTTTAAGTGCTTTCATATTCCCAGGTAGAGGTTTTCAGTAAAGACCAGTTTTTGCTGGTCTTTATTTCTGTAGGATCAGAATTGGGCTCCAGAGACTCAAACATGTTTTTAAAGGCCTCCTATTTCTCTCCCCATGCAGTGTGTCTGAAAATACAGTTTCTGTTCCAGTTGCACTCTACCTCAGTCATACACCCATTGCACGTCAGTTTGCAAGTCAGTTWGCACTTTGTTGCACCCCTTGTTTTCTTCAAGTCCTAATTAGCAGATGCCCTCTGGAATTTCTCTTCCTTATGCTTTCTATTTCTTGTGCTCATATGAAGAGTAACATTTTTGAGGTCTAAGGTGTGTGGTTGTGCAGTTTAATATGACAACTGAAAGTGATTGTGCTTGATAACATGCCTCTCCCTAGCACTTTGTTCAGCCACGTGTTTAATTGAGAACAACCTGGTTCAGGATTGASGTATCCCTCCTTTTTCAAATTGAAAGGGGAACTTCTAGGACTGGGAAATTTTCATTCTCCCTGGGAGATTGCCAAAGTAGGCACAATACTCAATTACMAAAAAGCTGTAACATCTTCAATCTCTTTTCTCTGGTTCATGTGGTTTTGTTGAGGGTTTCTTAGGTCTTTTTTTTTTTTCCTTAACCTCACCACTATCACATACTACCTCAAACAAAACTTCAACAGTTCTGTTTAAAGCTTTGAAAACTTGTGGATTGCTCTTCCTACTAATGTTAACTTTAGTCTAGGCAGGCTTCAACAACTTGAAGACCACTGGGAACCCAATCAGAACTGCTTCAGATATTTTTATAATGGGAGTAGAAAAGAAAACTGTTGGCTTTTATCAGTGCATGGTGCCCCTTCTGACATCTGGCTGTTGTGCTGTAATGTTGCCTTTACTGYGTCTGCCAGCAGAGCTCTGAGTTTAAACAATGGTCAGCAAATCTCTCTTCTAAGGCTGGATTAACTGTACTTTTTCCTTCAGTGGAAACTGCTATTTGGGTAAGAGAGGAATCCAAAATTTTCATTTTCCCTCAAGACAGGCAAGCAAATAAAGCTGAGCTTCTTTGCTGTAGGAATTCAGAGAAGTGCTGGATAAAGAAGGGAAGTGTATCATGTGAACTATGTTCGAGACCATCTGATGTATGCAACATCAGCCCTTATCAAGGTGTGCATGTGATTGGAATGCAAAAGTGAGCCTGACCTGGAAGTGGAGAAAGAGAGAAAATTGTAATCTGGCACAGACCTTCTAACAACAGGTGGACAAAGTGTTAAAAAGGCTATTAAAGGCTRTACTACACAATTCACTAATTTTAAGCCCAAGTACACAATCAGATGCTTGTGAGTTCTTAAAATACAGAAGAAAGAAATTCTTCTGTATTAGAGCCAGAGCAAAATACTCTGGTGCTTACTCCTCCATGTTGAAGCAACAGCCTGTCAAACGTTGAATTGCTGCAAAGTAGTGTTTAGAGCTGCAGTTTGTCATTATTTTTACTGAAGAGGGAAAGGGTTAGCATGTTTCTTTTTGGAATAAAGCATGCCACCAGGACTTAAACAAAACAGTGTTTTCACTCTCCACCTGAAATCTGCTGTTTCTATCAAAGCAACAACTAGAGAATCCAGTGTAGTAATTATCCTGTCTACTTAAGTTTCCTTTGTAGTGTCAATATTTTTATGACTCTGTGGCAAGTATGGGGCTGCTCTGTAATACCTCTGAGGGTTGCAACTGACCTTATCAGCAAAATGAAGCTTTGTATATTAGGTTGTTTTTTTTTTTTATGGACTATATTGTTTGGCCTGATGAAGCGTTGCTCAGAGGTGAGGGAAGCAGAGTAACAACTTAAGTGTTTAAGCAGCCCTGCCTCTGACCACCCCCACCCCCCCACCCCCCCCCAAAAAAAAGTGCACAAATAACAGGGTGATAATTCTTTTCAGACAGAAATGACATAACTGCTTTGCCAATTTTAGGCATAAAATTACATAGATTCTAACAATTGCTTCAAAGGGGATGGGGGCAACTCACTTTTCCTTCGGAGGCATTTCATTTATCAGATAAATATGAAGCTGTGGAGGATATTTGGAAGGAATCTGAAGAAACRGAGCATACCATGCTAAATTTAAGGTGATGGCAGATGTTAAGTATGAGGCTTGCATTTAGACTGACTTCCTGTTTTTAAAATCTGGAGGTTGTTTGTATACTTTGCTAGAAGACTTACTTGGTTACTGGATCCTGCTGCTATGCATCTGGAGGGAACCAAACTACAGACAGTGAAGATGATTTTTTGATTGTTTGTACCCATGGGCAAGTGAGAGAGTAGGAAATTTTTGTTGTGGTCACATGAGGTATCAGTAGAGGTCAGGAAAGTTGAGTGATACCAGCTCAGTACTTGGCAAATATCTCTGTTCACCTTTGTTGTATTGTTTTGTACATAYTGCATTGCTAAAATATGTCAGGGTCCTGCCTCCTGCATAAGTGAAAACATTTTTGGATATAGAGAGTTAGTAGAATGTCCAAGCCTGCAATGTAAGAAGTTTCATGAACAATATTGATCATTACTAAGCTCAGAGGTGCCTCTCGTTATTCATGCTCCAGACTAATGTGTAGAAGTGCAGATCTGTCTGCTTTGATTGTTGGTCCACTTGCCTGAACAGCAGGTGCTGATTTCCGTCCTGTTCCTGGCCCAGTGACTAACTGGGATTGAAATGTGACACTGGAGCTTTGTGTGTGYGCTTGGTTAGTCTTCTGTCTCACGCTCCCAGTGTTTAATGGGAGTTTGAGGTAAGAGAGGAGACGTTGTGCTAAGGCTTCTCAACACCAAGTGCACCACTTCCGCTTGGAGTTGGAAAAAAACATGCTTCTCATCTTTATGCTTCCTGCCCCTTCTACTGTTACAGATACACTTACAGGACAGTGTCACTGGAGCTCTGAGCACTGGGAAATAATCATGAGACACCAAAGGTGAAATACTATCCACACTGAAATCATTGAGATAATTCCTGCTCTTTTCAGGAGTGTCGGCTTTTATTCACCTATTCTCACCACCTGAGAAGGACTAGCCATTCAGGATTGGTTTTTGATACTGTTCATAGATTGAAACTGGTGTGCTTTCCAAACAGTCACGTGCATTATTTGCCCAAGTGTAAAACCAGGGTAGATCATGATTTAAAATGACTAGAAGGTTAGTTCCCCTAAAGGTCACAAATCACAAACCATTAGGTTTGCAGAGGTCATAATTTGAAATAGTTAAACAAAGTATGCTTACTTTGTTTACTACTGCTTACTTTGTAATACTACTACAGATACCAGCTAGTGCATATGAGAGAGTGTTGGTATCTGGGTCATAACGTGTCCTTCAGCTTCCAGCAGTTTCAGTAGCATGGTAAAATGACAAAGCAGASATGATGGAATATAGCAACTTTAATGAGGTGAGAGGAACAGCTTCAGTATGTGTGTGCTTATATATAACCTCATATTAGTAGCAACTTTGAAGAGAGCTGTGTGTTTGACAATACAGCAGATTAARTTACAGTTCTCAGACTGGGACAGCTGCACTGATTCTTTGCTGTTGCAGAGCTGTACTGCCATGCTGYTCGTGCCAGCAAAGCTGGTGGAAGGATTGAAGAGCAAGTCTTATGAAGAGGGCCTGAAGGAGCTGGGGAGAAGGAGGCTCAGGGAAGCCTTACCTCTCTCCAGTGGTTTAGTGTTGTACCTGGCAGTGTTGTGTTAATGGTTGGACTTGGTGACTTTAGAGATCTTTTCTAATCTAAATGATAGTGCACTTGTGTACTCCAAGAGAAAGGGGTATTGAAGCTTAAAGTAGCCGGGATAAGTTTCTCGGAATGATTTTGAGGATAATGGTAGAAAATTGCTTGGGAAAAGGTAGTTTCAACAGCAGCTRCTTTGGGTACAATATACAGCTAGTTCAGCCTTTTTAAAAGGTTGTAGGTGACAGCAGAAGGTGTTTTTTTCTGAATTTTCTGTGTTGTCAGTTTGAAGAAACTTGTTTGATTTTTGTGGATGGTTGTGAATTTCCCTTAATTTATTTCTACTAGTCTGAAATGTTGAATAGATGATGTATGGCTTTTCCTTAGCTATGTCTGTTGCTTTTTTTTTGCCTTTTGACTACATCAGCCACTTTTTGAGCCAGCCTTTGCCCTGGCTATACCTGGTAAGTCCTCTGAAGATCTGACCACTCTGCCCTCTTTCATTCCATATTCACCTCCTGTTCTTTTAGCCTTTATCCCTTGTTACACCAGCTATTGGCTGCTTTCTAGTGTATGCAGTAAAACCTTGAGATGTGTCTTTTGTGCTAAAACTTTCAAAGATAGTTTGTAGTGGACATGAGAGAAAGAATAAAAAGTTGCTACGCCCATGACAGATTGAATAGAGATTTCATGACCAATTTGTTGGTGCAGTTCAGCAGCTTGTGGATGTGCTTGGAGAAGGTTTATAGCAAGACCTTGCAACCTACAGTGTTGCATTTGGGARCAGGCAGCTGAGGCTGACAGAAACCTCTTTAGCCAATTTTGTTGCAGAAGAAACATAATGTAATCCTTTTTTAAGGAAGAAGTGCTTCCCCTTTGAACTTAAATTTTTGCTTTACTTGCAAAAGTGGATGTCTTCACTGGACCGAATTCTGCTGTTGAAAGAGTTGCAGAAGTATTACATCCATTTTGCAGGTACTGCTTTTCTCAATTAGGATGGAAAATAAGGAAATGATGAGGCTTGTTTTTTCATTTTGCTTAGACTTATACAGTTTATGGTTAATCACAGGCACACTAGATGTATGAGTGAAATCAATGACATCAAAAAGCTTGAAAATAGTTCAGTATGTATATGATTATCACTTGGGGCAGGTAATTTCTCTGTAATTCTTTCCTTATGATCTATTGTTTAATCTAAGAGCTTTAGGTTTGTTTGAATTGCAAAAAGAAGGAACCGTGCAAAAGAAAAAATTCAACCAGACCAGCCTGAGGGAGTTGATGATTGATAGAGTAATCATTTGTTTAACAGTGATATTGATTATATAGATTGTCTAGATAATGTCAGACAGAAGTTTAGGCATGGTCTTTTCCTTTTTGGGGAGGCTTGTAACCTGTTCTCAARGCTGAGATTTTATAAGAGAAAGTGTGGGCTAATACCATAAATAGTTGCATTTGCACAGTGGTGAGAGTCAAGAGTATGTTGGAGTATTGTTCTGAAGGTAGGAGAGGAGGGCTGGGCAGTCTGGAAAGTCCTTTGACTAGCTTTAGGGCTGGAAAAAATATTCTTATCTGTTTATATATTGACAGTAGGACTGTACTCTTTTGATCAGTTTGTAAGGTTGAAAATCCTCTTGCTCTTATAAATGTCAGTTATGCACAGCCTAATGTCAGAGTTTAATGTTTTCAGGTAAATAAGAAAGGATTTTTCCCCCACTTTCACTGGATTCTGAAATGTCTAAAGTAATGACATGCAAAAGGTTTGCATCTGAAAAGTTCAGGATCTGGGGAAGACCCTTCAAATAGCAAGGATTCTACTTCAGAGAGTTTTCCTTTGTGTTGTGGCGTCAGAACTAGGTGAAGAGCTGCAGCAGTGCTGTGGTCTAGGAGAAGACTGAGTTTGTAAAATAAAAAAAGGTGTTCTGATACCTGGCATTCCTTGAATTTGTGATTAGTGCCGAGTTATTTTTCAGCTGATTCCTAAATCTTTTTGGCAGGGTGCACTTTGTTGTTGCCTTCAAGGAGCCCCTCTCCAAGAAATAGTGCATAGTAATTGATCTCCAATTTCAGCAGGGGGACGTTCCTTTGCAGGGGAGGATGGGTTCATACACAGCAGTGTGTGCACACAGAAAAATTGTGATGTCACTTTGTATTTAATGTTTGCTCTAAAATAGATGGTATCTCTTCAMAACATTTTTCTTTCTTTCTTCCTTTACAGGTGTTACCAGTAGTACTGAGTGCTCGTGTGGACGCAATCATTTTACCTGTGCTGTCAGCGCTTTTGGTGAATGCACCTGCATCCCTGCTCAGTGGCAGTGTGATGGAGACAATGACTGTGGGGACCACAGCGACGAAGATGGCTGCAGTAAGAACACCATCCTTGACTTGTGTTTGGGAAAATTGAATGTCTTTTTCTCTGCCAAGTGCTTCTCTGTTTTACAGGACATACTACTGTTTGTATGACAAAAGTTTTTGATTGTAGATGACCTACTTTTGACTGACTCTGAATCTAACAGAGCCATTGTCCACTGATACAAAACACAGTGAAAGCCCAACTTTGGCCTTTGTTTACAGCTGGTTGGACATTAATATTTTCAAGGGAGAGGAGGTACAGAAAAGTATTTCTCATTTTTCTACCCCTGCAAAAGCACTATCTGTGAATAAAATTATATGATTTTGCTGTAAATATTAGTGGAAAACAAGCTGTGAAGAGGTGTATGGTGGGTGTCTGTCCTCTGGTTTCTGTCCTGGCTGCCCTATGAAGGGGAGGGAAAAGCAAACACTGAAATAACATTGATTGGTCTTGGGATCTGCTGGGAGAAGTTACCTTGCAGCTACTATGGATCTGCATAGTGTTGGCATCCRTGCAGCTGAGCCCAGCTAGGTGAGAGCTGATGTGAAATGTCACACTGAGTGACAGATGAATAGAGAATGCCTCTTTCCCTGGAGGCACAAGTAAGTTCCTTTYTTACCTCATCTCTTTGGGTTTTACAGAGCATGGTAGAATTGAAGGGTGGGAAAAAAGGCCAGGTCTCACGGAACTCCTTTCTTAAAAGTTTCCCTAGAGCCGGAAACATAAGGCTCCTGTCAAGAAACAGGAGAGAGAAATTAATCTTCTTCTGCTGGATCTTTCTTTAACCTTCTCTGGTTTCTGCCATTGAGTGCTGTATGGGAAGGAGCTTTCCTCATCTTTTAAATATTGTCTTAAAGAATCTATTTTTCCTTAAATGTGGGAGATGTCAACCCAGCTTCATGAAAATGTGCTTCCTTCTCAATTCTTGTTTCTTATAATTTTGCCAACATTGAGCAACACGGAAGACCTTGAATCTTGAGGAGGTAAGGCATATCCAATAGCTGAGCAGTTTTTACTGGCTTCTTACTAAGCACAGAGGAAAATTCCTTTTTGAGTGTGGGCACACAAAATTCCTTTTTTTGCAGGCAGGTGAGGASATCAGGGAGGTGGTGGTGACATTGTCTTGACTTTTTTTTGGTGGCTCAGTAATGATTTAGACAAGTGATACTTGTTGATACAATTTTCTTTGTAAATCAACAACTTCCAGCTTTAAGCTAAGTAGGTATAGTAGGACTTGGGGGCAGGAGAGATAAGATCTTRCATAGAAACTAGGAGGAGGTGGTTCAAAGTTAACAAGAATTGCTTCATCCAACATATGCTTAAGCTGTGAATCTCCTTGCCACAAAACATTGAATCTGAAATTTCAAACTTTCTCAGGCAGCAATCTGACAAATTTATGGATGTATAATCCACTAGGGGCTGTTAAAGATGAATATGCCACCTCTTGTTATTGTTAAAGATGAATATGCCACCTGCCCCAGCACCTCTACAGGCTGGGGGAAGAGTGGCTGGAAAGCTGCCCAGCAGAGTAACACCTAGGAAGGCAGGTTGACAGCAGCTGAACATGAGCCAGCAATGTCCAGATAGCCAAGAAGGTCAATGGCATCCTGGTGTGTGTCAGCAACTGTGGCCAGCAGATTGTCCTCCTGTAGCCTGCACTGGTGAGGTCAAACCTCAAGTGCTGTGTTCTATTTTGGGCCCTTCATTACAATGGGCCCTTTGGGCCCTTCGTACATCCAGAGAAGTGCAGTGGGGCTGGTGAAGGGTCTAGAAAACATGTCTTTTGAGAACCAGCTGAAGTACTGGGGTTTAGCCTGGAGGAAAGGAGTCTTGGGGGACCTTATTGCCMCGTGCTATTACCTGACRGGAGGTTGTAGTGAGGTGGAGATCAGTCTTTTGTACCATGTCTCARTTGAAAGGATAAGAGCAAATGGCCTTAAGTTGCACCAGGCAGGGTACAGATTGGACATTAGAAAAAACTTCACTGAAAGAGTGGCATTGTAATAAGTCATGATCTCTGAAAGGGTCWGAGAGGTGTCTGGATGTGGCACTTGAGTGTATGGTTTAGGGGTGGTTTAGGTTGACAGTTGGGCTAGATGGTCTTGAGGGTCTCTTCCAACCTTGGTGATTCTGTGATCTTATTGTGCTGTAGATCTCTGCAATTTAGTGATAGAGGAAAGCTAGCATGTACAGAGAAGGACAATAAGTTTGACAACATGGAAGGGAGGTRCTAAAGAGCTCCATTTATACAGAGTTGAAATGTAACTCAAGGGGAAGGCTAGAATAGGAGCTGCCTTTTTAAACATTGCATCATGGTAGAGTAGATACAAAGAGAACTTTTTCAGCTGACAGCAGTACTTGAAGTGCAATTTAGTGGAAAGAAGAAAGCAAAAATAAAAGTTAACATTTCTATAGCCTCCTTCATGCCATTGCTTAAGTGCGTGACTTCAGCACACACATGCARGGGTGCAGTGGAGGAGCCCTAGAAGCACTTACTCCATTAAGCCTGTTATAGCTTGCTCTGAATAGCTGCTCATTATGAATCCAGGTATATGATGCTATTCTTAGCTTGTGAGAACTGGATCATCTCTACAGTGTAGTTTTGTGGTAGTTGTCTGTGCTGTTTCCTGCCTTCTCTAGTTATGATTGCACTGAACCTTTTTGCCAGAGCAGGTTGCTTGCTAAATCCCTCCCTTTTGCTTGGCATACAGGAGCCTTGTGAAGGTGTGCTTGTTTGTGGGGTAAACTTTCCATTTTCTCTGTTTGCTGACTGTGCCAAGAATAAACAGGGCATCAGGAGTGCAAGAGCAGGGGTGGTCCTTGAACTCCTTGGAGCAGCAGCTTGAACTTTAAATCAATTTAAGCTTCTCACAAATCAGCATTGATGCACATAGTACATGAGAACAKTTGGTTCACTGAATTTTCTTTCCTTCTGTGTTCATCTGTGACATGCATACAGTTTTCTGGTTGGAGTGAAATTTTGAGCTTCTCTTGTTTTGAACTTGATTTATGGTTTTATTTATTGACTGAAATTAGTAAATTTATTATAATAGAAATAYTGAGCTGAAGGTTTGGATTGTCCTAATGAAGTCATCCAACAAGCCCCAGATATACTAAAGACCTAGTTAAAAATGTCCTCAAAAACCATGGGGCTAGTATTGATGCTGGAGTGAGCCCAGTTGTTTGTTCTGAGTTATGAACCTCAGTCTGTACAACCACTTTATATGGACTCTCCTGAGATGCTAAAGCTATTGAGATTCTTTTCCAGCAACTGTATGCATGTGCAGCTCTGAGTTTTACAGGCAGGAATTGTAATATCAAATAGATGTCTYTGATTGGAAGAGTGAATAGGTGTGTTTGCAAGGCATCCCACCTTTCCAATGGTCTGCTGCAATCTAGTTCTAGAGTTACAGGATTTTCTGTTTTCTCCTGTGACTGTCYTAACTTTCCAGAGAAATAAAGGTGCAACCATAACTTTTTAAGGTGTAATTTTCTTCAGTGTATCATATGCTTATACATATGCTGTAAGCCAATGCAACAAGAAGAATGAGTTCCTGTGGGAGTTCTTTTTACTTCTTTGGGAAGAGGAGACAAAAATGGGAAGACGTTGGACTAGTGGACTCTGATAAAGCAAGAGAGTGAAACAGGCTGGGTGTAAAGGTGAAAATTACTTTGGCAAGTCAAGATTCARTCTTACCTCTGTGTCTATATAGTACTGCATATATATTTGAGTAGTTGATTGGTGTTTGCTAGATCCTGTACTAATGCAATTTTCTAGCCTTGAATTGATCATCTGTCATTTTGGTTAAAGAATAACAGCTTGAAATGCAGTGTAAAAAAAAAAAGAAAAAAAAAAAAAAAAAAAAAAAAAAAAAAAAAAAGGCAAGATACTTCACAGTGAGTGGAGTTACACCTGTAAAAAACAAGAGCAGACATGGAAAAGCAGACTCCTTTTGAGACATATTTTCAGTTTTAAGATAAATTCATAAAATGTGGTGTGTTTTACTTGGTATGGTTTCTGATGTTCTGTTGCATACTGCAAAACAAATTACCACTTCTTGAGTTGGTTGCACTAAATTTTTCTTCAGCTGTCACTGTTCTTGCATGCCCCAGACGCTTTACACTTGCACTGGTGTCCTCACAATGCCTGCCTCTCACAGGTRTTTTCCCATTGTTTTTGGAAGAGCCCTGCCTCTGCTTACCTCTGGCAGAAACTGTTTTCATTGCAGATTTGAAGCCCTGCTGTGATGGAAGCCAATTATTCCGTGGCATGTTTGCTTCCTGCTCTGGATCATGTTTACAAGCCCGAGTGCTGTAGTAATAATAGCAATAAGCAACCTGCCAGCTGTCATGCCAGCTCCATAGACTTTGTGTGGTGTCAGCTCTCTGGCTTGCTGACAGTGTCTGCCTTGGAAGCCCTGGCTCCACATGCACAGAGTAGCTCAGCTGCCTTGTGCCAGCAGAGACTCCTTTGGCCTGTCCCTAACTAAAGCCGCATGCAAGCGGAGGAATGGTTTTCATTCTGCCCTCCTGYGTGCCCTTTGAAGTCCTGCGTGGTGTGAATGAGGCTTACTTCCTGTGGCAAGGGTGAAAGGACAACTGAGTAAACTTGGCCTGAGGATTGATAAATAGTTCTGTTTCTCATAAGATACAACAAATCTTCCCATAACCATCCCCCCAAGAAGAGCCTTCTTGCTCTAAATTTTKGATCTGTATCATACATAATCCGCTTGTAAATGTGTAATTTCTTGGGATGCAGCCTTGCTTGCTCAGCTCCATGCACTGTTGTACAACACTTCTTCATTTAAAGGGACTGAAGAAAAATGTGCCTACTTTACCTAAAAGATTTCTGAAAGTGATCTGTTATTCCCATATAATGGAGAAATCTACACAGTTCTGTTGAACGACAGCTCATTCAAGCACATTATGGGGTCTCTTCTTGCCAGGAAAAGGACTATCAGGATAGCTGCTCATCAGACCAACAAAAGTTTTTGAGGTGATGTTAGGATAAAAATCTTAAAGGTCTTTTACTAAAATTAATAGAAACTTTAAAAGAATAATTTTCCCTCTGTCCTTCACTTAATCACCAGTCATGAGCTCAGATGCAATGGCTGTGGTGAAGCTTCAATTCTAAACTGCAAGTTTTACAAACTRGGAACTCCTGTCAAAATTTCAATATTGTGTTGAAAACACACCAGTTCTGTATCTGTAACTCTGTAATTTTATTGGGCCTAGAGTATGTGTGTTTCCTTTAAAAGGCATCAGAATTAATGCAATGGCCCCTCAGGCAGAGTGCTTGTGATCAAAGGGCTGTGAAAGATTGGATGCTGATACTCTTAATTTTTTTTTTTTTTTCCTTTTGACCGGCAACATCCTTAAATACAGTTCAGCAGTGCAATTGGAAGTATTTTTTGTTATCCTGGAACTAGATTTTCTGAAATGTTTGTTAGTAAAATGCAATGTCTCCTTTTTTCTTCTGGGAGTAGACTAACCTCCTTTATTTTTGCTCCTGCACTTTTTGCCTGCTGTGCTGCAGATCTTAGCAAACAGATCTGTCTGTGGGGATGTATGTGTTTATACGCATGCGTAAATGTGGACATAGTTGGCAGTCAGGCTGCACTTCTCTAATGTAGGTAGCTTTTTTTTTCTTTTTTTTTTTCTTTTTTACATTAACTTCTCATTCTTCCTAAGAATGAGGGTTTGTCTAATTAAGCAGCCAGTATTGTTCAAGCTGCTCTGCGTTCCAGAGCTCTGAACACCAGTTGCTTGCTGTCCTTGGGTACAAAGCAACCTGCTCACCACAGGCAACAGGGATAAAGTGTTCAAAGACAGTGGGACGTGATTCAGTCTGCGTTTCACCTTATAAACTTCCCTTTTCCCCCACCCTCCCCCTTTTCCTTCTGTTTGGCAATAAAAGAGTGTCCTGTGTAATAGGAGTTGGGAGAGGGGGAGGAATAGCAGGCTTATGATAGACCTAGCTTTGCTGAAACATTGGATGATGTCCAGTGTGACCATGCAGAGGGATGAGCTCAGGGAAATGGTTGGAAGTTCAAAGGCCTTTTTGTATTGCACACTGTTAGTTGACAGATGTGCTCTCTTTAGCTGTTGCTGCCCTTCTTCCCACTGGCTCCCCTTCCTTGGGCTTACTTCTCATCCTGCCTGGGGAGGCAAGTTGGTCCCTGTCTGTCTGGGCATTTGCCTGCCTTCAGCTCCATTTTGGGACTTGCCTTTGCTCATCTCTWTTAAGAACATATTGTTTCTTTGCATAGATATGGAGAGATCAAGCTGCAGTTGAGCAGGGAAGGAGGGTTGAGGCTTAACTGTGTTTACTGTTGGCATTTCCTAATCCTGCTGTGAGTACTGGTGAAAGCAGGTTAGCACRATCTGTGATTGCTTTCTTACCAGTGGAAGCAATGCCTATGAAGGACTTGCAGCTGTCTTAGGAAGTAATTCATATCATTGAATACATTTTACAGGTTGGAGAAGGGGCTAAAAAGGCAGAACGGAGAAGGGGCTAAAGAGGTAGAACAGTCCCAGGGTCGTGCAGTATCAATCAGTGTCTAGAGAATACGGGCATTCAGTTTCTAGTCTTCTTAATGCTAATCCAGCTTGTCCTCCAKCAAGATGAAGAGGTTTTGTTCCACTTCTGTCAGTGAAAAGAGTTCTTGTTGCTTCACATGTATTRCATGTACCCATCTTCACGCTATAGAGTTAAAATGAACTCTACGAGGAAAAGCAATACACTTACCAGATTGTGTAGCTGCTCTATCGTGTCAGAGCAAAACACAGTGGTAGTGATTGTTTGAGTGTCCTAAGTGTAACCTCCTAACTTTTGAATTTCCTCTTAACATCAGATTTCCAAACACTTTGGATATATTTACAACAGTACTAAACATTTGCTGTGGGCTAGTGATMTGCCCTCAGCATTAACTCTATAGGAATAAAACTCATCCAAATATGAAGTAATAAATGACCAACAGAAAAGCTGATTAGTAACAGCCCTAGAACCAAAGGCTGCACAGTGGAACTGGAGCCTGATGTGCTTAGGACAAATAGAAGGAAATGGCAATGTTTCTGTGTAAGCAGTGTGCTTTTTAGTGGGAAGAAGGGTCTGGGAGGGCAGAGCTAGGAAGAGGGGGATTAGGAAGAGACTGYCCCCATGTGAAAGCTGCTTCCAGAATTTTTTTCATTTTCTTTTGAAGCATCTGTTTCTGACCGTTATTAGATTCAGGTTACAAGTTTATGTGGATCTCTGCCCTGATCCCATTGGCAGTTCCTCTGCTCTATGAATTATCAGCCCTCATTCATTAGCTTGGGTTTTTTGGTCTTAAGTGGGTTTGTGKTTTTTCTTCCTCCTTTAAAGGAGAGCTCCTGTAGAAGGGAATTTAATCCCACCCTGCCCCCACCCCAGTGTGGTCTGGGCTAGCACACACTTGCTGTCTGCTGGGTTGGGAATTTGGCCCTCCTTTGTATATGGCAGTTTGTGTTTTGCTCTTTTCCCCTGTGCTTGAAGCTCGATTTTTATATCTAGAGGGAGTATGAAATTGGCTGAACTACTCCCTGTAGGGGTGGAATTTAATTTTACGTCGTTACCTCATGAAGGGATGCGGCAGTTCAGTGGGATAATGGTATCCGCTCTGAACCAGCGCTAATGGCTTAACCCTCTGGGAGCCTGAAGAATTCTCCCCTGGAGAGTGAGCATGCAAATTCCCTTCCAGGTGGCTCCTGTGCAGTCCTTTGGTGATTAGTCATGCTAAAGAATATGSTGGGAGTATGGTCTTAGTCCTGAAATTGCAGCTCAGGCTGGAGAAGGTTTTCTCAGCATGCAGTGTTCAGAAACTGGGGAAGAGAGATCTGATTTGTGAGACTGACCATCCGAGTCCAAAAAYGTCTTGGTTTTATTTGGAAGCAGAGTTTGAAAAGTGGAGAGTTTTTTGCTTCCACCTGCTCTGGGGAAGAAAAGGAAAATCCTCCTTCATTTTGCTGCAGCAGCACAGGGGTGCTCAGAGAAAGTGCAGTGTAAGGAAGGGAGTCAGCTATTGGAAGACTAGGCTGCTGTCAGATCTGTAGAGGGAAAATGCAGATTTTTGTGCTTCACTCTCCTTCATACCCCTCTGTGGCCTAGAAATAGCTGGATGTGACATCTGCTGCATGGATATCTGCATGGGACAGYCAGGACATGATGGGAAAGACCTTTTCTCAAGGTCCAGGGCCAAATTCTGTGAGTGTTGCATCTGCAGTGATATCCTCAGATACAGAAATGCCTGCCACACTACAGGAACAGCTGAGACGATGATCTGGATTCGTGGTTAGAAAAAAAAGGATGTTAGAGAAAGTCTGAATTTACCTGCCCTAATGAWTTCTTACAGAAGCAGGCTTTTAGGACAGGCCCTTGGAGGGAAATGTTGGAGGACTTGCTATGGAGAGCGGTGAATGATTTAGTATGTATAATCCATGCTTCTTTAACAGGTCATTGGCAGCAGTCCTGGGCCAAGGAGAACCAGAGGGTTGAGAARGCTGGAAAAGCTGAAAATGTGACTATTTGTTCTCCTTATTAAATCATCTTCCTTTTGTGTGTGGCTGCTGTCTTCACCTTCCTTTTTTACCCACCTCCCTCCGCTCTCACTCCCACCTCCAGGATAGATTTCCTTGGCAGGAAAAGGAGTAGCAGCATAGCAGAAAAGGGCTGGCCTGCCTGGTGACAGATGGGAGATGCTGTCGGCAAGCTGGGCTGGGATGAAAGGGTTTCAGGCAGTAGCCTTTGTAGCCCTCRCCCCTTCACATCACCGAGCAAATGTTGTTCTTTGGAGAGCACACCTGTCAGGAGCAGTCTTGTGCAGCCCCTTGCCTACCACAGCTGGCAACACTTAAAAGCATGATCCTCTCGGGGCTGAGTGTTCCTCTCATCTCTGGGGGAAAGAATAGGGCTGATGCTCCCCCTTGAATTCCAGCTTTGTGGCTCCAGGCCTCTTCAAACACTGTGGATTTCTGGTTCCACTCCATTGCAAACAGACTCCTGTGTAGGCAGGCATAATCCCATGTGTCTGTCCGCTTCTTCCATCCTTTCTGGAAACTTCAAGCAAGGTGTTGTCCACCCCTGAGGTACAGCAAATTATCCCCAGTGAGGGATTCTTGCGTCTAAGCTTCTCCTTCCAGATTTCTTAGACAAAAAACCTGGCAGAGTCCCTATGCTGTAACGCACTGTTGCATGTTACTTTGTTAAGTCCTGTTCCCCAGAACTTTGCTTCTGACAGTTTTCACTGAGAGGAATTTGCTGTATAACAGAAACAGGATGGATTGCACTGGGAAGCACGCAGCAAAGATGTTGATGRTGTAATTTTGCTTGTTATAGAACAAGTGCAGTTACGGAAGGACATCATTCCTCAGGGATGAAAGAGGAAAAAGGAATTCAGTGGGGGAATTGCGACAGCTACTTTGTTGTGGAAAGGTCATTATTTCTCTGGGGAAGAGACAGAGCCAAGGTACAGACCTACTCTGGCCCCCATCTGAGGAACAGCTCTTCCTGATAACTTGAGATTTTGTCTTTCRTTCCTAAGAGATRYAGCTCTGCTCCCTYRCRAYGGAAGGAACTTTGTTTTCAGGAAGGAAGCTGGCTGCAGCTCCATGAGGTGTTTCTCTTGCAGTGCTGCCCACRTGCTCCCCCTTGGACTTCCACTGTGACAATGGAAAATGTATCCGCCGRTCGTGGGTCTGCGATGGAGACAATGACTGTGAGGATGACTCTGATGAACAGGACTGCCGTAAGTCCCCTATCTTAGGGAAGAGGATGGGTGCAGTGCCTGCCTGCTATGGCTGGGGAAAGTTGACYCTTTTTTATTACAGGAATGTAAGAGTTTATCCACTGAATTGGAYCTCTGGCTTGTAGTAAGCTATATTCTGCCTCTGTCAGAAGTGYGTACCTGCAAGCCCTGCTACCTTGGCACCTAGCTTGCTGTTCAGCTGCCTRTCTTGGGGGAGGGGATGTCTCTTCATCCAGCTATAGAACCGTTTATGCCCTGCAGCCTTGCTAGTTAATGTCCCATGAAGCACTTCCCTGAGCTGAGCTCTTCATGCCCTCCCCTGTTAGTGGAAACACCTAACCCCTGCCAAATCCTACTGAAYTGCCTGTCTGGCTGACTTCCTGTGGCCTCGGGTTCCACCGTCTGACTTTTCTGCAGTGCTGGGCTGTCACCAGCATCCTGTCCCTTCAAACAGGGCTCCTTGAGGAGAGGGAGGTGCTGTGGGGATGCTGCCTACACGGAGTGACTCTGATGGAGGAACCCCATCTCAAGAAATGTGGAAAGAAAGCTCTTGACTGTGAAGTATTCCATGTCCACTGCATGCATGGAAATGAGTTCACTTTTTGATCAGTTTATCCCTGATCTTAACCTGCCTTTTTGGACAAAGGGCTGAGAAGCCAGGTTCAGGGGTTGACATCCTGTGTGATACTCTGGAATGCAGGACTAAGCTCAATTTTCCAGTTTGATCAAATTCATGAAGGAAAAGGTATATAGGTCTAGGTTGGTTTGGTTTTCTGTTTTTCATAAAAGGTTGAAATGCTCTCATATCTAAGACAACAGTGGAGAAGGGTGTGATCAAAATATTTGGCGATTAATGAAAGGAGAAAGGMAAGGTTCTGTGCATGTGAGATTCCTGGGGGTTATTCAGACTAGCAGCAACTGTAGGAGAGTTTCTGTTGGACTGAAATCCTCGTGTGCTAGTCTTGCAATCCCTTTCCTTTCCTTGCTGCTTTGCAGACAAGCTTCCTTAGGAATGGCAAGGAGAGCAGAATGAGACTGCAAATACTGAGGTGTTYAGAAGAGGAAGTTCAAATTTTCTCTCTCCCTTTTCAGTGAACATGTCCTTTCCTTTGGAGACAGCTTTGACATTGTTGGGAAAAGAAAGTGGAAATACAATACTACCAGCAGTTACTTTTTAGATAATGATAGAGCCTATTAATTAATTAGAAAAGASGCCTGGATTACCATTTTACTGTGCAAGGTTATCTTGAGGCTTAGGGCTATGCTAGAATACATACCAGCACAGGATGGGTGGCTTCATCTCWCTGTTCCAGCTACTTCCTTCAATCTATGTTCTCTGATTTTAGAGCCTGCTGTGCTGTTGGCATGTTGTTGGAGTGCCAGGGAGGCGCTCAAAAAATCTCCCTTTGTTAGGGGAATCGGCTCTCCAGCATCACAGTGCCCTTGGAGGATGATGATTTGTAACATGTCACACATTTGGTGTTCTGCAATCTAAATCCTCTTGCCTTGCCTTCACCTTATTCGTTGTGTTCCTGCAGCTCCAAGGGAGTGTGAGGAAGATGAATTCTCATGTCAGAATGGGTACTGCATTCGCAGCCTGTGGCACTGTGATGGTGACAATGACTGTGGGGACAACAGTGATGAGCAGTGTGGTGAGTAATGTAAATAGTTGTCCTCACATTTCTTCAGAAGGAGKTGTGCAGAGCCCAGCCTGTGCAGTTCTAGGATCCTCTGAGCATGGCTAAGGCTCCCAACTGACTTTTCTGGGCTGAACTTGTGGGATATTCCATTCCAAGGGCTAACTGCTTAGGATCTCGGGCTATGTGGCTTACCTGCCAGGAAAAAAAAATTGCTTTCACTCCTTGACRTGCCATTGTGAAGTCCTCTTGGATTCCTTTTGAGTCCAGCACTCTGTGTCAGTTCAATGAACAATGGTGGTTTTGCTGAGCCCTTCCCTGACATGGGTACGTATGGTTTAGTGAGCAGTCTTGTTTTTGGGTGCCCTAGGAGCTTCAGCAGGATGGTGTGGTGTTTGCCTGGGTACTCTGAGAAAAGCCAAGGCTTTGTTTGCATTGCTGTCTCTGCAGATATGAGGAAGTGCTCGGAGAAGGAGTTCCGTTGCAGTGATGGCAGCTGCATAGCTGAGCACTGGTTCTGTGACGGGGACACAGACTGCAAGGATGGCTCAGATGAAGAGAATTGCCGTAAGTGCTTTCCTTGGTAATCACAGGAAATAGCCCTTTGGACCTGCTCTTGCCTTGGGTKTTGGCATGTTTTCTGCAGCGGAGATCAAAAACAAGTTAGTCCTGCCTGTACTGGCAGCTATGCTGCCTTCTGCTGCCTACCCCAGAGGGCACAAAAGAATGGTGTCTCTTTTGTCTTGCTGCATGGGCAKACTTCGTCTGTGCCTTGCTGCTTCTGTGGTCCTTCCCATAGTTGTGACCTTGAGTCAGAGCAGGAGGTTTATGCTTTGCTGAATATAGCTCTCTATAAAASTGGAGGAGTTGAGGGGCAGCTGGAAGGCAAGAATACTCTTCCCTTCTTTTTCCTCTTGTCTGATTCCTGACTGAAATTTTGGAATTTCAAAATTAGTGAAATAATCAAAACTGCTTATTGAAAGCACGCTCAGGTATTGCACACTGCAGACACCTCCTGCCTGTCCAGTCTCTTTTCACTTAAATGCTTTTTGCAGGATGTTGCCCAAAAAGTGACCAATGCTGAAGGGAGGGGTGGGGTGGTTGGGGCATGAGAACCCACAACGGTTGTTTTCTTTCTCACCTTCACAGACTTGTAACAAGTGGGACAGGAATTTGTGTCCCTTTCTAACCCACACTGCCTCTCTCCTGTGTCTTTGAGCATTGTCCATGTCTCTGGAACTTGCAGTGGTCCCTTCCCCCACCCTGCTCTGAAAGGCATTTTGCAAAATTTGTTCTAGATAGCAGGAAACTTCAAAAGGCTCTGGGAGGGGGATGAGGRCCGCCAGCTCCTGAAGGGCAGGGGGAGTGGATGCATGGGGGAGTTGTCTTTTATCTCTCCAGATAATGAGAGTTGGCAGAAAGCCAGGGGCTGCAAACATTTCYAAGCCAGAAAAGGACTGTAAGAGGAAGCCAGCCTCTCTCCCTCTTCCTTTTGCTCTCTGCCTTTCTCGTTCCCTTGCCTGTCACTTCACCGAAGGCAATGAATAGACCCTCAGGAAGGGAAGAGAGATGTTCCAACGTTGCCTCCTGTGGGAGTGGAATGGCACCCAGAAGTAGTGTCCCTGCTTCTCTGAGCTGGAATGCTATTTCTGTCCCAGCTGGCAGTTGTCTCTGTAAGACATTTTAAGTGACTTGCTAAGAAGCTGAGTTTGGCTACCTCCTGTTCTCTTATCTTCATCCACGTGGTTGTCATCTTTTCCTTATCTACAATCATGCTTGTTGCTCATCTGGGACAAGATGGGACTACACTCGATTCTCTTTTGTGTGTTTTTTTTTTTTTTTCCTTTCCTTTCTTTTGGGGATGTGTGTGTTACAATTGAATCACACAGCACGATAATTTAAGTCACTGGCTTAATTTCTCAAGGAAACTAAAACACTCAGGCTTGTTTGGCGAGAGACACATTAACACACGTTAGCCCTTTTCATATCTGGCCACTGAACACTCACTGAATTAAAGCTCTTAGTTCAGGCTTTCAGGCTGTGCCCATTACCTCAGGTTGGAGAGGCAGGTGTAGTTTACTTCCTAGACTACACTTTCTTTTCAGTCTTTCTTTTCCCTTTTGTTTAATAAGTTTATATTCAGAACTCCTCATTTGGGAGACTTGTATGCCTGAAACATACTGTTCATTCTCCTAGACAGTGTCAGAAGAGGTGTCAGGTTCTGTTGTGTGGGACTCAAAATATTTTTCATGCCTTCCCACTTAGTGTACTGTTGAACAGAGAGCAGTAGGCAACTCCTTAACCATTAGTTTGTTTGGCTTTGCCCAGGGTCATCCCTCTGGCAGTGCTCCTTACTGAATAGGCATGGTTGTTTTGGTGAGAGCTTGAGAGGAAAGGGAGAGGGAAATCCTCAAAGGTCAGATGCAAGCCTGAGCACCCTGCTGCTTGCTTGTTTCCTTTGGTCTGCAAGTGCTTATTTTTGTTAAAATTTTAAAGGAATCCTTCCCTAGTTTAACCTTGCATTCTGACATGCCTCAGCCATTAATATGGAGCTATCCCTAAGGGTTTCTTTATTTTTCCATCTATTTTTCTATCTACCTTTTTTCAGATTTATTAAACAATTTAAACATTTTCTGGGCACTAAAACATGTTTCAAGCATAAGATGGGAGGTGACACTGTTGTATCCTTTTTGATGCTTTCCCATCAACTCTTCCTTAATAGCTTTTTGCTTCYCCGGAATTTAATGGCTCTTGAAAAGCTTAGCCTTTACAGCCTAATATCCTGTGCAACTTTTTTTTTTTTTTAAATTGTGTTTACCGGATTGTCTGCATGAGCGTCTTTATAGTTTAACCTGCTTTCCAGTGGAGCAAAACCAACATTCCTCTCAGTAATAMAAATCGTGCAGAGTCATGCAGCAGTGACTAGTAATTTCCAGTCCCTTTCCATTTCATACTTGCCAATCAATTATGGGACTGAGAAGGCTGCTTCTAAACTGGACTGTACCTTGTCACCTCACACATTTTTTCTTTGATTCCCTTGTTAGCATCAGATGTTCCCGCTGCCACCTGCAGCTTGGAAGAGTTCCAGTGTGCATATGGACGCTGCATTTTGGACATCTACCACTGTGATGGTGATGATGACTGTGGGGACTGGTCTGATGAATCTGACTGCTGTAAGTTAGTGCTTAAGGGTGATGTCCTGGTCCAAGCATCAGAGTTGCAAACCCAAATGGATTTTGTGTTGTCTGGAGAAGGGGTTACGGTGTAGATGGCGATCTATACGGTGTAGATGGCGATCTAATTGTTCGCACATAAGCTGGCTCCTTCATTTTTAGGGATTTTGTTTAACTGTGGAAAGTGAGAATAATGATGAGAACTGTAGAGTCAGTGCAGTTCTGCTTACAAGAATTACAGTAGTATCCAGGAGAAATTTATTCAGGATTAAGTTCCTTAATAATGGAGGGTAAGGGTGGTACTAAGGAGCTTTGGGGATGTTATGTTGGTCTGAGTYTGCTCTTTTTGTGTTTTACCATCTCTGCAGCATCTCACCAGCCTTGTCGCTCTGGGGAGTTCATGTGCAACAGYGGCTTGTGCATTAACGCTGGCTGGAGGTGTGACGGAGACTTTGACTGCGATGACCAGTCAGATGAGAGGAACTGCAGTGAGTGCTGGGAAATGCTGGAAACAGTCTCTTTCTGTRGATGCAAAAGAATGTTTGGGACAGTGTGCTTTGCAATTGGGTCTCTTCTGATCCTTCTTGCTCATCTGAATTCCTTTTTTGGTCCCTCAGCTACATCTATGTGCACAGCTGACCAGTTCCGCTGTAAGTCAGGACGCTGTGTCCGTCTGTCCTGGCGTTGCGATGGGGAAGATGACTGCTCTGACAACAGTGATGAGGAGAACTGTGAGAATACAGGTTTGACCTGCTGCCTTGCTGCTTGATAGCTAATGTTTCCATCTTGAAGGTAATAGGTAGTGAAGTCTCTTTTGGATTGCTTCACTGAGTTCAGCCTGGAGTTTCTGTCCTTCCCAGAGAATGGGACCTGTAGGCTGTCTTATATGCTTGCCAACTTGTGCAGGGCTGTGTGCTTAAACTTACGTAGGGGAAGGTGTTTTCTGGTTAAGTATCCTCCTATCTTGTCCCTACACTCTGAATTACCACAAGGTTCTGGGATAATTCCATTCAGACTTGGAAACATCAATAATGTGCCAAGTTGCAACCTTTGTCACATGGGCTATACTAACTTATGCCTTGTACRTAGTTCTGGGTAGCTTTCATGTTACACTGTGAAATTGCTGAACAATTCTGGCWGGCAGTGGAATCAAAAAGGAGATTTAGTGGAAGAGAACACTTGGATTGGTCAGCTGTTGTGAACATCAGTGTGGTGATCCTGGAAAAAGCAATTGTACTTAAAGACAAGCTGGTAACCCTGTTTCCTCATCCTGATAACAAAGATATTTAGAGGTACGGAAGGAAAAAGTGCCATCAGAAGCCAAGTTMAACTTCCAGAGCCACTAAAATTCACTGTTTCCACACAAACCAAACACAAGGTGTTTCAGCACAGCTATTGTTACTATAAGGTTATTTGTGCAGTTCTACATGAGGTCTATGGTAACAGTCAACAGGTAAAAATTGAATTGTGTTTTCCAAGCAGGATGTGTACTGGCTTATCTAACTGACACAGTGTGGTGTCCCAGTGTCTGTTGCAAGAGTTAAAATCCTCTTGGTTTTAGAGCAGAGTTACATTTTTATTTGCCRTAGAGATGATTCCTAAAATACTAGGTAATCATCTTGTGAAGGGATCTTTATGTTCAATATGACAAATTAAGTGCAAGTTACAGAATCCTTCATATAAAGTGTTCCTATGCTCTGAAAAGTGAATCTGCATGTGGTTTGGTTTTATGTTCCCACTTGRTGTGTCTGTAGTTCTTAACTGTACTTGTTAATCTCACAACTACCCTCTTCCACACTGCTTATAGGCAGACTGCCAATCTGATTGTTTCTCTGCTGGTAACTGTATTGTCCTGTTATCTTCATAAGATTATCAGAAGGTGATGATTTAGGGACCACTAATCAAGTCAGATTAAGAGGTACAAGAAGTAAGTGGCAACAGGACAGTGCAGTTATTGCTGAAGAAACAAYCAGATTGGCAAAGTCCCTACAAACAGTATTACTTTGCTTGCAAGAATTCTGTACAGCCGCCTTGCCAACAGCAGAAGTTGAAGCGTGTAGGTCATGTGAAATCCTGTTGCCTGAGCTCAGATTTCAGGGATGTGTGTAAATCTCATTCCAAGTCCCTCAAAGTGCACTTAGGGCTAGACAAGATGTTTCTTCCTAGGCAGGTTTAAGATCCATAGCTGTGCTAGTGTGACATATCAGATTATTAAAGCGAGGAACTGACTCCTCCTCTGCACACACTGAGTAGGGTTGTAGATTCTGGAACTAAAGGGAGGTTAGCCAGCAGCTTCCAGTCATTCTAAGAGAAACTAGTTAGATTAACTTCACAATAAAGCAACAATGGACTCAGGCTGGAGRAGAGTTTGCAGATCTCCAAACCAGCATAAAAATATGTGGACCAGTAAGGAGTGCTAGATGAGCTGAAGTCAAGGAAAGAGGAAGTAATGAATTTGTGATCATACAGAAAGTTTGTAACAAATATTAGGAAATGTTCTATATTCTTTTCTTCACCATGACTGTTCCATCAGTAAGGTGTGGTGTGCTGCTTTACCCTTGTATTGCAGGCACCCCTCAGTGTGCCCCAGACCAGTTCCTGTGTGGGAATGGGCGTTGCATTGGCCAGAGGAAGCTGTGCAATGGAGCAAATGATTGTGGAGATGGCAGTGATGAGAGCCCGCATCAAAACTGCCGTAAGTCCTCCCAAGTTCAGTCTTAAACATAAATGGAAGCCCAATAATGTGTAGGAGTCTGTCTGGTGTTACTGAAGAATTTGTGTAAGTAAGAAAGCCTGAGCTGTGATAGTGGGAGATGTTTAAAGACTGAGGAAAAAAACTTGTTCATTTTGCTAGTTAAAGACTGCAAACAAGGAATTGTGGGGAGATTATGATCTCAGGTATCACCATTTGTCTGCAGAGAATCCTAAAAATATGTTAATCTGAGCTCTGTTGGCCCATTCAGTTGTGGTCTGCAGAGGAAAGCTCTGACTGCAGAGGAAGTTTCCAGCACAGCTTGTGTCCTCCTCCTCTTGTTCAGCCTGCTTTGAAGTGTGACTGCTGCCTAACAGCTGAAGGCAAGAGCAGCTGCTTTGTGGTTTCAGCTCAGTTATCTTCACATGTTCCTTCTGCAGGTCCACGAACAGGGGAGGAGAATTGCAATGTCAACAATGGTGGCTGTGCTCAGAAGTGCCAGATGGTCCGAGGCATGGTGCAGTGCACTTGCCACACAGGTTACAGGCTCCTGGAAGATGGCCGATCATGCCAAGGTGGGTTTTTTGAGCAGTAGTGTCCTCCCTGCTGCTTTGGTATGTTTGAGGCTGGGACTATGATGAGGTGAAAATCAAGAATATGAAAGCAGATGCAATCTATCAATAAGATTGGTAAGTTTGTTGATCTAATAACTGTCTCTGTAACATGCAGATGTGAATGAATGTGCTGAGGAAGGCTACTGCAGCCAAGGCTGTACCAACAGTGAAGGAGGCTTCCAGTGCTGGTGTGAGCAAGGCTACGAGCTGCGACCTGACAAACGTAGCTGCAAAGCTCTAGGTAAAGGGGAGTTCAACCTAACAGCACAACTGGTTTCTCTGCAGTGGAAATGCCTGCTGAGTTTATATCTGGCTGAGGCAGATTTCARCTGTGTCCTATCTGTGCAATGTAGTAAAGCGTGTGTATTTGCACGGCTAGGAGATGGATATAGGAAAAAGAAATCATAGTCCAGCTGCTGAGTGGCTGTCTAGTGATTCAGTTTCAGAGGCTGAAGTGAGGCAGGCTTAAGTGGAACCTGGAATTTTCGTCTCTTGCTGAGTTAGTGTTTGCCAGAAGGTTTAAAACTGCTCATCCTTGAATTAGGACTGTGTATGGAGGATGTGAAAACACCCCTCTGAAGTGTTTTGTGCTTAAGGGTTGATTTCTGTGGCCAGTACTACAAAACTATTTTCTGGGACTTGGTAGAGGAAATGGGCAGGGCCCAGTCAAATGCTATCAAATACTCTAATGCTGTGTTCCTGTACATTCCTAGGGCCAGAGCCAGTGCTGCTCTTTGCCAATCGAATTGATATCCGACAAGTGTTGCCTCATCGCTCAGAGTATACGCTGCTCCTGAACAACCTGGAAAATGCCATTGCTCTTGACTTCCACCACAGCAAGGAGCTGGTGTTTTGGTCTGATGTCACACTTGATCGCATCATGAGAGCCAATCTAAATGGCAGCAATGTGGAAGAGGTGGTTTCCACAGGGCTGGAGAGCCCAGGTGCGTTATCCCAAAAAATGCAAAAGCCTAGGGGGAGTGAGTGGAGAAAAGTGGGAACCCAGCATTCAGAACAAAACGCATCTCCCTGAGCAAGGGTATTGGGTGGATGGAATGGGTGTGAGGTGAGTGTCCCCCTGGAGTTAATCTTGGCTGACAGGAGAAGAAACTGAGCCTCTTCTAAGGCAGACAGGGAAAGGGAACTATTTTTCTGTGCAGATCTGTCGTTTTATTCTGTGTGTAATTCTCTCTTGGACGTAGGTGGACTTGCTATTGATTGGATCCATGACAAATTATACTGGACAGACTCTGGGACATCTCGAATTGAAGTAGCAAACTTGGATGGCACTCACAGGAAAGTGCTTTTGTGGCAGAATCTGGAGAAGCCCCGAGCAATTGCCCTTCATCCTATGGAGGGGTGAGTGAAAACGTGGGACCCCAGTGAGCCCTCCATGCACATCCTTCTTGTTGAATATTGAAAACCCTATTCTTGGTCACAAAGATTACCTCTGGGCTCGAGACTTCAGCTGGCACTGACAGTTTGGAGAACCTGGCAATGCTGGGACCCTCCAGAGCCTTAATCCTGCCCTTAGTCCTGGGCCCTTCAGCTTTCAGCAGGCTGGGTGTTACTTTCCACTTCTCCCATGGCTGTGACTCAGTCTCATGCTCGATGTCACAGGACTGATAGTGTTTTGCCCTGACAGGGAGTAATGCTAGGTGCATTATGTGGCCATGAGTTTCCTAGCTTGTCTCTCCCTGCCTCCTCCAGTACCATCTACTGGACTGACTGGGGCAACACTCCCCGCATTGAGTATTCCAACATGGATGGCTCTAATCGGCGCATCATTGCGGATACACACCTCTTCTGGCCCAATGGACTGACCATTGACTATGCCGGACATCGAATGTATTGGGTGGATGCCAAACATCATGTCATTGAGAGGGCTGACCTTGATGGACGCAATAGGAGGGCTGTTATTAGCCAAGGTGAGTAACAGGCTTTCTACCAGGAATGTTTTCTGCAGTAAAGACCAAAGAGTAGCACAGTGCTAATCTGAGTTTGAGACACTGGCTCCTGCATCTATGCTTGTCTCCTGTTCTTTCACTGTAAGCTGAGGCTGTTCAGCCTGGAGCAGAGAAGGTTGTGTGGAGATCTCGTTGCAACCTTCATGTATCTGAAGGGAACCTACCAGGAAGCAGGAGAGGGACACTTCATCAGTAACTCTAGTGCTAGGGCAAGGAGTACTAGATGCAAATTAAAAGAGGGGAAATTCAGGTTAGGTATTGGGAAGGATACTAGGAAGAATTTTTTTTACTGTGAAGATGGTGAGATGGTGGAACAGGTTGTCCTGGGAGGTTGTCAATGCCCCAACCTGTTCAAAGCCAGGTTGGATAAGGCCTTCAGCAACCTGGTCTAGTGGGCAGTGTCCCTGCCTATGGTTGGGAGGCTTTGGACTAGATGATCTTTAAGGTACATTCCAGCCCAACTAACGTCCTATCTGTGATTATAGGATAGCAGAGAGGAATTGTCTGTTACATTAGTGTGAAGTGTATTTGAGCAGCTTGACTGTGATGAAGCCTAAAGGGCGATGAGGGGCAGTGGAAAGAGCATTCCCCTAAGAGCTGGYTCCCTGCCAGCCTTAGTCATGTTAGACCTGATTCTATCACTGTATTGGATGTCTGTTACAGGGCTCCCACACCCATTTGCTATCACCGTGTTTGARGACAGTCTGTACTGGACAGACTGGCACACCAAGAGCATCAACAGTGCCAACAAATTCACAGGCAAGAACCAGGAGATAATCCGCAACAAACTCCACTTCCCTATGGACATCCACACACTGCACCCTCAGCGTCAGCCAGCAGGTAACTGCAGAGCGCGTAGAGACCCATTTGAGCCAGGAGAAGACCTGGAGCCACCCACTCCCTGTAAAATCGGGAGATGACAGCCTGAACCCAGCATGTGGGCACATCCCCACCTGTGCCCGGGGCTGTGACAGAACTTGTTCCACCGCCCTCATGTTGAGGTCGCTCGGCCGAGTACCTCGGGGTTAGGTGTTACCGCAGCTCCCCCTGCTGACACTGGGGGTGGAGGTCTTTCAGTAGGAAATAATCAGGGCTTGTTTTGGGACAGGGRAAAAGTCATAAGTGGGCATAGTAATGACTGATACCTCCCTTACTCCTCTTCAGTTGTCATTATCTGTTCTAGAAGTGGCAATGTTCACGTTCAAGAGTTTAATGTTCATTTAAAATTGAGCCCTAAAAATGGAGTTAGTGCTTAAGTTTATACGTTTCCTTTTTTTCAATTAAATTCAGGGCGGGGAAGTTATGTCCATGTTGCCTTGACACCTCAGCTAGTGTTTTTCCTCCTTTCTTTACTCTTTGCTTTATGTGTGGTTGCTTTTGTCTTTGGCTACTTGAGCAGGGAGAAACCGTTGTGGGGACAACAACGGAGGCTGCACTCACCTCTGCCTACCAAGCAGCAAGGATTACACCTGCGCCTGCCCCACGGGCTTTCGCAAGACCAGCAGCCATGCCTGTGCCCAGAGTAAGTGAGGTGGGACCACATGCTCAGATGTTCAGTGGGTGGCAGAGGGTTGGCAGTGGGTCTAAGCATYGGCAGCACTTGCTTCCAAGGAGATGCAGCTGGATAGACTGAGTTAGAAATATTRAGGGTCTTTCCAGAGAATGCCTTACCTTTTTGATGAATTTCCYTGTTGTGTATTCTCACTGCCGTCACTAGGCTTCATGGGTGGGGATACATACAAATTCTACCCCTTGGTCCTTATTTCAGGACTGCTGTTGGCACCGTGCAACCTGGCATGGCTGATCGTCTCCCTAAAATTCCCATAACAGCTGTGTCAGTGATGAACAAAAAATTCGGTCCTCACCATTGCCACAGTTCCTCTTAGTTTGCAACCTTGTGAAAGAGTTAGACCAGCTGTCTCCCAGATTATCAGAGCTATTTTCAAATASCTCTTTGATTTAGAGGGATGTCTGTGCCACTCTTTGAAGAATATGGCTGGCCTTGCTCTCTCAGCATAGGTTACACCCCAGGAGAGAGCTCACAACCACTCTGAGCCCCCTTGCCCATCCTCKCCCAGTGATATTTTGCTTCCAGTAAAAAAAAAAAAAAGACCAAATTTCTGCCAGTGAGAGATGATGTAGGTGGTTAAAGTTGTGGATATAGCAGGGAATTGTCTGTGTATGCTGTATTGTTGAACTTAGAGAAATTAAAAGAAGACCTTTCGACCTTTGATCAGGTCTTGACAAGTTCCTGCTTTTTGCCCGAAGGATGGACATCCGTCGGATCAGCTTTGACACAGATGACCTGTCAGATGATGTCATCCCCCTTGCTGATGTTCGCAGTGCTGTGGCTCTAGATTGGGACTCAAAGGATGACTATGTCTACTGGACAGATGTTAGCACTGACTCAATCAGCCGAGCAAAATGGGATGGATCAAAGCAGGAGGTACAGTGTTCACTATGTGTGGAGCTCATCTGGCCAGGAGACTCCTTGAGCAYCAGATTTGAAGCCACTGGGACACACTGGCCTTTTAAGGTGTTGCAGTTCATGGTGGATCTTTYGTTCATTAGTCTGCCTAGTTCTGGCAAACTGATGAGCTGGACACCTCCTGAACAAGTTCAGTGTATGGAAAACCTTGAACGGAGACATGAAGTATGGTGATTTATGGGCTGCAGTTAATCCCTTTGTTGTAGCCCTGAAATCTGAAAGGAAGAAGTACTGAATCCGCAGTTACGTTCTACATTTGGAACAAAAGTCAAGCTCTTTGGGAATGCTTTTTGCACACACTCCTAGGCTGATGTTACTATAACTGAAGCAAACAGAGTTTGAATTTGCAGTTTGAAAGGCACAAATAAATAGATATTTCTCCAAATAAAAGCCTTATTTAGACTTTTAAGTCCTTAATGCTCTCTYTTGTGTAGCATTGCTGTGCTCACAGGCTTTTGGCTTTTGGAAGTTAACATTGTTGGTGAATGGGTAGAGCATTGGGCAAGTGCTTTCTCCCCAAGTTCCAATTTMACTAAGGATTTTTTGTTTTCATTTAGGTTGTGGTGGACACTAGCCTGGAAAGTCCAGCTGGACTGGCAATTGACTGGGTCACCAACAAACTATACTGGACTGATGCAGGTACTGTTATCCTCTGCTTTAGATAGACTTCTGCCTTACTTATTAGTCATGAAAACTGAAAATCCGCTGGATAGTTGTGCTGGTCTTATTCCAAATTTGTCTGTTTCTGTGTAGCAAAAAGATGGAATCATGTACTTCCCACTGAGTGTGAATTGAGGCACAATCCTTAGTTTAATTCTCCTTGCAGTATCCCCAGTACTAATTCTGTAAAAAGATTCATAGCAAAAGTCAAATATCGCTGTTGTCTTGCTGCAGAGCTTGTGATTGTGGGCTTTTATGTATCTTCCAACMGTGCATCTTGGGGTGCAGCAGGTAATATTTGGAGGATGTTCCTGCTGGAGAGTCATAGTTAAGAGAGGTGTAAGGAAGATTATTCTTTTTTAGCAGTTCTCTCATGCCTTGGGTGCTTAGGAAATAGATAGATAGTTTATATTCATACAGGACTGCACATCAGTGACAGCTGCAGAGGTGRCTTGAGAGGATGGAAAATGACACTTTAAGCCCCATTTCTTATCTATTTTCCACCTAAGAACAGATATGGATGGAGGRGAAGAATGCATTGTTTTATGGTTTTGGGTTTTTTTGCCTTAGCTCTTGCAATTCCAATTTGATCTYTATCATTTTCTCTCTTGACTTTTATAGGAACAGATCGGATAGAGGTSTCCAACACAGATGGAACCATGAGAACTGTTCTAATCTGGGAGAACCTGGACAGACCTAGAGATATTGTGGTGGACCCTGTTGAAGGGTGAGATTCTTTATTCTGGGATGACATAACAATTCTTGCATGTCAAAAGATGTTCTGGTTCTTTGGTTTTGTTGGTTTTGTGCAATTTTCTTTCTCACTGGTGCTATCGTTGTACAACCCACTGACTGAAACTAGAGACTAATGATTTTAGATGCTAATGGAACAAGATAAGCAGAGGTAATTGCCTGTTGTGCTGTGGAGCTTGCAGGAGCTGGCTGGTGTTTTCATTTGTTTATCCTGGGGATGTAGTAACTAAAGATGTGGTACCCAAAAAATACTGAGAGTGAGGCCATCTAGATGTTTTCTATTTGTCTATTTCACATGTATGTTCAATTTGTGTTTAAGCCTATCAACTAAAGTCTCAGTCAGAAGGATATTCTTGGGCCTTGTGGAGGTGGTTAGGAAAAAGCTTTCCAGCCATTGCTTTAGAAGTGTTGAAGTTCTTGAAGGGAAGTGTACTATTCTTTTTCGGAGTGGGTTGAGGAAAACAAATGCAGCAAGAGTGTAAAGGGCCGTTGGTGGAGACTGGTAAATAATTGGTTAATTTTTATACCTTGACCTATTTTCTTGAACTTTTCCCTGTATGTTGTAATTAGGCCTGCCCGTGGGCGGTAGAAGGTATATAAATTTGAGTATGATCTTAGGTACATTACAAGARCCCGGGGCTGGACATGTTTACAGTAACAGTCTAATGCTTCTTCCTGCTAGGCCCTGAAKGTGCCAGGCTCCCTTGCTTCTCTGTAATATTGCCCAGCTGTRGTGGCAGCAAAGTGTGGGCATTAACTCCTGTCTGGGCTTCTTCTCAGGTRCATGTACTGGACTGACTGGGGAGCCAACCCAAAAATTGAGCGTGCTGGGATGGATGCCTCAAACCGCTTGGTGATTATTTCCTCCAACCTGACATGGCCCAATGGCTTGGCCATTGACTATGAATCGCAGCGCTTGTACTGGGCAGATGCAGGCATGAAGACCATCGAGTATGCCAGTCTGGATGGAAGCCACAGGAAGGTATGGAAGCCATCTTCGAGGAGCAGGACTGGGAGCCTGAACACAGAGTGCTTATGGCTCCTGCCTCTTTTTCCAGTTGAAAGGGAAATCTACAGATTAAAGTACACAGCTGCTTTCACTGGGAGAAAATAGCTCTCTTTCTTTTTGAAATAGTGTGTGAAGGAAGTTTGAGGGCTAAGGTTGCCTCATCACTCTCCTTTTGCTGTGACTGTATGTTATGRTGTTGAGAGGGGGCAAGGGAAGCCTTGTCCCCTTAATGACTTCATAGTAATATTTTTCTTGGGGGCCTGGGGTAATCTGAACAGGTGCTGATTGGGAACAATCTGCCTCACCCCTTTGGACTTACTCTTTATGGCGAGAGAATCTACTGGACAGACTGGCAGGCCAAAAGCATCCAGAGYGCAGATAGGAGGACTGGGCAGTCTCGGGAAACGCTGCAGGACAATCTGGAGAATCTTATGGATATTCATGTTTTCCACCGGCACAGGCCACCAGGTACAGAGCTCACCCTCAAGCCCCACTGAGCTGAGAGCTTGCTCAGGCTCTKTTGTGTGGGCATCTTTCCTGCAAGGAGCTGACCTGCCAGCCCCATTGTSTTAAGTGTCTGCGTGGAATATGAGAGCATGAGAATTAACTCTCAGCTTGGTTATTTGAAGGCATTGTAGAATGCATTTTTGTAGCTGTTGCATCCCTTTTCTGCACTGGCGCTACTGGCTCATGGATTTCTCATCCTCTTTTCCATAGTACGTACCCCATGTAAAGTTAGGAATGGAGGCTGCAGTCACCTGTGCCTTTTGGCACCTCTTCCAAAAGGTTACAGCTGTACCTGCCCTACAGGGATCAACCTACAATCTGATGGCAAGACCTGCTCCCCTGGTGAGTCTTCTCTGTAGGATCCTCACTCCAGTTTTGTATCWTAGCTACATTTTGCCTCTGCCTTGTTAGAGAACACATTTCATTTTTATGGGCTTACGTGCTTTACYCCTTGAAAAACACTTTGGTGCCTGTACCTTCAATTTGAGTGGAGAAACTTACTGATAATTGGATTGGTGGAGACATTTTTCTTGAAATTATGTCAGACAAGTAAGCCAGATGTCACATTTTTTCCCATACTTTTGCTCTAGTATTGAGGTGAATTCCTAAATGACAAGGTGCTATATTCTTTTATAGGTACATTAATACATTCCTTCCATGGACTGTCTTTTGAGGATGGTGGAAGGCTGTTGGCTTCAGGCCATGGTAGATCCAYTTTTCCTCCTTAGCTAGGAAAAAGTAACTCCTAATTCCCATTTCCCACAGATATTAGTGAAAGTAACTCTTCTATGAGTGTTCTGCTTTTCAACTTGGATGTAAAGAAGCATTAAGTGATACTCAGTAAAGCTTTTGTGTGCAGATTGTCCATAAGCCAAGGTCTGCCTGAGATACTTTCTCTTTTCCAKTGAAGTGGATGTAACCTCTAGAATATTTGGTAAGTGATGCCTAGAGTTGACTGAACTTGTTCCTGACTTATTTCTGTCYATTTTCAACTCTGCAGGAATGACCAGCTTTCTGATCTTTGCCAGAAGGACTGATATCCGGATGGTGTCTCTGGATATCCCCTACTTTGCWGATGTTGTTGTCTCAGTCAATGTCACCATGAAGAACACCATTGCAATTGGAGTGGATCCTCGTGAAGGTTTGATCTTCGTAGTGTATCTGGCTGTGTTTGAAAGGCAACAAGTGACCTTGTATCTCAATGTCTGAGTAAAGACCCAGGCACAGATCTTACTGTAGGCTGTGGGTTTGGGGTTTTTTTCTTGTATATGCTGCAAATAATTCATTTCCARTGAGGAAAGGAATATATTTAAAGGAAAGCACAGAACCCAAACTATATGGAAAAAACTGCCTGCAGTACTGAGTGAGGTTCCTGTGCATTTGGGATTTAAGAGAGCTTTCCTCCTGCTGAGGCCTTGTACGACAGAGCTGAGATGCTGGTTGTTTATATATAGTAAACATCTGATGCCCTGCTGGATCACTGTTGCACAGTAAGGAAGATGATCTAATTTTGAGAAATCAGGTGTGGAACTCTACTACTAGCTGAGGGTGTCCTTTGTGTAAAGGTCCTACCTATTTTGGGGAGAATG
This sequence comes from Malurus melanocephalus, assembly GCF_030028575.1. Taxonomy (NCBI): domain Eukaryota; kingdom Metazoa; phylum Chordata; class Aves; order Passeriformes; family Maluridae; genus Malurus; species Malurus melanocephalus. Next base: position 3,056,319 of record NW_026623234.1, read on the forward strand.
GGAACAAGAATACTTGCACTGTTTTGTCACTCTAGCTTAATAATCTTGTGCTGTTATTTTTCCTGTTCAATCAGATCTGTTTCAATGGTGTAGCAGCTAGTCAGAGACCTGGATTTGTTTTTTAAGGATTTTGTTGTTTGATTGTTGGGGTTTGGTTTTGTTCTGTTCTGTTCTGGGCTTTTTCAAGTTTCTCTTTCTTCTTCCWCCCAGGGAAGGTTTACTGGTCAGACAGCACATTGCGGAAAATCAGCCGGGCTTCCCTTGATGGCTCACAATTTGAGGACATCATCACTACAGGTGAGAGGGATTTTGATCTGAGAACCTCTTTCTTCTATGCAGTATGAAAAGAGAGATTCGGTTATGCCCTGGTAGAATACATTGTKGGTGGAAAGGCAAGCAAAGCCTAAAGCAGTTGCCTACAAGATGCACAAGAGGAATGCTAGAAGTTCCTGACTGAATTGGAAGAATAAGCAGTGACCAAAATGTCTTTCTATTTTCTCAGGTCTTTTGACTACAGATGGACTGGCTGTGGATGCTATTGGCAGGAAGATATATTGGACAGATACAGGAACAAATCGGATTGAAGTGGGCAACCTTGACGGCTCCATGAGGAAAGTCTTGGTCTGGCAGAACCTGGACAGCCCTCGGGCAATAGCTTTATACCATGAAATGGGGTTAGTGTTGTCAAGAGATTATCTAGGGGTTACACAGGACTTTTGATCTCCTTTTCCATAATACTTGTTGACTTTTCCCCAGGTATATGTACTGGACAGACTGGGGTGAGAATGCCAAGCTGGAACGCTCTGGGATGGATGGCTCTGGACGTGTGGTGTTGATCAGCAACAACTTGGGYTGGCCTAATGGACTGGCGGTGGATAAGGCTGGGTCCCAGCTGCTCTGGGCTGATGCACACACTGAGGTCTGATTCTGTTCTTCATTGTTGTTTGATATTGGGTCTTTGGTAGCCTGGAGGCTGCTTTGAAGCCCTTGAGCAAGTTGTCAAAAGAGCAAGGGGAATGTAAGCTTTTCTCAGAGTATGGGCTGTGGAGGGAGGGTGAACCTGAGTAACATCACTCACTGGGACTGTTTCCCACTTGCTACAGTAAGTGCTAATGAGAGGAGAAGTGTTTTGAGTATGGGGTGTTTTGCTTCTTCCTTTAGCGGATCGAGGCTGCGGATCTCAATGGTGCGAACCGCCACACCCTGCTGTCTCCAGTGCARCATCCCTATGGCCTCACTTTGCTGGACTCTTACATCTACTGGACTGACTGGCAAACTCGCAGCATTCACAGGGCTGACAAAGACACTGGGGCCAATGTCATCTTGGTGAGGGCAAACCTGCCTGGCCTCATGGACATTCAAGCTGTTGATAGGGCGCGGCCCTTGGGTGAGTTGTTCCCCTATCAGGGGTGTTACYGGTGGTGGGGGTGAGGGGAGTCCTTCAGACCTGTCATTGGAGAGACTGTAAAGCAAGAGTGACTTCTCAGAATTCAGCTTTTCCTTTCTTTTCTTCTTCCCTCTTTTACCATTTTTTGCCCTTCTCCCTGTTTACTCTGCTTTGTAGGTCTAGTGTTGATTACTGGATGCTTTTTGACCCCTTTGTCCTATTTCCTTCACTGGAAATGGGACACATTTCCTTGCATACCGCCGAGTCACTTTTTTAGGAGAACTGAACAAGTCGCGTCCTGTTGGGCTTCACCAGAGTCTACTGGCATTGGAGGATTCCCCTTTTTTAAACTCAAAAAGACACTGATTCCTCTTAAATTGGTTGCTAAAATCTTRTTTCAGGTTCTAGTCTTTTTTCACAATCATTGCAAGCTTCATCTGCCTCTTTGCTCTGCAAGGTCTTTGCTGTTTTAGTTGTTCTTAATATATCATGCTCTCCAACTATTCTGTGCCAGAGTCAACTCTTCATTAYTCTTTGGGGATTGTATGTAACCCCATCTTGCCTCCTTGCTTTTTCAGTGGAAGTTGTTGCTTGGTGCTGGGGCTTTATTTTGGTGGAATTTCCCCAAGACATACTTCTACAGAGAACTGTGCTGCTTTTYCTGTGGTTACTAACAGCAGAACATCACTGATGTAACAATGTAACTTTTCAATATAAAGCTGACCAAAAGTCATACCCGCATTGTCTTCTTCCTACTCCCTGCTCCTGTCTTCTGSGCTTATTCCCTCCTAGTAAATGTATGCCGGATTCTTTACAATTAAAAAAAATTATATGACCCTAATATGTCAGGCACTTTCAGCAGGCTTCTCTGATGCCTTTGTTTACTTGCCACTGTGTGCAGCTAAGTTGAAACAGAAGCTTCTTTGTCAGCCTGGCCTCTGGTGCATTGTCACACTACTTCCCCACAGGGTTGAATCTTTCTGTCAGCATTACCATTTGCAGCAGTAATAAAGTTAAACTGCTGTTGCGTAAATCTATGAGCATTTGGCTGTTCCTTTTTCCATGGGAAAACTATGATTAGCAAGGAATTCAGGTTAAGATTTTTCTTCTGATGATCCCTCTTCTTCTGGAGCCTCCTGTTCTCCTTACCAGTCATGCCTATACCTACCATGAATCTCAAAGGGGAGGGAGAGTGTCTCTGTACAACGGGCTGTAGATTCCCAGCAAGGCTGGGATGGTAAGGATAAACTCAGCTGCTAACAAGTTGTGCCCATATGTAGCCTTCAAAATAAGGCTTTGATCTCTGGCATCCTTAAACTTTGTTTTCCTTGTTTCTAAAGGCTTCAATAAATGTGGAATTCGTAATGGTGGCTGCTCCCACCTTTGCTTGCCTCATCCCACTGGTTTCTCCTGTGCCTGCCCCACTGGCATCCAGCTGAAGAGAGATGAGCAAACATGTGACTCTTCTCCAGAGACCTACCTACTTTTCTCTAGCCGTGCTTCCATCCGTCGTATCTCGCTGGACACCAGTGACCACACAGATGTGCACATACCTGTCCCTGAGCTGAACAAYGTCATTTCTCTGGACTATGATAGTGTGGATGGCAAGATTTACTACACAGATGTATTTCTTGATGTTATCAGGTAGGTGCCAATCAAGTGCTTGGCTGGGGCCCAGGTCACCCARCAACTTGTGCTGAGTGTGCCAGTAAACTGGAGATACTGAGCACCGCACCACTACTTACACCTTGTCTTTGGTACATAGCATCATGTGTATCACTGAACTGATGCTGAAGGTGTGTTTAACCTGCTCGAGACYGAGGAAAGAGATATTAGGGAGGTAGTTGTATGCGGTGGCCCKGTGGTTGATGAAGATCCAGGCTTTTCAGGAGCTACCTGTTCCTCATTGCCATTTGTCACTGATTTCTCTCAGGCGGGCTGATCTGAATGGCAGCAACATGGAAACTGTTATTGGTCAGGGTTTGAAGACTACAGATGGCCTKGCAGTGGACTGGGTTGCCAGGAACCTCTACTGGACAGACACGGGACGCAATACCATTGAAGTGGCTAGACTGGATGGAAGCTCCAGGAAAGTGCTGATCAATAACAGCCTGGATGAACCCCGAGCCATTGCTGTCTTTCCCAAAAAGGGGTAGGTATGGGGTTATTGGTGGGGAAGGGGGAAGAGCTGCACAGAGGCAGGGTTGGAAGAGGAAGTTGCGAGAGGAAGACGAGATGTGCCAAGTGAATCTGCAGGTACCAGGCAAGGGGTTGCAGTAGTTAGGCAGAAAGTGAATTTGAAGGTTGGGCAGATAGCTGTGAGAAGCARGCAACAGACTTACTTTTTTGAACCTGAAGAATCTCGCGGTTTCATTCATAACTAAAACTTTTGTTAGGCCAAATGAAATGGTCTTTTTTCTTACACTTGCCTTTTATCTCTTCAGGTATCTCTTCTGGACCGATTGGGGTCACATTGCTAAAATTGAACGGGCAAACTTGGATGGCTCTGAACGTAAAATCCTGATTAACACTGACCTGGGATGGCCCAATGGATTGACTTTGGATTATGACACCAGGAGGTCAGTGAAAGATTTTCTTATATTTGCACAGGGTTAAGGGATATAATGCATTTTTTAGCCCTCTTAGATTAATTTATTGAAGTAACATTGTGGGTTTGGTTTTGGGATGTTTTAAGGGTTTTTCCTTAAGGGTTTTTTTCCTAATCCATGATTCCATGATCTTGGCCAGTAAATGACTAGAAGGTAAAGACTGGTTGTATAGATGAAGCTCACCTCTTTCCCTGTGCCTYCAGGATATACTGGGTGGATGCGCACCTTGATCGCATAGAGAGTTGTGATCTCAGTGGGAAGCTACGGCAAGTGCTGGTCAGCCAGGTGTCACATCCCTTTGCTCTGACACAGGTGAGATTTTCCTGCTGCCACCATTCTCCCTGGTGTGTTGATGAGTTTGTAYAACAGATTTTGGGAACAGGGAAGTGTTACAGTCTTGGGAAATCAAGATGGCTCAGGGGATAGTACTTAAATCTTCTCTGGAGCCAGCAAAGGAAGTTTGTCTGAACTCYTGTGGAGTGTAGACAGTCATCTTCTTTATGATAAGAGGGTAAGGGTTTGAAAAAGCCTTTGTTTTGGGCCTCTGCATCAGGGATATGTTTTTTATGGGTATCTTGTGTCTACATGACTAAACATGMTAATGGCTGTGATTTTTCTTTGCTGTCTCCCTGAGCAGCAGGATAGATGGATATACTGGACTGATTGGCAAACAAAATCTATTCAGAGAGTGGACAAATACTCCGGGAGGAACAAAGAGACAGTTCTAGCCAATGTTGAGGGATTGATGGATATCATTGTGGTTTCTCCTCAGAGACAGACAGGTAAATAGAAGGACCTTGATTCAGGCAAATGTTAATTGTAGACCAAAGGAACTCTGCAACCACTGCTTTATTGTGGATGTCAAGTAAAGATGATATCCTTTTCTATGCTCAAACTATTCACACATCTTCCTTCTGCACATTTCTTGTCTGCCTGTGACTTTTCAGTCAAGTACATCTTAATGGTGTTCTGTTAGAGCTTTGATTAGCAATTGTCACTTTCTGTAGTCAACTGACGTTGTGTTAAAACAGAAGAATCTGAGGGTTTTTGKTTTTTTTTTTCTGTTCAACTGTGTTGTCTGGGCTCCTGCCGAAAGATTTCCAGTGCCTTCCTTTCAAGACTGCCGGAATCCAATCCACTGTCTGGCTATTGTCATCACTTTTTCAGCAATCAGATGAAGGGCATATGCCAAAAACACAATAACTTGCTGGATTTCTAAGAAGTATTTCTAGCTGAGCAGGAAAAAAGGTTGTTGTTCTGAGGACCTTCTTATTCAGATGTAACGTATTTAGAAAATTCTTTGTTCCTTCCAGGTACTAATGCTTGTGGAGTGAACAATGGAGGCTGCACACACCTCTGCTTTGCCAGGGCTTCTGACTTCGTCTGCGCATGTCCGGATGAACCAGATGGGCGGCCCTGTTCTACCAGTGAGTTTGCTGAGTGTCACTTGGATAGTGGCTTCCATAAGTGAGCCACTGCTACTGCTCATTCAGTGGCAACCAGAGCAGCTGAGGCTCTCCAGTATATGAGTCTTATGCAGTTGTATATTGAAAGTAAAGATGGTTGTGAGAAAGAGAGCCCCCTTCTGTCCTTTCTGCTGACAGACTGGGTTTGAGATGGGAAGATTGCTCATATAAACTATAGAGAGTTTTGGAAATGATTTATCAGACTTGTTCATCTGTCCCAAAAATTTGGAATCCTGCTTATTTTTCTCTGTTCCAGTTCCTGGTGTGGTGCCCCTTGGTCCAGAACCAACCAGTGTAAGTGAGAGAAGTCAAACACCGCCTGGCAGACTAGGTACCTCAACAACCAAACCTCTCACACCTCTGGAAACAGTGGAAGGAAAGTAAGTGTTCTTGTTCTCTTGGAATTGGGGTGCGAAAGTCACAGCTTTTGCAAAGTGCCACATGCAAGCCCCCTCTGGTTGCAGTCATTCAAATGTACTTATCTCTAGCCAAGAGAGGATATTCCAGCTCCAGATTTCACATTCTTAATGGATGAAACTATTATGACAAATAATACAGMACACTGTTGATATGGCAAGGAAGAGATGCAGATTCTTTCTGTCCTGTTGAAATGTATGTCTAGGCTGACTGTGCGGAAGTGTTAAAATCCCTCTTCAGCACATGTGTCCTTCATTTGATTGGTTTTTGAATCTCCTAATTTTGAGAACTCATTTCTGAGAGGAGGACAGAGCAGTCTTTTGTTTCGATTCACTGAAACATCTCAGACTACACCCACACAACTGAGGAAGTGGTTCTACCCTGGCTATACAGGGATAGTTTGTTCAGGGCAGAACAGAACCTTTGCAGCTCTAACATATAAGTTACAATGTAGGTAGTTAAGAGACTCTTTTCTGCAAATTGCCTGTAGCCTGCTATTTATACAGCTCAGCAAAAGAGTAATTCTATAGTGTATGGCTGAGTTATTTACAAGGCAAAACTTGCAATTTGTGGAGTATAATTTATTGGGCAGAAAGGGCTTTGTGCTGACTCTGAGATGTTTTGATTTTTGCTTCAGCATGACACTGAAATTTGTTTTCTGATAGATACATGTGTACACATGCAATTCTAGAACGGCTTGGATATAAGGATACTKCATACCAATAATTGATCTATACATGCACACCCCCATACACCTATATGTGTATGGTTGTCTTTTCTCTGGATACAGAACAATGTATCCATTGTATACTGAAGAAGAGAAAGGAACACCAGTGTTCGTTAAGTGGAAAAGGATGGGATATTAGTGCTAGCCCATTCCATCCCCATTTTTAATACCTTTGATACTGTTGATGCTACTTTCAGTAAATAACTGTCTTTTGTCATTCAGCTGCTCTGACAAAGATGCTAGGCAAGGCTTGTGTACTCGTGCCAACGAGGCAGTGCTGGCCACCATGGGTRAGTTCCTTTTCCTTAACTTTTCTCCACCAGGGTTGTTCCTCCATATGTGCCCAGGGCATTCCAGTCCATAATGTCTGAAATTCAAATTTCTAAAATTCAGACTTGAATTACTCAAATACCCTCTGAGCAGAGCAAAATGCCTCTAAGGATAAACATCAGCTATAGACATTCTTAAAACTAGATGGGGAGTTTTCCAACTGATTCTTTGGCCTGAAGAATAGTTCTGTTTYCTTTCATCCCATACTTTATCCACTGGGCTCTTCCCATTAATGATACTCTTTTTCACTGTCCCCATTGTGTTTAATTGAAGATGRTTGACTGGGGTAATTGTTTCCCACTGCAGGAGTAACCTGTCAGCTAGGGGGTCTAACTCATCCATTGCAACCCCATTATGAAGATCTGGATGTTGATGATCCTTGGTTTGCTGGGGCCTGGGTGGGAGGAAAGTTTACCATATGTTTGGTTTCATATGAAGCCAAACAAAACCCTGTGCTAAACCTTGATGACAYGTTACTTTGCATACTTCTGTACAGCTAAAGTGCTAGTATTAGGCGTTACACCAAGGGCAATATTATCCAGTAAAATATGAGTGCATAAATTACCCTTGGTGTTCTCTTTCAGGAGAAGGACTGCATGTCAGCTACATTATTGGAGGTCTTCTCAGCATCTTATTTATTTTGCTGCTTATTGCTGCTTTAATTATATATAGGTAAGTGATCTTTTCCCCTCATGACCAATTGTAAACTCCMGGGCTGTAGGAGAAGAAAGTTCCTGAAAGCGCTAAATCTTTATTGTCACTTGCAATCTTTTTCTTCTCCATTGGAACAGGTGCTTGATGATTTTATTTGCAAGGTTTGAGTCCTATGTCTCTGAAGTTTTGGTCATGCAGTTCTACMGTCTGAAACATTATTAACTCAATTTTCTGCAGAGAGCTTATGAGTTATGGACAGGGATGTGAGATRATTTGTATCTCAGTTGATGTGTGAGCTCATTTGCTTTCTGACAGATAACTTCACCAGTTAGTGCCAGTATAGTTTTTGTGGTTACATGGTAGTGCCTTGCTGTACTGGTAGCTAGTAAATGGACTAGTAGCTAAGAGCCAGGTGAAGCCAGGATTCTCCCTTAGTGGGACMGTGGAGATTGCTGAAGCTTTCTACTTGCTAAGCACTCAGGAACTTTGGATCCTGGCAGTAGGCTCCTGTGCCTTTTCTGACAGTTCTCTCCCTCTAGGCATAATAAGTCCAAGTTTACGGACCCTGGCTTGGGGAACTTAACCTACAGTAATCCTTCATATCGGACGTCTACCCAGGAGGTGAAGATTGAATCTATTCCCAAACCAACCATGTACAACCAGTTGTGCTACAAGAAAGAGGTAAGAGCTGCTACGAAGGACATAGGAGCCCAGCTCAAGCTGCTGTTGAGTACTACAGGCCTCACTATATGGAAGGATTGCAACTTGTCAGCATTTACTTCTAGGACATCGGAGGGACAGCTTCAGTGAATTAATTGTTCAGACTGCTATGGAGATCAGCGAGCAGCACTTCTTCCCCAGTGAACTGTAGTGAATTTCACCTCTCTTAAGTTCTCTGCTTCTTACCCACTCTCAGTGTCTTGTATTTTGTTTGCATTGGGAGTTGGCTCTCAGAAGTACATGGGTCAATTGGAATTGTCTTCATTGGATACAGGTCCCTGTTAGTGACTGTTGCACCAAGGTTAGGACAGTCACCAGGGACTTAGGAMAGTCACCAGGGAACCAGGCAGCTAGAAGGGGTTTGTTAACAAGAATGTGTCTCTGGGCTGTGCACTGCTTGAAAGGGTGGAATAGGGGAAAAAATAAAGCCTTTATCAAATAGTGCATTTTAAAGGCCCTTCAGAGGTCTGTACTTTGTGCCACGGGATGGACAGAGTTTAATATGACACCTTGCAGCACTTAGTTTCTCCTCTCTTTTCTCTTCAGAAGCTTTCTTATCACTCAGATAGCTTCTCATCTTCCCTCTTCTGATTTCCGTCCACATCCTCACATCAGGTATCACTGCTCTGTGTGTTTGATCCTGCCTCCCTCACTCAAGCTCTGTTGTGTGGCTCAAATGCTGTCCATACTAATTGCTCTTTCTTGGTTTTCTCCCCTGCTTTTATGTTTTTAAACCAGCTGTGATGTCTGTCAGGAAAGTATAAGTCATTTTCTGTGACAGATTCTTTGGTCTGGGCTTTGGCTACTCATACTCTGTGAGATTTGAAAAAGGTAATTTCTGTTAGGACTATTCATGATTATCTGTTAGATCACTTAGTTCCTCTAGCAGGGATCACAGATTTGCTCAGGGGAGAGTTTTCCCTTACTGCTTTTCAAAGGTGCTATCCAATAGATTTCCCAACCTTTCATGCCATTTTAGCCTTATCTACTAAGGATAAGCCAAGATTATTTATCTGGGAATCTAAATCCTTTCCACTTTTCTCTTAATTCCGATGCTCCTTGATAYGCACAGATGTGTATTTCCCCACCCCCTTCACTTTCTCCTTGGGAATAGATGAGATGTTCCTTATATGTCAGTGAGCCAAATTAGACAGATTTCACTGCTTTAATCTCAGTGTGGTCCCTTTAGCCTCTGATCATTTTCGTTGTTTCCCTATCATTTCCTTCCCCGTGTCACTATGACTTGGACTGAACAGTGGTCTTCCAGCTGTGCTTTCCTAAGAGGTGAATCTAGAATGACTCAGATGTTMCAGACCTAGAATTGATTCCCTGCCTACTTTTGCCATGATATTTTCTGTCTCTTTCTGCTTCCCATTTTGTTTGGTGGGGTTTTTTTTCCTTCATATTTAGGTTTAGTGTTCTTACTTTCTTCTGTCAGGGGATATGTATAGTTGAATTAGAAGAGCAATCTCATCATCATTCCCCTTCCATGACTGAAGACTCATAGAGTTTGGAATGAGAGCTGTTGCAGGGAGGATTTGTGTGGGGGTGGTAAAGAACTGAAAGAAACTTAAAATGAGTTCTGCCATTGTGGCACTTAAAGCCAGTGGCTGTTTACATGGAGGTCCAGCTTTTTGTCTGCTTCACTTGTCTTCATTCTAGCTCTGCATTGCTCTTTGCCATATTTTTCCACAGATGTATGTTTTTCATTCATCTGTCTTCTCCCTAGACTGGTCCTGACCACAGCTACACTAAGGAGAAGATCAAGATTGTGGAGGGAATATGCCTTTTATCCAGTGATGACTCGGAGTGGGATGACCTAAAGCAGATTCGGAGCTCCCGCGGAGGGATCCTCCGGGACCATGTCTGCATGAAGACGGATACGGTCTCTATCCAGGCCAGTTCTGGTTCACTGGATGACACTGAAACTGAGCAGCTGCTACAGGAAGAACAGTCTGAATGCAGCAGTGTTAACACAGCAGCAGCCACTCCTGAGCGGCGTGGCTCACTCCCAGACACAGGCTGGAAACACCAGCGCAAGCCCTCCACAGAGAGCGAGGTCTAAAGTACACGTGACTTTGGAAAGTTGTACCCTCCCTACCCTCTGCTCTGCGCAAAAAACAGACAGGACTCTGCCTGCTAGGCAAGGAAGGGCACAGAGACCAGCCTTTCTTGCAAGGGGCCCTGAGACTGACGGCCTTTCAGCAAGGAGCTTGGGCAGCTGTGCTGTTGTGGTTGGAGAGGGAGGATGGGTGGGTTGGTTGGAACCCAGAGACCCTTTTGACTCATTTTCACTGTCTGTGGTTTATTTATATGTTCCCTTTTCCTGGAAGCTGCCACATTAACTTTTGCAGTGACTCCTCTGGCCTGAAACTCGTTCTGAGTCTCTGTTCCCTGGCAACCTGTGAGGCCTGTGCCATCCAGCTCACGGTCAATGCCCATGAAGAGAGCAGAGCTGCCTCATTGCTGGCTCCTGGTCACAGAAGTACCCATGTCATTCCAGCACTAGCAGCACTCTTTGAGGCTTTGTGTCAAGGGGTCTCTGACTTGAGAGAGGTCTTGGTACAGATGGAGTATACTTTGGGGCTCAAGAGGACACTGACACAACAGCAGGTCACCTCATAAAGGCATAAAGAGGGTAACCACAGTTGCTAAGACTCACTTCATGAGAACATCACTGCTTACTTTCATATCTGCTACTAATAACTTTAATGAAATGCTCAGATYGGAGCACTGTGTCTATTGCTGGCAGTAGACACTGTTCCTGTTCTCCCCTTTCCTGTTAAAACATGTTTCTACTCTGGAAAAACAAGAGTCAGCATATGGCCCTTTCAGAACTGTTCCCTATGRGTATTGTAGTCTTGAGTGCTAAACTTGAGACAAGAAGAAATTGGTATTTTACTTAGCTCTACAGAGCTAATGGGTGAAAATAGATCTCAGCAAGACCTAAATTTTGTTCATCTCTATGTAACTGATATATAAAAAAAAAGAAAAAAATTTGCTAGGTCCCCACTAGTCCCAATTCTGCAAGGTCCCAATTATTTTGGCCTTTAGGACCTTTGATTACCATAAAAAGGGAAAAGAGAGAATTCCTAGGTTGAGTCTTTCCTAGGGGAATGCTCAGTGCTGACAGTAAGGAACTGCTTTATTACTAGGCTGAGCCCATTTGACCTAGAATGGGAGACAATAATCAGGGAGCTGCAAGGGCCATTTTAAGTAGTTGTTTATCAGATAGAATTGCACTTTAAGTTCTTCTGTTACCACTAAACAGCTCTCCTTGCCAAGTAATTTTTCTYATCAGCTGCATGAGCTTCATTTGTTCTCTGTCCTCCAAGGCCCTTACCCTTTAGGGAATGTCATCCTACCCTTGCAGCCAAAGCCCAGCAGCATTTGGAGCTGGGTCTTGCACACTCCCAAGGACTATTGCCACCTTTTCATATTCTCTTGTCCTCTGTTGAAAAAGAAAAAAAAGAGAAAATATCTCTTGACACTTGTTCAAAAATGAGATTTATATTAGCCCCTTAAGTCACACGGCAGAATATTAAGCATTAAGCCAGATACTTGAAAGCAMAACTTCCCAGTGACGGATTTCTCACTGAAAATTTTGTAACCTCTTTACCACCTGGAAAGAGGTCAAGTACATTCCCACCCACAGTGTAAAGAGAGCAAAACATACACCAGAGTATGGTTCAGAGGTAGGGGGAGGGTCTATCTCCGATGCAGTATTTTTTTCAGCTGGTAAAAAAAAAAAAAGGAGGATTGTCCTACTCCGCTTGAACACCTTGTTTATGTACTAACAGGCCTGCTACCCCTGAAAAACAACAGTCACCAGTGGTTTGCCTGTACTTTTCACAGCAGAGGTAGCTTTGCAGAAAGGGGAAAAGTGCAGCTTCAACCTGGTCTTTGAAATTCTGTCTGTAACTGCACCATTAGGCTGACTGGTGTATAGTCCTGTGGAAAATGAACTGGAGTAAAGGCCTGGAAATTTCCCTGTGTTAATGTGGGACTCTTCCCTATTCCCAGAGGGATTTATTTTTATTTTTTTCTAATTAGATTTTTATTTAATTATTTATTTGACTCCAGCCTGAGAAGCATTGATTTTGTTGGGCAGAGGCACTTTTGGATTGAGGTATGGACTCGACTGGGAACTGAGAAAGGAGTGCGTATCACTGACATGGATCCTGCCCATCTAAGCTGCTTCATGCAGGGACAACACCAGAGGGCTCAAGCATAGGCAGAAGAATCGATTTGAGCAGAAACCACATATAGGGGGCAGGGGCATCAGGGCTGGGAGTGTGGGGATTGGGGAGGAAAGCTCTGACTTGCAGGAGTGCAGGGCTTCTTCGGGTTTTGGAATGGGTTGGAGGTTTTTTTTTTTTTTCCAATAGCTTATGTGACCATGCACCAAAATCCTGAAGTGGGRCAGGGGTGAAGGGAAACATCTCCCCAGACCTGTCACTTAATCTTAAGTCAGCCTGTCAAAATAATTGCTGTCAGAGTCAAGTGTGGAATGGAAAGGAAAAACACAGTCTTTTCAACAACTCACGGTGCTTGTGATCTCCACCTCGATCAATATTCTCTGCTGCGACTTAGGAGAAACCTTGCACTCTCCAGCCTAACAACCATTCATAACTACTYTCTGCTCCCTTCCTTAAGTGATTATGGTGAAAAGGAGCAATAAAATGTCACACAGCCTACTCTGCTGTGCAGTTGGCAGAGATTCATGTCTTTTTCCTAGAGCCAGCCCCAGTGAGATGCTGCCTTGGGGTTGCATCGTGGTTCCCTGTTCTGGGGAAGAGAAGACCTTYGTTGCACTTAGGATGTAAAGAATGTAGAAAGCTACTGGAGGATGATCTCTTGAGCACTGATTTACTATGTAAAAAGCAAACCTCTCCTGTCTGTCCCGAGCTAATGTCAGTGATTTCCGTGTGTTCCTGTGTAATGGTTTTAACGTTACTCACTGGAGACATTGGATTTTCTGGAGTTATTTAACCACTGTGTTCAGTATTTTAGGGGTTGATGATAATTTAATATAAATTTAGCTTTTCTTAACCATTCTTGCCTGGCTTTTGGTTGTGAATAATACATGTTACTTGGGCTCTCCTTTCACACAGAACCTCAACTTTGCTTCATTTGAGAGGAACAAGAAGGTAGGAACAGACTTGGGTTCCTAGAAACCTGATTGTAGCACACACTGTACCCCTATGACTTTGAATCAGGGGTCCAACACCTACACTCCCTTTTGCAGATGCCTTCACATACCTAATACCTCTCACTCTCCCCTGTCTTGCTTCCCCCCGCCTTTTTTAACATGGCAACAGCAGAAGGGGGTGTTCTTTTTGGCATATATTAGGACTGTAGAGATCTCAAGTTCCTGCCCCATGGAAAATAAAGCTCTGAAGAAGAGCTGATTTTTCTTTCTGTAGGGGGTTTTGGTCAAGCTTCTGTTCCCTTTTTCTATAAGCAAGAGTTTAAATAGTGCAAAAGGTGGAGTGATGAATGAAACATTCACTGATAACTGACATTGCAGTACTGATTGCCAATCTTGTAACACATTCTGTCCCTTTCTGATGAAAGAACTACCTAAAACATTTAAAACAATCATATTCCTGCCTRTTTCACAATTGAAGCATGGTGCAGAAGTCATTTTAGCCAGGTCATGAAAAAATTGCCTCACTTTCAAAAACATCATGGGGTTTACATGGCATGGTGGGGAGAGGGCAGTGTACGATTAATTGCAGTTGTGTGTATGGCATTCTGCTCTCCCTTGTCTTCTATTCTGATTCCCCACAATAAATTTTCCTTCTATTGCTTAAGCTGAGGAAACAAAGGAGAGAAAACACTGTACTAAAAAAACAGACAATCACAGAATGGTCAGGGTGGAATGGATGCAGTGGGTTATCTGGGCCAACCTCCCTAATCAAGCAGGGTCACCCCAGAGCACATGGCACAGGATTGTGTCCAGACAGATTTCCAGTGAGGAAGGCTCTGCAATCTCTCCGGGCCAGCTTCCAAGCACACAGTAACCYACGCAGTAAAGTTCTTCCTATTCAGGTGGAACTTCCTGTGCATCCATTTCTGCCCATTGTCTTTCGTTCTATTGCTTGACATCACCAAGAGCCTGGCGCTATTCTCTGACCTCCTCCCTTCAGATAGTGATAGATACTGATGAGGCCACATCTCAGTCGTTTCTTTAGTCGCTGGTCTGCAAACTCGATGACGGTAGCAAAGAGGAGAAGGCCCACTCCCCTGTTAGAGGATCTCCCCAAAGCTGCATCAATCAGCTCTGAGCTGCTTTAGCCCTTTGCCAAAGGTTCCTGCGGCCCGACGCGGCTGCTCCAGGACGTGGCCAGGCAGGGCTCCGGGCGCAGCGGGCCTGGCAGCCTGGCCGGGGACGCGCCTCGGTGGCACCGAGCGGGGTGCGCAGGGCCAGGGCCGGGGCCGCGCTCCCGAGGCCGTGCGCGCTCCCGCTGCTGTGGCCCCGCGGCGCTGCCGCCGTCTCGGGAGCGCGCGGGGAGCACGCGCTGCGGCTGCCGGATTCAAACGGGCCAATAAGAGGTGCGGGCGCCGGTGCGGGCGGGGCCGGCGGCGGCCAATGGGCGCGGCGGACACTGGGAGGTGCGGGCGGTGCTGGCGATTTCAAACCCCTCCGAGCAGTCGCTGGACCGTCACCGGCCCGACCCGCCGGGCTCAGGTGAGACCTGCCCTCCTTGTCCCTTCCTCGGTGAGCCCCGGCCCCTTGTCCGCCCGCTCTCCGCATCCGTGGGAGGGCGGGTAGGCTTCCTCCCGCTCCTAG
This sequence comes from Malurus melanocephalus, assembly GCF_030028575.1. Classification (NCBI taxonomy): domain Eukaryota; kingdom Metazoa; phylum Chordata; class Aves; order Passeriformes; family Maluridae; genus Malurus; species Malurus melanocephalus. Next base: position 3,071,425 of record NW_026623234.1, read on the forward strand.
GCCCAAGCTTCCCCGTTTTTCCTGGGGACCGTGTGGAGACGCAGTCCCAGCGGCGCGACATCTCCCCCCGGGGAYGGCCCAAACCCGCGGGCTGCGCCAGCATCCGCCCCCAGAGCCTGGCGGCGTGGGGATTGCGGCTAGCAGCGGCGGGAGGCTGCGGCCTGTACCGCGCCGCGGAGGTGCAGGTCGCTCAGGCCGCCCGTGAAGCGAGGGGCGATGGGGCCGGTGGGAGCCGCGGGCTGGGCGGCTTCGCTATGACCGCCTCCGTCCTGTCGTCGTTGTGCGTCTGGGGCTGCTGGTGGGGCCTTCCCTGGGAGGCGGTCGGGAGGGTGGGCCCGGCGGCCGAGCGCCCCCCTTCCTAACAGCCTTAGAGGGGAATGCGGACTGAGCGCCTTCTGTCTCCCATGGCTGCGTGCAGGATCGGTTCCCCYTCCAAAATGTCCTAAGAAAAACGTTCAATGGGGTGATTGTAGTCCTGAAAGGGGCGAGCTCGTCTCTATTTCTGCAGCTCTGTTGTTGGGTGCAGGTGTTAAGGTTGCCAGAGCCCCACAGCGGGAGATGCTTCCTGTTGAATCCTCTCTAGTGTACGTGAAAAGGGCTTGGACAGAAATGTGTGTCCCATGTTTCTGCACGCAGAATCACGTCCTGTGATTCTTCCAAAGACAGTAGTTTTCAGGTTGGTGAACAGGAGATTTTCCTCCTGAATTTGGCCTCCTGTCAGTGAGAGATCCCAAGTTTTGCATGAAAGAGGCTGAAGAATGGTACTTCTGGATAGCTTAAGCAAACCTGGATTCTGTTCTAAGAACAATTTTTTTTAAAAAAAAATCACACGTGCTGCATGTTTCTTACTGATTCATGTTTGGTGTGTATCATCTATCTAATTATTCTGAGTTGGGTTTTTTTGTCGGTTTATTTTGTGTTTAGTGTTTGATTTTCTGCTCCTTCTGTGGAACTGCAGTGCAAGTTAAGGCTGCCTTGTGCAGGTGGTAAGGGTTTAAGTAGTTGTTGGGATGTTGAGCTCCAGCTATGGGAGCCCTTCCTTATGGATTACTTGTGTATCAAAAAGGCATTGCTATAGGCTTTTAGTGAATCAGTTAGTTTGAAGCAGTAAAGCTGCTTATTGCTGAATGTAGGGAGTCTCAGATATTGGAGTATTCTAAAGGTCTACCACAAAAGTCTGTTACTAAAACTTTGAGACAGTTTAACTCAAAAGGAGGAATGACTGAGTGCAAATTGCCTGTATAGTTTTGTTTGTTGCGTGTCCAACATGAGATCAGTTGATGGTGCAAAATTTGGAATTTGATCTGGTTTTYTTGCCTCAGGCTCGGCCATTCTTTAAACTTTGCTGTTTTGGTAGCTTCCTCCCATATTAAACTTTTAGATTCACCTTTTTTTTTTTTTTTTTCTTACTTCAAGAATTGTGATAGRGCTAAGCCTTTTGAGCAGCATTTAGAGAGTGATGTATTGAAACAGAATCGCTGGCAAATGGCCTTAAAGTACAATAAACTGGTTCTGAAAAATGGTTGTAGATGTATTGAAGGTAATTCTCAAAAACACAAACTTATAACATTAACTAGGGAACCTCCTGTAGGAAAAATGATGTGACAACTTGATGAAAAGGAATTTGAATTGTAGAAGTATGGGAGTTACTCAGACTGCTTTAGATGTGTACTGATGGAAGACTTCTCTTTTGATGCTCTAATATAAAACAGGGAATGCATGGTGATGGAACATGATTCCTGGTTCTTGTATACATAGGACTTGAATTTTGTCAGACTTAACTTTCATGCTGGCTCTTGTCCTTTCCCCTGTATGGGCCAGTTATGTAAGCTGAGCCTCTGCTTCTGAAAACATGGTCTGCCACGGTGGGGCTGTGCTCTCATACCAGTGTCCTGCTAACACGGGAAGATTTTGTTCCTGTTTAATAGTGCAGAAAAGCTGAATTTCAATGTAATGTTATAAATTGTTTCATTCTGTGTGTTCGGTGACAAATTTACAGCTGAAATGCACTTGTTATGTTGTATGCTCCTTCAGTCAAATCCTTTTTTGTATTTTTTTTTGCTACCCAGTTGTCATCTGCAAATGTAGCACTTCTGTTTGCCCATTCTTGTACATCACTTATGCACATCTTGAACAGTACATACAATTATAAGCTGCTCTGAAATGTTTTGTGGAGTACAGATAACTATCTTAATTATCTAATTTGGAGGATTTTGTTGTATAGGTTGTATGACTGGAAGGACACTTGAGAAATGTMAATACTTGCAAACCTTCTAATTAAGGTTTTCAAAAGCACGGTCAGTGTTCATCTGGTTCCCTTTTTTTCCATTTCTATTTCCTCTTTGTTCCACACTACCAGCAGCTGCTCCTTATACAGTTTATAAAAGAAATGTATCAACTTGTATTGCTAATTTGTTTGTAAGCTATTTAATAGAAAGTTTGTCAAGTCTCTGCCAGGGTAGGACCGCATTAAAGCATTTTGCATCTGTAGCAGAGTGGTTAGTTTCAAGACGACATAGTCCAAGACTAATATGGTGTTGCTGTCGTTGCAGATGCTTTGTTAGACTGTTCCCAGYGGTTCATGTTATAGGGGTGGAGTTCTGAAGTGACACTGAAAGGCTTGTACCCTTGTGTTTAAACTAAATATTGCCTTGCACAGGTAGTGTTGCTCTGGCTTGTTTCAATAAAGAGTCTCTTGACCTGAGCACTTGTACATAGTCTGGAATTGTCTCTATTACAGCTCGTTTACTGCAAAAAATAGATGTTGAAAAGCAGRAGCTGCTGCGCATGATTGTGCCTTCTGTTGCAGGGGGTAGAATGAGGTGGTAGGAAAAGTAACTTAGACAATTATTCAGCAAGGAGCGTGGCTGGTGCTGGCAGTGCCTGGAAGAAGCTTCTTTCTTCAGCTACCTACAAAGATGGCTGGAGAAATACATCCTTGCATCACAAGGCTTGATGCTCTTCTGAGGAGGAAGCGAGTGACACCCAGTTTCCACCATACCGGCTTCTTCAGTTGCTATTGTCACTATAGAAATGGCATCTCAAAATGTCAGACGATGGGCTAGAGAGATTGCTGATGAATCAGCTCCACCGGGGTGCTGTCATTATACATCTCTCAGCAGCATGAAATGCGGGGATGGTATGGTGCCAGGGTCTTCCTTCGTTCCTCCTTTGGAAGGCACTGTTTCTCCTTCCCCGCGGCTGGCCTTCTTCCTCCTGTCGGCTTTCAGAACCGCTCCCTCCTTCAGTTAGGGACTGCAGGATGATTGGTGGCCTGGGATAATGTCTGCTGCATGCTCGGGTATGACCGCAGCTCCCTCTGTTAGAGTAGTAATTGTTCTGACGGGTATGAGCGTTCGGGGTATGACTCATGAGGACAGCAGGCCCGGCGGGCCAAGCTGGTCACCGGCCCGGCGGCCCTTTCCCTGCCGAGAGGCGGCACCGCAGGCGCCCACTGCCGCCCGCCCGGCCCCGCGGGGACTGTTCCGCGGCGGCGGGAAGGGAGCGCGATGTGCCCGGAGCTGCTGCGAGGTGARCGCGGCAGGGCCGGCGCTGCCCTGCCCTGCCCTGCCCGCCTTTGTCTGGCCCCGGCGCGGGCCGGCTCCCGCCCAGGTGCGGCCGCGGCGCCCCGAGCCCCGCCCGCGGCGGGGAGGGGCTCGTCCCGGCCCGCCCGCGGTTCCCGCCCGCTGCCGCCGGTAGCCGGCCCGGAGCTGTCAAGGGTGAGTGTCCGTCCAGGCCCGGCCGAGCCGCGGGCTGTGTGCGGCGGCGCTGGCGGGGCCCGGCCCGGCCGTGGGGCGGGGGCGGCGGGCAGAGACAATGCCGGGCGGGCGGGCGGCCTGTTCGCCGTGCCCGGCCGCGGCCTGCGGCCAGACACCCACGGAACGGGAAACATCGCCGAGCTGTGGGGGTGCATTGGGGCTGCGGGCAGAAGTGGAGGGGGTGCTCTTCTGGAAGGTGCTGGGGATGGCGGGAGCGCCGGTAGTTGCCGAGGGAAGCCGTGCTGGAGGGAGCTTCCCTTGGAGAAGGAGGGACCTAGTGAACGGTGATATCTCCGTGGGAGCTTTCCTTCATCAGCAGTTCAGGCTGTCCTTTTAAAGAACATCACATGGGCCTTTTCATGCCCGAGCTTTGTAAACCCCTTGAGGGATGAGGGACTTTGCAGCTTATAAGCACAGTCCCACTGACATCGTTCACTCCAACCGTCCACCTTTAGAATTATGTCAGTACATGCCAGTGCACTTGCCCGTGGGTTGCCCTTTTCTCTTTTGCCCTTCTCTGCTCTGTAATACTGGCTCCACTCCAGGTTTACCCATGCAGTTACAAACTGCTTTTGGTCTTAGCTGTAATAGGAGGTCAGTTTATTTTGCTTTGTCTCTCAGTCTTAGATGAGTGGAAAAGAWCGGCCCTGGTTTCTTTCAGAGGCCATATTTTTCCAGAGAAATTAAGTATTTATGTATCTTACCAATAATTTGTTATTTGTGCTATTAAAATTTCACTGAGGTGAGTTGGGACATTRGAGCAGGCAAGAGATAATTTAGTGCTGTTTGTTCTTGAATGCCATTTCATTGCTGCTGAAGCTGTAGCTTTTCTTTAGCATGCATTTCTCTTTTCCTTATTCTGAGATCTTGCTATTCTTTCATCAAAAGTCTGTGAATTGCAACTTCTTGCAAMTTCTAATTCATCTGTCAATTGAAAATGCCTTTAAAATTCTATTAATTTTTTATTGCCTACTATGTTATGATTATTTAAGTCTTCAACCTTTTTTCTGAGCTACTTTGTGTTGTATCTAATGAGAAGATTTGGCTGGCAAATGTAAAAAAAAATATTGGGCTAAACTTCTAAGAAAGTGMAACTTCATCATTTCAGAGCCAAAGAGCAAATACGACCCAAAACTGCCATTAAACAAATAAACAAATAAAATTTCTTTCTGCTAGGAAAACTGTGGCTGCACTAACAGACATCTGTCTGCCAAGAAGTATAGGTTTATCTGAAATGTGACATCCGACTGTATAGACTACAAATATGTACCCTACTGTTTAGGAATGTTTTAAACTGATTTTTCCTTTAAAAATACTTTTAAAATACYGTCTTCATCCCTCAGAACTTATTCTTGAGTAATGCTTTTGAGAATCTTTCAAAATATGAAAATATTGATGATGTTCTTGTACAAGAGTAATATTCAATAGGTGAAAGTGGTTAGGGAGAAGTAGACAACCAGTATCAATAAACAGCTGATTTTGTTTAGAAGAAAATGGCTTCCTAGTTCGCCATTGTATATCTTCTGTAGAAAATGATCCAGAAGTGACACTTCACAATAAAATATAGTGATAGGTGACGAATGTATATGCTTCAAAAGAAATCACATTTCAGTGTGTTAATTATGTAAAGACTTTTGCTGAGCTGTACCCCATACTATGAGCTATAATACTGATGCTATTCAGTTCTCAAAATGGTAACAGGAAAAGCRTTTATTTAGAAGTTCAATAGGAGCTGTTCAGAGTAGTGCATGGTTAATCCAAACTTTGATGTTTTGATACTTTCCCACAATCTTTTAATGTGTTGACAGATTTGTTTCCCAAACTTACTTATATTCATTTGGGAATCCTCACTTTTATGTTTGAAATTGTTGCATTTGTGCTGCCTTGTGAATGTTTTCCACTCTTGCCACTTTTTGCGTGATCTCCCTTCAGAAGATCCTGTTCTTTTCTTGATGGTCTTCGTTTTCTGACTGTTCCATAATATAAACTTGCCCTGCCAAGAACTGTCAGGGAAGATTTATTATTCATCTCCACTACAGATTTCTCGGGTGACTTGCTTTTGGAAATGTTGCATTGACCACTTTTATGACAAATGTTTCTCACAAAACTTACTTTGGTAGTCCAGTTGCTTCAGGCGTCTTTTGTTTTCTGGATTCTACCAAAATGAATGTTGTTACTGAAAGGTTTAATTCTGTTTGTTCCAAGTTGTGGTAACAAAAGAAATCTATGTAGGTCAAACACTTCATTGCTGCAAATTCACTAGTAATAACAGAATTTAGCTGTGTTATCGTATAATGAGGCCACTTGGTATTTGCATGTTGGGAAGTAATGACTTGAGGTTTATGTCTTCGCAAAGAAGCTTTTAAGAAAAACCTTTTTGTCAAATGTGGGTACTCTGTGATCATGCAGAACCCAGTGACTTAATTGAAAGGAGAAACAACAGTCTTTTATTCTGGTAAATGCATGATGCAGACAGTGCAAAATCTTGGCATTAGGACAGATGTGAGCAGTGATGAAGCTAGAAAGACTGCATATTTAGGAAGGAGCTTTCCTTCTGTGACCCTGGAATACTGTCTGAGAAATTGTCTGTTCTAAAGGGATTTGTAAATTACTGGGGGGAGTATAATTTTATCACTATTTTTAGATGCCGGATTCAGTGCAGAAGGCAACTTAACCCATTTTGTAATTGAAGTATTGATTGTAGATGTTAATGACTAGAAATAGTAGGGGGACTGAGCTGACCAGACTGAAACAAATAGGTGAAACACCATTTCATGGACATTCAACTCTCCTGCACCTCTCTCCTACCATGTGTGATCCTCCCAAGTTAAATACATTGTGATGTTTCTTCTAGATTCTGTAATGTATCACTACTGTACAAGCAAGAGGTTGCACTTTGTGGCAGCCAGCTGTTGTATGTGTGTAAGAGTAAAAATTATTGTAAATCAGTATCAGTCTTGTAATAAACAAGCTTTTTTAATAGGGTTGCTATTGACTTTAGGGTGCGAACTGAATTGAGGTTTGTAGTACTTGATTGAGGATTGTCCTACAATAAGACTTCTTTCCTTGGCAGAACAGATCTCTGGAGAGAAATAAATGTTTCTGTTTATTGTTGAAGTAAGAAGTTTATGCTTTTGACAGTTTTCTAAAACAACAGACTATGGGTGTCTAGTATAGGTGCCAGAATTTTATCCTGGTTTTTCTGTTACTGGCAGGTGTGTTAGTACTTTCTTCCCCGTTTTGTTGAGAATAACTTGTTCTTACATTGGTTTCTCATGTGTTCTTCAAAAAAAAAAAAAAAAAAAGAGGTAATAGCTTGAATTAGTTCGAAGTTTCTGATTAAGATCAGAACTACCTAATTTCCTATAAAGTTCACTCTGCTTGTTCTTTGCAAAGATGTSTGTAACTTTGGGAAGAGACCACTGCATCTATTTATGTTGTCTGCATCCACACTGAGGAAGTACTCCATTATTTCTATACTGGTGGATTAAAATGAAGGTATTCCTGACGCAAGCTTGGTTTATACTGGCAAAGCTGTCTTTGATGGCACCTGRCTGCAGAACTAACTTGAGTGATGGCGAGTTCTGCTGCTGGAAATGGTGTTCACTCTACGGCATTCCTGCATCCATTGCTAGCAGGCTGTATAGAAAGCTTTTCATGTGAATTCAGTCTCATTTTTTGCTTTTAGAAAGAAGTCATCACATTTGTGGAGTTAGACATATTTTACCCCCCGCCACTGTTGGCCGTGAGTGTTYTGCTTTTGGCTATGGGTTGGTGCTTTTTCTTGTGTTGTTTTGGGGTGTGTGTTTGGTTTTTGTYTTTTGGTGGGTTTTGTTTTCTTTGGTTGGTTGCGTTTTTTAATAGGTAAAATGTGTTGAATGTGAATCAGGATTTTTCTTTAATTTTAAACTCTCTTAGTAGGCTGAAGGAGGGATAAGAGAACAAATGAGAGGTTTGCTCAGAGAAAACATAAACAGGGGTTTAAACAGATGAAATCAGATCCATTGCAAAAGACTGAGGTTTGCAGGCAGTAACTCACTTGCCTTTTTGACCTTATATGATTGTTTGGGATTGGTATGGCCTTTCAAATCTGGAGTTCTATTTTCACTGTAAATTTTAATTTGAAATACCGTTTTTTGTCAATTCCTGACATGGAGGAATTATGTGAGTAGGGTTTTTTTTGTTGTTGTTGTTTTTTAGTAAATTAAACATTAAAAACATAGTGAAACAGAATTAACAGTTCAGTAGCCTGTGTTTTAGGTAGCCTCATTTCTGAGTACTTTGTTTCTTAGACAATGAACAGATCCTTTCATTCTCAGTGGTTTACAGGTCCTTATCCCTCCCAAAATTTTTTTTTTTCTTTCTTTAGAAGCACACTTCTTGGTACCACTGTGCTGATGTCAAGAAAAAATAGTCATATTATTGTTTATTTTGATGAGAAAGGGAATGAGTAGGACAAACCCTAATAATGTTTGGATACGCTAGTTTGTTCTGACATTGACTCTTGTTTTACTGCCATTGGGCAAATTAATAGTTTATGCAATTCTAGTAAGACTGGTACTAACATCCATAGGAACTTGTAAATATTTAAGGTAAACTTAGTGTGATTTGCTTTGGGGGTGTGTGTGTTGGTGACAGGTAGGGGTTTTGGAGTTCTTTGTATTTCTTACGGTTTTTAATTATTGGGAGGTTGGATTTTTTTTTAAGTAACTTCTAACTAACACAGGAAGGAATAAAAAAGGTTGTTTTTACTGTGGGCTGTTGCTAAGCTAATTTTGTTATCAAGTTAGCTCTGTGTGTTAGTGTGGCTGACAGAAGGCTTTGAAGAACTTGCTTATATTAATTTATGGAAGTGAAAATACACCCCTAATTTAAGGGATTAATTTTCTGCTGAGAACCTCTGAGTATTAGGTGAACTACTTTGTAGACTAAAATATACAGCTTTGATGATATAGGCTGAATTTCTGTTAGGAGCATTCTGCTAGTGTTGTGTGCTTATATGCCTATAGTGATAAATTGTTATGTATGGCCAGGTTATAGAGTTCTGGTCCTGGCCTCTGCATTCAAACTGGTGCATTGAAATGTGTTGCTGCCTTTTTGATTTGATTTTGTGTGTATAAATAACACTGGGAGCCCTTTTTACTGCAGCTGCTATTTTCATTTTGCTGATCTCTCTGCATCAGACATCTTTTTCCATTATTTTCTCAGCAGTCAGGTTAGTTGTACAGTAAGTCTGAGAAGGGCATTGAGCCTGAGATCTCATCTGTCATACCCTAATAGTGTTCTTATTTTAATCTAAAGGAAAGGGGAAGGGGGAAGCAGTTTAGACTTGAATGAGGAAGGATTTGAGCCCTACACGTGGCAAGTCATTGATCTCACGTTGACAGTTGCTGACTCTGGTTATATTAGAATTAGGGCAAATATGGGTTTTGTTSTTCTCTGTACCTTTCAATTTAGTTGTGCTGTTTGTAAAGTTGTTAAAATGACTGTCCTTACTCTTGCGTCTGATTATTTTTTGACACTGATTCATGGCACCTGTTGCTGAAAGCATGTGTCTGTAAGAGTCAGTTTTKAGTGTTGATGGGAACTTATTTTGGTTTAGTGCCTTAGCTGTAGTACATTCTTCTTCAAGCTTAGGTGAGGTTGTGCTCCACATGCCTTTTCARCTAAAAGAGTGGTCTGGTCTTGAGAGTGTTTATCTAAATATAATTACAATCTTGGATTGTGTATTAGCAACAAGATTTGCTATAGAACTGTCTTTTTTTGTGGTTTTGAGGATTTTTAATTGTTTTGTTGTTGTTTGTTTTTTTGTTTTGTATGATTTCTTTTGTGTTTTGCATTTTTAGGTAAAAGTATCTCTACATTCAAGATGTATTTTTCTGCTTTCTAACTTGTCCTTTTCTCCACAGAAATTGCTGTAGTTATAGAGAGAGCCTGATTTACAATGGCGGACGACAGTGAATGGATGAAACTGCCCATTGATCAGAAATGTGAACACAAGGTAGGAAATCTTCGCTTTGGATTTGGCTTGCTGTGTATCTGCTTGTGGTGATTTTGTAGTGCTTCTCTATCTAAATACACCCTAGTTTATCTAAATACACCCTTGACAGCTGCATGTTGTGAATACTAACAGATCTGAAACTGCATCAGCTCTATCCAGCCTAAAGGCTGAATAAGGTTTATTAAGCATATTTTAGTAGTGTTATATACCATAAGCTTATGCACTGAAAGATCAGTACCCTCATTCACGTGGAGAAAATACTCRTCTGTAGCTGAAACTATTGTTGGGCTCCCACCTCCTCGTTGGTGGTTGCTAGAACTTATGAAGAGCAGTGGGGAAGACTGGCATCTCCCTGTCTGGATCATTCTGAATGAGAGAAAAACAAGTATTTTGTCCTGTTGCATGTTGTTCATATGGACATCAAAGAGAAATCTGCAGGTGCCAGATTGCTGAGCCTACTTTCAAGTATTATTGAAGAGCTTTGTGAGATTGATGAGTGAAGGTTGTACGAGCACCACATTGAAATGTTCAATTTCTGTTCCAGCTGTGGAAAGCCAGATTAAACGGTTATGAAGAAGCCCTTAAGCTCTTCCAGAAGATAGATGATGAAAAGAGTCCTGAATGGTCCAAGTATCTTGGACTGATAAAGAAATTTGTGACCGATTCCAATGCAGTGGCTCAGCTGAAAGGACTGGAAGCAGCACTTGCTTATATTGAAAATGCTCATGTAGCTGGGAAGTAAGTAGCCTTTTCTTGCTGCTCTTAGGCTGTTAGGACAGTTTAATGTGCCTCTCTGAGAAAGGCTCCAGCTATGCGCAGTGGCCACTAACAATTCTATCTCTATTGTGAAAAGCAGACCTTGCTTTCTAATCCAGAGGAGTTGCTGAATATCAGGCTTTCCTTGTGGATGGCCTCCATGTACATATGAACTTGTTACAAATTGCCTACAGTGTTCTAAAAAACTATTGAAGGCAGTAGTGAAAATTTCTGAAAGGGCAAAAAAATTAATCAGCCATGATGGTGTACATTCTGTGAAGTGAAATCTCTGTTCTTGTTTGATTGAAACAGTCTTATCTGTACAGGGAGCCTTTTCTCAGGGGGGATATTTGTATAATTCATACGTGAAATAAAATATAGTTTTATTTATGTGATGTTGCATCCAGCATAGCCATTATGAATCTTCATACCTGCCAGTTTCTTCAGTGGATGTTTTTAGTACTTCTCTGTTGTCTAGCCCATGAAATAGGCCATACTCCTGAGGGTAAAATAAAAGCACGTATCTGGCTAGATTAGTGCTTTGGTCCACTGACTTTGTGACCTGATTAAATGAATAAAAGTCTTATTTAAAACAAATAAACCCCAAGCTTTGTTTAAAAAACTAATAGCCTTGCACACTCTGATTTAAAAGTGTTGTAAATTATTTMGTTTTTCTGAAGGTTATATGTGAAATACTGTGCTGGGGTTATGTACCGATACACTTAACATATTGCAACATATACAATTCCAGGACATCGCATTTATTAGTGAACCTCAACTAGAGTATGTTAATGCATCTTCAAAATGTCTGCTATTCCACTGGTGTAGTCTGGTATTTGAATCATGTTCACTATGATCTGTGTTCTTTTAATTGAACTAGATGTTGAAGTCATCCCTTACAAAAGGTTATTACCTTCAAGGTTAGCTTAGGATGTAGTCTCTTTTACGTAAAGACTTGTTGGATTTTAATCTGGTTTTGGTGTTGTCTGTGGTTTTTTTTTTTTTTCTGTGGATAACGATGTTGAGCACTTAATTCACATAAATGTTCAAAAAGTAATACCCTCTCATCTTTCAGGACAACAGGAGAAGTAGCATCTGGAGTGGTAAATAAAGTGTTCAATCAGCCAAAGGCCAGAGCAAAAGAGCTGGGTCTAGATATATGTTTAATGTATATAGAAATTGAGAAAGGAGAGGCAATACAAGAGGAATTATTAAAGGGTCTGGACAACAAAAACCCGAAAATCATAGTAGCATGTATAGAGACACTGAGGAAAGCACTAAGGTAAGCTTCTAATTTTGGGGTTTTTTTGTGGTTTTCTTTGTTTTTTTCCTCACCCCAGCAAAATACAGAGTTCAATTTTATTGCTCAAGTCTTTAGCAGGCCCTTGTTGTTGTTGAGTAGAATGCATCTTTCCTGAACTGTTTTTTTTTTTTCCACAATTAACAAAATCACAGGATTTGTTAGATGTGAATGTGGTGTATGTTGTACAAGCCTTATCTGGATTTCTTTCATGGTAACTGTTTACCAAACTCCCATTTTCCCAGCCTCTTAAGGAAAGGCAAGATTAGTGTGCCTTGTTCCAGATTGTGAAGCTTCTCTTTTGAATATCTGAAATAACTCACTGATGTGAAAACTAAAATGTAGTGGGTTTTTTTGGGTTTTTTTTTAACCACTGTTTTCCTCACTGATGTGTGCATGTTTAATTGGGTACACAGTGTGTGTTTTTAGAAGAAAGAAAAAAAAACCCAAGCTCATTGCACAGTAAGCTTCTATTGTCCGTATAATAATTCCTTTATTGAAGAGTAGARCTGCTAGTGCTTCTTAAAAATCAAATCCAATTTAAGATGATGTAGTAGGCTTCAGTATTAAATTACTATTTTGTTCCACATCAAGTATGTTTGCTGCCTTTAAGTGAAAAATACTGGGGCTTTATGAAATTCTTATACTTGGTGTATATTTAATTCACTGACCATTAGAGTTTTCTTTTAAAGGAAACATGATTTTAGAATTAATGGACAGATTGCTACTTTCTGAGTAAAGGAGCTCATGTGAAAACTGTAGAATATATGTGGAGAGTACCTTATGCTGTCTACCTTTTTGAGAACTTGCTGAAGCATACCTAGAGATGATCCTTGTTAAGCAAACTGTGTTCAGGTTTCTGTAATGCCAAAGTAAAACGTGGGGCTTAACACATTACCTATGCTTCTGCTAAGTGAAACTACTGTCCTGTATTTAAGAATACATTTGAGTTCTTTTATATTGCAGTATCTAGTTAAATGTCCTTTTGACAGAAACCTGCATAACCTTCTTCAGTATCTTTCAACTAACTACTGTAAAATGTGCCACATCTGTTTTTTTTTTCTCATATGCAGTATTTTATTATCTTTGTGATGTTAAGATCAAATATTCTCATGGAGACCTGTTGGCTTAAACTCCATCTTCTGCTTCTGAGTTGTGTTGCTACTTGAAATTTTCTTATGCTTTGTGCGGGTTTTCTGCATTGATAACAAAATTTGTCTGTGTTGTACCTAGATGGGTAGTTTGAATGCATTGCTACTTTAGTTTCGGTATTTTCTGTCTTGTGCTAAGGTTTCTCTGCTTTCTTTTATTGTTATATAAATTAGATTTTATGAATTAGATAAGAATAAGTTTGCATAGGCACTTTTCACAATATGCTCTCTTTTTAACTCATGATAGAAAAATTAAGAAGTCTTGGTTAACTCATTTGTTCACACACTTAAATTCTAAGACCTCTTTTRAAAGTTTAAATACTTAGTATTTTTTAAAGTTGATGTGGCTGTAAAATTATGTGCACTATAATTTATATAAAGTGAGACTTATTTTAGATCTTGAGCAGCTTTTTTGCAAGGGTTTTTATGTGGAACTTGGAGGAAACCATAAGAAAAAGTGTGATTGGTGGAAAGGTTAATTCAGAATTAAGAATAAGAAATGTTTCTGAATCAGAAAAGTATATTGCTTTTGAGATTTATATATGATGCCTTAATAATTACGTATGGCAGTTAACTTTACTATGAGTTTGACAACAAAGTTCTTGTGTTCTCATTCCTCAGTGATTGAAATAGGAAGTTTTGTGTATTAAGTGCAACAGCACATGGGTGCTTCTGTCAAGGAAGGGTGATTGGCTGGGAAAACTTGKTTTATATGTCCTTTCAGTGGCACATATTTCAACACATGTTTTCTGTGAAGATGACCCAAGCTCACTATAATTGTCTGGTCTAACAAGTAGAAAAGTGACTAATGCTTCTACTGCAGTTTGCCTTCAAGGATAGACAAAGGAGATTCTATTCTGATTTTTTTTTTCTAAAAAGTAGGTCATACAAATTTTGTTCTAAGGACAACTTCTTTCTTCTCTCTTTTTTTTTTTTTTTTTCCCCCCTGGCAAGGGAGCTGATTTAAGCACCAGATTGGATTAAGTTCTTTGAAGTAATTTGAGAGGCCTGATTTTGTGATTCCAAGCTGGGTGTGGAGGTTAATTTTGATAGGGCATATATTCTTAAAATTTTACAGTAGCATCTTAAAATAATATCTCTCATAATGGTTTGAGTAAATGACAGAATCACTAAATGTGCACTTGAAAACTTTTATAGACTGTTTTTTTTTTTTTTTTAAAGAGTTATTCTTTATGGATCCATGCCTGGTTCCTGGACACTGATGCTATTCTGTGTGTTTAACTTTCAGTGAATTTGGTTCAAAGATAATCTCACTGAAGCCAATCATCAAAGTATTGCCAAAACTTTTTGAATCTCGGGAAAAGGCTGTTCGAGATGAAGCCAAGCTCCTTGCTGTGGAGATCTACCGTTGGATAAGGGATGCCTTGAGACCTCCATTGCAAAACATAAATTCTGTTCAGGTAGGGAGGAAGGAGTTCTGTATCCAAGCATTTAATAAAATACKCTGGTGCTCATCCTCCTCGATTCTGTGGGCTTTGGGCATACTGAAAGTCAAAGCTGGARTGTAATGTTTTTAGCTTCATATAACTTTATCCAAAATGTTGGTTACTCTTTGTCATTTTTGAGGAAATCATAAGAATGTTTAGTTGCTTTGAACATACATGAAGTTGTGGGGTGAAGTGTCATTGAAATTGGGCATGGGGATTGAGCAGTAGGATGTAGTAAMATAGCTGCCCTTATAAAAGACCCCTGCACTGGAATTCAGTCTTCAAGTCAACCATTCTCATTCTCAGTTTTCTTTTTTCCTGAAGTTTTATCTTCTGTGCATTCCTTGRTGCTTATTCTGAAGGTGTTCAAGATATGACTGTTTCCTTTCAGGAAGTGGCATTGCATTATGATAGAATATTTAAACATTTTAAAACTTTGTAAATTATGTATCCTTTCCTCCTACCCACTTGAGTTAATTGTGTTCAGGTGGAAAGCAGTAGCTTGCTGTAAAAGGCCAYGGTTAAAAAAATCCAAGCTGTTTCATCAAATGTAGCTCAGCATGTTTGTTTCATCTTGGTTTTAGTATAGTAATAACAGCATGGCTGTAAAAGAAAGCTTCCTTCATGCTTAGCCRTTTTTATTTCAAAGCGTCTATAGAGGCCACACATTCTGGCTGTTCTACAGTTTGTTACATAAATGCTTTGCTATGATAATACTCTGTTCTGTTGATATACTTATGTCTTAGGCAGACTAATACTGCTGAACAGTGAATGTGAAGTCACTCTTTTAGGGGCAGAAGAAAGAACTTGAAAAGTAGTGCTATCTTGGCTTTGAAAGGGGAAAACTGTAATGGGTTGCTTGTCTTGGAGTATGGCATAATGTCTCTGATACGATGATTCTTTTCCCTTTTGGCAGCTAAAAGAACTGGAAGAAGAATGGATTAAAGTGTCATCAGCTGCTCCTAAGCAGACCAGGTTCCTGCGTTCCCAGCAGGAGCTGAAAGCAAAATTTGAGCAGCAGCAGGGAGTTGGAGGAGATGTTGATGGAGGTAAACTATTTAATCTCTAAACTCCATTGGCAAGTATATTATTTTTATGTAGCATGTGAAGGAATGCATTGAATTGTAAAGGAGCTCCTACTCAAGMTGGTGCAAAACGTGGAGTGTACTACACAAAGTGTATCTTGAGGCAGAAATTTTATATGAAAGTATATCTGTCTTTTGAAATAGCAAAATCACAACTGCTGATAGCACTTTGTAAATAATAAACCTTAGGTGGTGCTCTAGTCAAAATTTTGTGTCACTCTGCTGATGTATTTCTCTCTCCTGGTTGCAGGAGGTGATGATGAGGAAGAGGCAGTACCACAAGTAGATGCATATGAGCTACTTGAAGCTGTAGAAATTCTTTCCAAACTTCCCAAAGACTTCTATGAGAAAATAGTAAGCATAAACTTTAATACTACCAGTTAATTCTCTGTGTAGCTGATGAGTCTTAAGACTTACGGGCATTTTGCAATGTGTGCTTTAGTACCATGTGGATAATAACCAACTAGTGTTAATAAAATATCATAACTGAGTCCTAAAGTTGAATTAGCAGCAAGAAAACTAATTTTAAGGGTCTGAGGTATGTCCTGGTAAAGGACTGTATTTCATATTTCATTGCAGTTACTGATGTTGAACTGTAGGGAGATATTGGTTTTCTYGGGATGGAATTAAGGTTTTCAATCTATGGTTTGTGGTAAGTATGCTTCTCTAGAATTGTTTATAGATTAATGTAAATTATTTGCTCTGCAGGAAGCAAAAAAGTGGCAAGAAAGGAAAGAAGCTCTAGAGGCTGTTGAAGTGCTAGTGAAAAATCCCAAGTTGGAATCAGGAGACTATGCAGACTTGGTGAAAGTGCTCAAAAAGGTAATARATAAAACCCAGAATGCACATATAGTTTAGTGTTTTTTGTAGTTTATTTGTATGATGGTTTAATAGTTACAGTTTGTATAATACTTATGAGTAGAAAATTACTAGGTGGAGCAGTGGTGGAAATAACTCAGTCTGTGGCCCACTGACAATTGTAAGAAATACTTCCGTGTCTCTAAAACTTGGATTTCTAGTCTTTAACATGATTKGGTTTTTCTCTTCAGGTTGTTGGAAAGGATACAAATGTTATGTTAGTTGCTTTGGCTGCCAAATGCCTTGCTGGACTAGCTACAGGCCTCCGAAAGAAATTTGGACAGTATGCAGGGCATGTAAGTAAGAGTATGTACTTTTTTTTCTGAATTTATTGATGGTGGACACYKTTTTCTTTATCCTTTTTTTTTTTTCCCTGTCAAGCCTTGGTATTTATCAAAGGTATTCTTTGTACAATTAAGAATGCTTACCTACCCCTTAAAAGAGTAAGCATTGAAATGCCGAGGTCTTTGCAGCTTAAGTTTGAAAGGACCTTTTTTTCATATTCAGCAACAATTTCATGTTATATTCTGTTGCAATATAAGTCCTCTATATGAAGAAAATTTAATTGCTCTGCCATGAGATGAACTTTATTTATATTWCTTCACCTTAGAGATACCCCCACAGGAATGCATTTGTAGGCCACAGCGGAAAAAAATGCATCTAAATCCGTTTTATTTAGCACCTCTTTGGTGTATGTTTCATGTTGGTTGGGTTTTTTGAATGTTGGGGGATGGTAGATGGTGGGTGTTCTGCTTCTTTGTTGCCTGGGTTTTGTGGGGGTTTTTGTCTGCTTAAAATAGCCAAAGCTTCTGAGATGTTTGATTGCAAAATGTTCTGGTGATCTAGTTTAGTGCTGTTTATTCTCCTTTGATTCTCTTCTCTCACCAACAGTTTATATCAGAGGATACAGGGAAGCTTAACCAGTATCTAGAATCAAAGGAAGCTTGTATTAATTTGCAGTTCTCATTTGTTTCTCAAGCCTATGTCACTGTTCTTTAAGCTGGTCAATCAAATTTTTCATGTGATAAGCAAGATTAACAGGGTTAGAAACACAGATTTCATGTGCCTGTCTGCCAGCAGTGTTGTCTCTGAATTGGGAAGTTGCTGAATCTCACTGTTTCAGAAACATTGAAGTCTCATGAGCTCTGAACAAGTTTGTACAGTCGCTTTCATTCTGAAAGCTGTCTGTAGTCATAAAAAGCTTTCTTACATCTGTTTTATACTTGATTTCTCAAGGTTAACCCTTATAGCTACGGAATTAGTGTTGAAAAAACCAAGCTTCTAAAATAAGGGTATAACTGGTTGCCAAGCAAATGGCGTTGAGGAGATGACTTTTTCAGTACTGTCATGGCAGCTCTGAATTGCATAATCTCAATACTCATTTTATCAGTTCACTTGATTTGTTTGCTGGATGTATTTACTTGTGAGGAAGATGTAGACTTCTYCTGAGAGTGGGCACTGAAGTGTTATAAAACAGAGTTGTTAGAATTATGATATTATAAACTCTATTAGTTAAATATAGGACTGCTATGTTAGTCTGCAGTCTGTGTTCTAACAAGGGTGATGAAATCATGCATTGAACCATACTACTCACTGTAATTGAGTATATGTGTGCCATCTTCACTTCTGACTGCATTTGTAGCCCTGGACTAATTTTTCTTCTCTCTCACATGGGATATGGTTTCTAACTTCCGTGTCAAAAATACTCATTCTGGCTGTCAGCATTTTCTAAAACAGAGGCTTAATGATTCTAAAKATCCTTATGACTTCCTTCTCCATAGGGTGTAGTGGCGCCTTGCAGTAGCACATATGATGATCTTTGTGGTGCCGTCTGTATTATCTGAAGGTTTTTTGAGTGCTGAAATCTGTGAACAGGGAATTTAGAGGTTTCAATCCAAGAAAGGATACCACCTGAGTCTAGACTACGGTGTGTCACAAGGGGTTGAGATCCTATAGTCAGGCACCRAGTAGAAAGCAAATCTGTTTTGTGTTAGGCAAGAGCTTACAACTTCTGTAAAGCATCTGACTATTTTCAAGCTATGAGCTGTTGTGTTTATGAAAATCTTGAAAATTGCCTGCTTTCCATAGATATGATCTGCATGTTTCTGGCTCACTGACAGAAGTACTTACTGTTGCAGAGACCATACTAAAATGCACCTGCTCATATTACTGGCACATGGGAAGATCTGCAGTGTAGTTATTTTTATTTTCTTTTTCCTGTTGAATGTTTTATTTATTTGTTTTTTTCAACAGTGACTGTCTGAGCACCTAGTCTAGGTGAAAATTGTTGTCAGATTCCAGTATGGCATAGTTTACTGTCAGATATGCTTTTTCAAGGTTATAGATCTGAAAAATATTTCTGCAGAGAGGATTCCACTTGCTTTAGCATCATGATCTTGTCAGCTGTGGATCAGAGGAGGACTTTTTAATGAGCTGCTCTTAGTGCTGTCAGAAATCTGGGAAAGAGGAAGCAGGTTAAATGCCTTATTGGATTCTTAGAATACAAGAGCACAGCACTTTATGTTGTGAAATGGTTTATTTCCATWGTATTGCTCTGTATTCCAGAGTATTAATATAATTATGTAGACTARCTTGTCTGCCTCTTGTTATTAAATTATTCAAAAATCTATTTTTGTTAAGAGTGACTGGAATGAGTTTAATATCAGAGATCAACAAGAATAAACTGGTTCAGATTGCTGTTTTGTAGCTCTGGAGGGGTACAACTGGGATGTTTGTATTACTTACTTCTCTGCAAACTACCAGGGAGCAGCCTATCAGGCTTTCCGGTTATATTAGTGAAGAGGGGGTTGACATTTTTGTTCCCTTTTCCATAGGTTGTTCCAACAATCCTGGAGAAATTCAAAGAGAAGAAGCCCCAGGTAGTGCAGGCACTGCAGGAGGCCATTGATGCAATTTTTCTTACAGTAAGTAAGAGTGAAAATTTCCCCATTGTCTGAGAATTGGTCTCTAATTTTGATTTGCTTTTCTCTTTACTGAAATAATGACTTTTTTTATTCAATGCTGTAGACCACATTGCAGAACATAAGTGAAGACATTTTGGCAGTCATGGACAACAAAAACCCAACAATTAAGCAGCAAACATCCCTTTTCATTGCAAGAAGCTTCCGACACTGCACACCTTCTACTCTGCCAAAAAGTCTGTTAAAACCTTTCTGTGCTGCACTGCTCAAGGTAAAGCAGAAGGAGTTGGTATTTGTCTGGCATTGACTTGAGCACTGTTGTTGTGAAGCCTTGGATTGTTTGGGGAAAAAGACCCGAAGGTCAAACTTGATGGTGACTGTCAGGGGAACAATTTAGTTTCCTTTTTCTTAGCTTTTTGGGAGCATAGACTCACGAAATTTATAGGATTAAGACAGTGATTTGCAACTATTAAACTCCCAGATGCTGCCACTTGCTTCTTACACATACCTTTCACTTTTTGTTGTAATGCTACCATTTACTGTGGAGAAAAGAACAACCATCATAGATTGACACATGGCAGTGATACTCTAGAGTATTTATCGATGTAAATGATAACAATGTATACTTTTTTTCTTATTGCAAAATAGCCCTTTCCTTGTAATGGGAAATATCCCTGGCTTAAAAAAAAAGAGATTTGAACAAGATGGCAGTACTTTAAACTCCTTACAAACTTTCATGATGTTTAAATTATGAATGTTTAACCTCTTCCTGTGTGAAAGACACAAAGATGAGAAAATGGCTGTATCTGAGAAAAAGTGGATTTGGTCAGTTCATAAGAAAATAGAAGTGAGAAACAACCTTTTTCTTTCTGCAGTGGAATGTTAAGGATTATTAACTATTAATTATTATTAGATATTAATTATTTTATTAAGGATTTTAATTTAAAGGGCGGGGACTTATATAGAAGATATTTATATACGAACCACAGATCACTTGACATAAGTTGTCTTTCTCTGCAGCATATCAACGATTCTGCTCCTGAAGTAAGAGATGCTGGATTTGAAGCGTTAGGCACTGCYTTGAAAGTAGCTGGAGAAAAGGCTGTGAACCCATTTCTAGCAGATGTAGACAAACTAAAGCTAGATCGGGTGGGTATTGTTACAAATGTTGTAAAAAAAAAGCTCCATTTATCTACKTGAGATGCATCTTAGGCTAGAGAAGATGAAAGAGGATGCCTAGTCACTTTCAGTGCAGATTTTTGAAGATGTATTTTTTAATTAAATGTTACTGATGTTGCAGGGAATCTGGAAATCTCATTTCTTGCTGGATTATCAAGTTGGATTTTTTAATTTCTTCACCTAAAACACATTAATATACTAACATAACAACTTTTCATTCTTACATAAAATATCTGGCTGTGTTATCTATGAGGTGGGTTCTGAGATTCAGTTGTGGTTTTGATTGGTTGTGTATGGGTTTTTGTTTATTTTTAACACTATCTCTGTTGTCTGAAACAAGCTTTTGGGTCACAACCATATGTCTAATTCTATATTCCTAGATAGGATTTGGTATTGAATACTTAGTTTCCAACAACAAAGTTGTTATACTTTTGCATAAACTGACAGGTATGTTGAYTGAATAAAGATTTTAAAATTTAAGGTCCTCAGACTTAGTCTTTACGGCATCTGTAAGTATCAGTAGAATGTCAGTATTTTCTTTGTAAATAAATGCACTTCATTTTGAACTAGGAAAATTATTTTGGCAGTACAGTGATGTCTAAAGCCACTGACTGGTTAACCTTACTGTTGTAATGAGCACAAGATAACAAAATTTTGTGAAGTAAGCAACTGAAACTCTTCTTGTTTTTTCCAGTCAAGTTTGAGCCACTGTTGGTAAAGGGACATTGTACATCGAATTGTGGTAACTAAATAGCTTCTTTCTGCCTTTTTTTTTCCCCTACTGCTTGGCAGATTAAAGAGTGTGCTGAAAAGGTAGAATTGGTTTATGGTAAAAAGCCAGGTGGAGCAGCTGAGAAAAAAGAAGGCAAGCTTGTTGCTGGAAAGACCGCTGCTCTTCCAGGGCCTGGAGGAGATAAAGAAATAAAAGATGCAGCAAGCAAACCAGGATCACTGAAAAAGGCGACTGCTGYGAAGGTAAGAGATTGTCAGATAAACAGTTGACTGTGATTGCATCAAATTGTTGCTTAGTGCGGATCAAAGGTGGCCTGTTAAATGTTCTCCCTCCACTGAGCGATCACTGTCCTTTTGCAGGAGTAGGTGAGCCTCACAGCAAAAGGAATCTTAGATTTTGTGGTAATATACTTGATGAAATCTCAGTCTTTAATGATATGAGCTGTTTTGTCACTTATGTCTTAATACCAGGTTTTGGCTTTGGATAAACAACTGGAGGCACTCAGAGGAGGCTCAGATGTTGTAATATTGATGTGCTCTGTGATAAAGGAATACTTGGCTAAAGTCARGATTTATAACTAGCAAGGCTGCTAATTAAGTATTGAGTATTTTTTCAGCATAGTTTTTAGTTTGTTTCATCATTTGAATTACTAGCCTGTATTTCTTGATTAWTATTCTTTGGATCTTAAAAATTAACTGCAGTAGATAGTCTTTGTAATATGCTACTTAATTGTTCAGGTGGGATACCTGGAAGTGAATAATAGAATTGATCAAGTTTTTGATCTAYTACTGACAGAATACTGTCTCTGTTAGGATAACAACTGCAGGCAGAGATGCATTCTATATTCTAATGTAAAAAAAAAAAAATCTGAAAAAATAGCAGTCTTTTGATACCTAGTTAGACACCTCTTTGGTCTTGGCTAACTTGTCCTGTAACTTTCTAGGGTGGGGTGCCACCGAAGAAAGGCAAACCAGCTGCAGCTGCAGGTACAGGAGGTGCTGGGGCTAAGGGCAAGAAGGGTCCTGAGACCAAAGAAATATTTGAGTCGGAGCTCTCTGTGAGTATTCTGCTATTCTCTGAAATACGAAGTCCTCTGTGATTGCAGCTTTGGTTAATCAGTTGTTTGGGCAGTACAAAWTTTTTCACTGAGGTTGTTTGTTTGTTTGTTTTTGTTAGGAGAAGGGAAAGCAGTATGTATAAATTTGTAACTGCTGAAATGGGTCTTTGGTAAATACACCTGTTATTCACACTGTTGTTGGCATCAGGCCATATAAGACAGTAAGCGATAAATAATACTYATATCCTTATAACAGTGTATATTACTGTCTCTGAAGTAGGATAAGATGAAAAAACTAATATGACTACTATATGTGTAATTTAGGACACATGATTTGCTGAAGGAGTCTGGTATTAAAAGCCTGAGAATACATTATTCTGGAGTTTACAATGAAATCTGAAGTGAAAAAAAGTAATAAACCAASTAATACAAAACTGTGGTGTACATATTAAGCTAGGTTTCAGAAAGAAGTACTGAATTCTGCATGTTAACAGAGTATCTACCAACTTTCTTGGTAGGGAGCCAGGTGAACTCAGGTGTCTGTAGGTCAAACAGTAACAAAAATACTATTAAAACTTTGCTGGMTATATCTGCAGGTTTTTTGGACTGTCAATCCAAACGATCTAGTTTGGAGTGTTGCTTAGAATGAATAATTTCCATTATGTATCCAGTTTATATTGCTAGTTATACAATAGAAAATGAGAATACAGTTCTGTGAAAAGAGGAGTTTTTATCACTAAATGATTTTAATTTTCCATTTTGCTTGAACGGTGACAGAAGATAGGTCTTCTCCCATCTACCCTCATCAACTGCTGATTMGTTGTTGTCAGTGTTTATTCAGATTCAGACTTGATACAAAATTACCTTGCAAATTTTAGGTTACCTCTGCTTGATTCTGTAAGCAGATACTTAGTATTCAGGTTTATTTTTGACTGTCTGCACAGTTTCTCATACTTTTCAGGTATTGCTTTTCTGTTGCAGTGCAGTTTAGCAGCTTTCTAAACCCATAAGATCCCTAAACTATAATCCATACTAATATCATGCAATCTACAACAGAACCTTTTACATTTTATAAATGCACCACAGTACAAGGGTTAGTCCAGTATATTACCTGTTCTTAAGGTTGCTGCCCTCCTCTGAAGGGATTCAGTGGAGTGTTAACCTTTTTCTGATCTGTCTGCAGATAGAAGTATGTGAAGAGAAAGCTGCTGCTGTCCTTCCAGCTTCTTGTATCCAGCAGTTGGACAGTGGTAATTGGAAAGAGAGGCTTGCCTGCATGGAGGAGTTTCAGAAGGTATGTTTGTTACAGGTGATAAGAGAGGCRGTAGGGAAAGAGAAAACAAGTAATTTCTTCAGCTCTTTAGGTCTGGTAATTCTCCTGAAAGACATGCTAGTMGTAGTACATCAGCACTTCAGATGTGTTAATAAACAATACTTGAAAAAGCCAAATGTTTTATATGGTTTAAATTCCAATACAAGAGTGGAGTGAGTATTTTACCTTAATGAAGGTAGTTGTGCTTTTGTCAAAAATGGTCGTATTTTGATTGAGGATACTTAGAGGTCTTTAAAAAAAATTTTTAGAGGCTTATACAATACTAGCAGGCTTAATCTCTGCTCTTCTGTAGTCAGCATTCCAACATGAGAGGTGCAYAACATATTTCATCTTAAAAAACAAAAGCAGCTTTTTGAGGGGCAGGTGGGTTGTTTGGGAAAGTTTTGTTTTGTTTTAGTTAAATRTTACATTCCCAGGGTTGGAATGGCCAATAGTGATTGTTGCGGACATTTGTTAACATGAAAGGAGTAGTGATGCAAATGCTGTAGGTTAAATGTTGGCTGAGTACCTCAGGTTCTGTGTAAAAGTGGCTCTTAAGGAAAATTACTCTGCTGAGAATTTCTGCAACTTTATTCAGTATTAAGAAAATACTTAAAAGACAGTTGAGAACTTCAGTTTGAGTTTTATATAAATTTGTGAACCACTGGCCAACTTAATGTTTATCCTTTTAGGCTGTTGAGCTTATGGAGAGAAGTGAAATGCCTTGCCAAGCGCTAGTAAGAATGCTGGCCAAGAAACCTGGTTGGAAGGAAACAAATTTTCAGGTAATGTATTATCCTTCAGTAACTAAACAGCCCAATTTTTGTTAATGTAAAATCATTTCCAGCTAAAAGCCTGTAAGTGTATATGTCACCAGTGACAGTCCTAGCACTGTGCCACAGTTCTATCTGTAATCAGTGAGAATATAAACTCTAAAATTGGATTTTATTTCTGTTGAGATTTGAGGCTTGGATGTCATCTAAGGTATCTAAAGATTGTTTGTATRTGTATGTGTATATGTGTGTGTGCATATATAAGCCTATGTGTGTATATGTAAGTTCTAAAAGTAGATAATGGCAGCCCCATATTATTGATTATGTATGGTTATATATAACAATAGATATTTATATGTGTTTACAATTTTTTATATAATCACACAAAATATATATCAGGGTGTGTATATAAAATATCTGTGTGCATACCTTAACATATTCAAATGTATGTATATGTACACAAATACAAAATTTGTGTATATATTTGTGTTTACCCACCAATATATGTAATTCTTATGTGTGTCTATAGATATATAGAATAAAAAAAAGTCTAACATGCACAAAGACATGAGTAACCTTCTTGCTGTTATGGACTTTACAGGTGATGCAGATGAAACTGCATATAGTTGCACTGATTGCACAGAARGGAAACTTCTCCAAAACTTCAGCACAAGTTGTGCTGGATGGTCTTGTAGACAAGGTTGGTGATGTGAAATGTGGAAATAATGCAAAAGAGGCCATGACAGCAATAGCAGAAGCATGTCAGTTGCCATGGACTGCTGAGCAGGTGAGTGAGTAGCAAATGAATTCATTCAGTAAATAAGATCAGAAATGATACATGGGGTATTCTTTCAGTCTGAGGCATAAATCCCAAGTCTTTGATTTTTCTCTGTTGTATGAAAGTGATTTGTTTGCTCTCAAGATGCTTCCTGAGGCAGAAGTTAAACATATGTTCCTCTAAAATTGAAAACAGGATGGTTTGAGTTAAAAGGGACCTTAAAGATCATCTGGGTCTTCCCCCTCTGCCATAGGCAGGGATACCTTCTACTAGACCAGATTGCTCAGAGCCCCATCCAACCTGGCCTTGGAACATTTCCAGGGATGGCATGTGTCCACAGCTCCTCTTTCAGTTAACCCATTTGTCTTTGTTCTACCATTGCATGCCTTGTCAAAAGTTTTGTTGGAGGCCTTCTTCAAGTACTCAAAGGCCACAATAAGATTACCCTGGAGCCTTATCCAGGCTGAAAAATTCCAATTCTGTCAGCCTTCCTTCATAGGAGAGGTGCTCCATCCTTTTAATCATCATGGTGTCCCTGCCCTCTACTCATTCCAGCAGGTCTCTCTCCTTCCCATGCAGGAGATTCCAGAGCTGGATATGGCACTGCGTGTTGGGTCTCACCGGGGCAGAAAGGCAGAATCCCTTTCCGTGCCCTGCTGGCCACCCTGGTTTTGGTGCAGCTCAGGACAMGTTTGGCTTTCTGGGCTRTGAGTGYTCATTGCCAGGTCATGTCCAGCCTATCATCCACCAGCACTCCAAGTACTCCTTGRAAGGGCTGGATGCTCTCTCTGATGCACTCTCTCCATTCRTCTCYCAGCCTRTGTTGATACTGGGAGTTGCCCCAACCCATGTGCAGCACCTTGCACTTGGCTTGTTGAACTTCATGAGGTATCCATGGGCTTACTTCCAGAGTTTGTCCAGGTCTCTCTGGATATCATCCTGTCCTTCAGGTGTGTCAACTGCACCACTTACCTTGGTTCATTTCAATCTTGCCCTCAGGATGCCCTCAATCCTTTTGTCTGTCATTTATGCCATTAAATAGCTCTGGTCCTTGTACAGACTCCTGAGGTGCACTGCTTGTCACTGATGTCCATCAGGACTCTGAGCCCCATTGACCATTACCCTCTGGATGTGTTTGATCCACCAATTCCTTATCCACAAGAGTCCACCGATGAAATCTGTGTCTCTCTGATTTAGAGAGAAGGGTGTTTTGGGGGACTTTGTCAAAGGCCGTACCAGATATATGGTATCTGTAACTGCACTGATGCAGCTGCTCTTGATAGCAGGCAATGAGGTCAGGGAGGACTAACCCTTGGTGGAGCTGTGCTGGCTGTCTCAGTCACCTCCCTGCCTTCCACATACTTTAAGCACAGCTTCTAGGAGGATCTATTTCATGATGTTCTAAGGCACAGTAATAATGAGTAATTAATCAGTGCCTTTTTTAACACTACCAAAGCAGGTGCAAATCCATAATAAAGGTATCTCTGGCTCCCTTTAGGTACTTCAGGATTTTGTTGTTCAGTTCAGTTTTAGTTGTATCCTGCTACAGTGACACAATTGCTTTTTCCTCTTATGTTACTCCAGCTTTTTCTGTTCACTTGCCCTGTGCTTTTTGCATATGTCTTCACTTATTTATTACAGTGCTTTGTCATCTGGCTTGCCAGTGAAAGCTTACACTTAACTGTCTTCTATTCCAGGTTGTGGCTATGGCTTTCTCTCAGAAGAATCCTAAAAACCAGTCAGAAACTTTGAACTGGCTTTCAAATGCAATTAAAGAGTTTGGCTTTTCTGGGTAAGTCTTTTAGGTAAAGTGCTGTGGGAAACTTGAATGAAAATATTTCTAACCTAGAACTAAAATTCTGTTCATCTAATTCSTAATGAACTCTAATTCCTTAAATTCTGATGCTAGCCATGCTCTTCTAGCTCTTAAGTATGTAACTGAAAGTATCTAGCTTTACTAGTATGATAGGATGGGATTGCACTGCTACCTGCTTTGTTCACCACTTTGTTCATCAAAAAGCATTTGTCTTAAGGTACTTACCTGTGTGGGCTGGGCACAGAGCTGTGRTGTTGCATGTGTGTTATATTCCTTCTGCTTGGGTACATCTGCACCCAGGTAGACCACTATGTTTTATAGTTTAAAAGAAAAAAACACAGCAACTGAATCTGACAAYCTACAGAAGAGTACATACCATCATGCCTCATAATCTCCTTAAGAGACATTTTGAGGTTGGTAACAGGTGGCTGAAATTTTAGCCTACACAATAGCCAGTGTTACATCTGGCACTATAAGAGTAAGAAATGGATTCCTCCCTCAGAACCAGGTATAGCATTTCTTTAATCACTAGTCTTTTAAATGAATGTGGTCAATCATATGTAATAGTCCTAAAAAAAAAAAAAAAATTCTAAGCAGGGAAACTTCCAGTGCCACTCTATTTGACTACTTGGGTGTTACTGTCCCTGTCTTAAGGTATTTTGTGGCTTTTAAACRGATAATGACATTCATTAAGTCTGGGAAATAAACTCTTTGGTAAATTCCCCCCAAATTACATATTTACAGCATAGTAATGTGTGTAGATATGTTACTGGGACAGCAGCATTTGCACAGATAATACWGAAAATTCAGGAAATTATGTCTTTCTTTATTTATCTTGTAAATTTCCTTTTGAAAATCGTGCCTTTTTCTGGAAGATCCTGAGACTGAYTAACAAAACAAAAAGACCCACCACAAAAATAACATACCCTCACCTTTATTGTGTAGTCATGTTTCAGGGACTTCAAATGACTCTGGATTCATTCCTCAATATTTCMGTCTTAGCAGTCACATGGGTAATGTGGTTTAAGAAACTTTGCAGCTGCAATAATAGTAAGCTTTGATATAAATTGTTTATTGGTTGATTTTCATAGTAGGCTGTTCTCCAAACTGATCACTTTCAGTAGTKTTTTAAGTAGCTGCTATCTACACTGTACCCATGATGATATTTTAWAAGCATATGTATCTTCTGCATGTAAGCTAGTTGTGTAAATATTTCTAGGGGTATCTTTTTTCTTTAACATATTGTGATGATTTTGTTTGTTGATGCTGTTTCCTGTGTTGTTTTATTTATGGGAGACATCTTTTTTTCCACAGATTGAATGTCAAAGCTTTCATCAGTAATGTGAAGACRGCTCTTGCTGCAACTAACCCTGTGAGTAAATTTAGAATCTTAATCTTGAGTTATTGTCAGTCCTTAATTCAAAAACTGAGTGGTTTTGTCCTCTTTCTGGCAGGCTGTGAGGACTTCTGCCATTACATTGCTGGGAGTAATGTATCTTTATGTGGGACCTTCTCTGCGAATGTTTTTTGAGGATGAGAAGCCAGCCCTTCTCTCCCAGATAGATGCAGAATTTGAAAAGGTATGAAGTGTAGAAGTTCTCTTTGCTAGTAGTTCTGTTGTATCAGTGAAGCTACTTTGAAACTTCAGTAGCTGGACTCTAGTAATATTGTGGTCTAAACCTTGTTTTTGTAATTGAACCAGATTTTTTAAGACAGCATGCACACTTACATAGCTATGTCAATAGTCATTTTTCTCATTATGAGCTTCGGAAGTTTCTGGGTTTGTACACTGTGTAATGTTTTACAAGTGTGTTGTCCTCAGCCAGCGCATTTGTATCATGTGAGTGGTTTTATTTTAATGTCAAATGAAAAATTGTAAAATAGTTGTTACTGATTTTGTATTGCTTTCAGATGCAAGGACAGACAGCACCAGTTCCAACTCGTGGCATTTCCAGGCACAGTGTGGGAGGTGGGGATGATGGTGAGGAAGAAGAACAAGAGGAGGTTGCGAATGATGTTGTGGATCTCTTGCCAAGAACAGATATTGGGTAGGTTTGGATTCTACCACCTGAAGATATACTACTTTCAGTGCAATTCATCATTATAGCAATTATAAATGYTTTCTAAGCAGAAATCTGTGATGTTAAAGCACTCAAATACTAATAGATAACTAAGTAAACAGGCATTTTACATGTTTTTCTCTTGCAGTGATAAGATCACAGCAGAACTGGTGTCTAAGATTGGGGATAAAAATTGGAAGATCAGAAAGGAAGGTCTAGATGAAGTGACAAGCATAATAAATGAAGCAAAGTTCATACAGCCAAACATAGGAGARCTTCCAGCTGCTCTGAAGGGTCGTCTCAATGACTCCAATAAAATCTTGGTATGTTTTTCAAAATCCCATTTCAGCTGTTTCCAGCTTAAARCTTAAAATAGTTATTATTTCTGAACTTGCTCATTACTATGTGGTCTGTTTCAATGTCTTTAACATTTGTAAAACAGTGAACTGCATGTTTCCAAATTATGTATTTGCCTGTTTTAATAAATTTGCCTTTTTTAAAATTAAATGCTTCAAAAGAGAGAAAAATCCACTTTACTCTGCATGTAATAAATCTTATTTAAATCTGATTAATGGCTTTATTAATCAGAAGTGAATTGTTCCTTGTTTGAAAACATTTTTACTTGAAATTTAATTTGTTCAGAATATGRAACTTTTTTATTTTTCAGTGTGGTGAATTTGAAAGACTGGAGTAGGTGTCATTGAACAGACATTTTAAAGTGAAAGCTTAATATATAGCAGTGTCTATTTTCCCCATATAACTTGGCAGGTTTGCATACATGCTTGTAACACTCCTTTATTTAAAACCTGTTTTTTCTTTCTGTGTAGGTGCAACAAACACTGAGCATTCTTCAGCAGCTAGCAACAGCAATGGGCCCCAATATCAAACAGTATGTGAAAAATTTGGGGATTCCTGTCATTACAGTCCTAGGAGATAGTAAGGTAGGATAGATGTCAAGACCTCTTCTCTTTTTGCATATCTAAGCTATGCCTGAAGGTGGTTGGTAGTTAAAACTTCCTGGGAAGCTTACAAACTGTTTTTGAAAAGTTCTTGCCTGAATGATAACTTCATATTTGAATATAAATGTGTGTCTGAATGTATACTCAGATGTATTCCCTCCTTGTAGCTAAACCCAGTGTCACAATTTGGCTTCTGAATGCATGTGGTGACTATATGCATATTTATACTGCTGAAAGTGTACTGTATTAGACACTGAACAGGTTCACTTGGTAAAGTTTCTTGTAGAATTTTAGTGTCTCGCTGTGGATTCCAGTATACATTGTTGTTGTCTTTGGCACTGTGTAGACCTTTGAACTGTARGTAGGCACAGGACATTCACAACTGACACTGAACCGTGTATAACATCAGTGTCAAATGGGTCAGGATGCTCTGTCAAAACCCATCTAGGACCATGGGAAAGAGCTGTTTGAAGCAGTAGGGGAAGAGGCTTGGGAAGATGCCAATATCTTGTGCCAGAAGTCAYGGGCAATTATCAGAGATGGCATGTTTGAGGTGTCTGTACTAGGAAAAAGAAAAGAAGCTGGTTCTACCTGTTCCTAACAATGGAAGGGCTAGGACTGGTTCTAAGGCTAGATGAAAAAACTCTTGGCTAAAACTGTTACTCTTTAAGAGTTTTCAAAAACTGWGATTTTATGTGACTATTAAATTCTTCTTTTAACTCACCAATTATCCTGAGGTAACTGCAAGCTCCTTTTGTAGAGTAACAGAACTTTCTAGGTTGGAAGGGAAAACCCTACAGACCATCTAGTTCCMACGCCACTGCTATAGGCAAGGACACTTTCCACTAGACCAGGTTGCTCAGAGTCCCTGACTGGTAGGAGAGTTCCAAATACGTGGTTTAAGGATAAGACCAATTGTGATTAACTTACACTGTTACYGAAATGCATAATACCAACATTACTTGTAAGCACTATAATGCTGACAGAGGATGGTATGCTCATTTGAACACTGTTACAGTGGTAATTCTTTTTAAGTACTGCAAGTGTAAGATTTAACTAGTTTATGAAATTTGTCAAGTTTTTGAAGATGAGGGTGGTCCTTTTTGGGTCCTACTTCAATATGGTTGTAGTGTACCCACTGAATAGTTGAGGAAAATCAACAGTTGGTAGCATGAGTGAAGACAAATTAAATTTGGGTGATGGGAACCAAGGCATTGTCAGACAGGCTGATGAGCATCTGTTTATCTACAGCAYGTGATTTTCCTTTCTTCAGTGAGATGGAAGATTGGACTAGTTGTTTGCAAGGACGCTCATTTCTTGGTTACATAATGCCTGGATGTTACTTCCTGCATTTAATATTGGTTCATACTTAACTAAATGAATCTGTTTCATTATTATCCTTCRTCAGAAATTCAGACTACTGGGGAGGGTGATATGTATAGAGTCATGTCTAGACTGGTAACGGTTTAAAGAAACATGGTTGTTAGATATTCCAT
The DNA here is from genome assembly GCF_030028575.1 of Malurus melanocephalus. Lineage (NCBI taxonomy): Eukaryota > Metazoa > Chordata > Aves > Passeriformes > Maluridae > Malurus > Malurus melanocephalus. Next base: position 3,102,866 of record NW_026623234.1, read on the forward strand.
CTGGCTTCTCATAGCGTCATCTAAATGCTTCAAAAAAGGTGCTGTTCTAAATTTTGCTTGGAAAAAGCACTAAAGATGGAAATTGGTAGGAGTTAGAGGGCTCCCTCATTCCTGATTTGACTTTTGCTCATGTGTATCCTAAATAAGTGCCCTAATAGCAGGCTTTTTAATCCRCTTGCCTTGATTTATGAATGTGCAGTCTATTTTAAGCATTACATGAATCRCTAACACTATTTTTTAGCTTCTTTTAAGAGTTAGACTCCCAAAATTGTCATCAATGAATGGTAGCATGTACAAAGTAATTTTGAAGATATCCTTTCACCCTCTTTATCCAACTTATCTTTTAAAAATTTTGGAAGTTAAGTATGACATCTGATTTGGAGATGGTTGCAGCCGATATCATCACTAAAACTAAATTCTTCTGAATCTTAGACTTTTTAAACAGTGAATAAAAAAGATATTTCAAAGCCCATGGTGTGGAGCCTTTTTCCTTTGATATCTTCTGTCATAATTTTCTGACCCCTCTTTAGGTTTATTCTTTTTAAATCTTGTTCTTGTTGCAGAATAATGTTCGTGCTGCTGCACTAGCAACTGTGAATGCCTGGGCTGAACAAACTGGCATGAAAGAGTGGTTGGAAGGGGAAGACCTGTCTGAAGAGCTCAAAAAAGAAAATCCTTTCCTAAGACAAGAGGTAGGCTTCTGTGAAGTAAACTTGTTATGTGTGTCAAATCGAAATAACCTTATGTGTTATGGACTCTTCATCTGTGAAGACTGAAATGACACAATGCTGCCATTATATGAGAAAACAAGTAGCTGTGTATTTGTACTGACATAAAATGGTTGAACCTTAAAAGGCTAATAACAAGCTTTCTTCCTGCATGATAGCTGTYGTTAGACTTCAGTGCCTCTAAAATGAAACTTCTGTCTCTTTTGATTAGTGTTTTAAGAGCTAGTGTGTGTTCCCTCAAATTCACCACAGAACAGAACTAGAGACATTAAAAAGAGCAGCTGAAATTCTGTTCCTTTTGAAAGGAAGAAACAGCCTGCAAAGAGACCAGGTTTAAAGTTTTAAGGTAGTTGTGTATTAACATGCTGTACTTAAATTTTAATTTTTGTGATTGCTRACGTGAAGATTGATGTTGTTCAAGAGTATTTGTCTGAAAAAAGTTTGGGTAGGTTTTTTCTACTTACATAGAGGCATGTGAAGCTTTTGGACTCTGGTGTCCTGACATAGGACTGTGAGCACTTCTTTAAAAACTTCTATTTTAAAACTTTTTTAGCTTCTTGGTTGGTTGGCTGAGAAGTTGCCTGCCCTCCGTTCTGTTCCTTCTGATCTACTCTTGTGTGTGCCTCACCTCTACTCCTGCCTTGAAGATCGAAATGGGGATGTGCGTAAAAAGGCACAGGATGCCCTGCCGTTCTTCATGATGCATCTGGGCTTTGAGAAGATGGCAAAAGCCACTGGCAAGCTGAAGGTATTTCTGTTACAAAGATTAGAATAATGTGATCTTGAATAAATTAATATTAAGTCCTTTTCACAGTCTCATGATCTGCTGTCTTGAGTCATGTAAGTTTGTCTGCATTGAATATTCTCAGGGGCACTGAAAATAGTATCAGGAGCTGTGAGCTAGTGCTTTCTCTATTTCGAGAATGATTACTGCCATTACAGACTTATCACTTCCAAGAGCTTGATGTTTATTCAGTCTGCTTTTCCTCTGGAAAATATCTACCTGCAGATAGCTTCCATAGCAGTTCTGTCCCATTGTATGCCTTTGTACTCCTACATTGAGATGATTTCTAGCAGTTTAGTTTGGCTTACGGACCCTTGGGTGATGAGTCACTGTAGGGCACTCCACTGGTGTCCAAGGACCACTCACCTAGAACAGATTACTGGTGTAAATATTTCCCATCGATCCTGCAGAAGAAACTTTAAAGAAAGATGTTTTAACTCTCAGAAGAAAAGTATCTGAAAACAATGATGTTTTAAGATGAGCATCTTTGAAGATGCTGGAAGAGAATGGATTGTTTCAAACTACTTTTGTTTTTGTTGTTTGTAGCATATATTGGAAAGATTAGTGATAAACATTACTAGATTTATCACTTTTTTTCCATTTTTTGTTCTCTAGCCAACTTCTAAAGACCAGGTACTGGCCATGCTTGAGAAAGCCAAAGCCAACATGCCAGCCAAACCAGCTCCTCCTGCTAAAGCATCTTCCAGAGTGGTAGGGGGAGCAGCTCCAGCCAAATTCCAACCTGCATCAGGTAGTCTGTCTGACATTCTGGGAAATGACTGAGAAAATGATGGGTTTCGAATTGAAGCATTTTGACATGCCAGAGGAATAAAMACATTTAGCTGGATAAGAGGTATTCAGCATAGTTAGGGTTCTGGTCTTCCTTGCATYTGAATCAGTTTCCAGTGTAGGAGGGGGTTTCCATTCCACATAACCATCTGTCAGCTGCTATTTTAAAAACTTGAAAATACCTACTTGGTGTTGAAGATAAAACCAAGCTGGGCTAAAGGGGAAATGTTTTTCTAATATTGATCTGATTTTGATGTAATTTTTTTGTAAATGATTTCACTTTTTTTTTCCCAGACTATTTCCTCAGTGTAGTTGAGTGTGGGACTACCAGAATGCTTGCGCTGATGGAAAAAAGTGTGATGGGATTAGGGAACAAGTGATTTAAAGAAGTAGTACTGTCTGCTGGGGCTAGCTTGCCTGTGCAAACCAGGTGCAACTGCAGTTCTAGACATTGGCCTGCACAGTATATATATCTGCATTTTTAAATTGTTTTGGAAAATTACAAATTGGCTGACATACTTTGATCTTAATTAGAAACTTTATATGCTAACGTGGAGTTTAGGGGACCTCTTCAGTGGGTCTGAAGTCCTCRGACATCTATGTGATAAGCATATTGTATCCACAAGCAGTTTTTCTTGTGTCCTAAGAACAGAAAACTGATAACTGAAAATGGCTTCTAGATAACTTTAAATGGTGTGTTGTTTCTCCAGCATTTGCTGATGATTTGGGGTCTAATGCCGTGGAATCCAAGCCTGATCTCAAAAAAGCCAAAGCAGGAGGACTCTCCTCTAAAACTAAGGTATGTTGATTTTATTTTGTTTAAAATGAGTTTCTATAAAGTCGGTGGCTGTGACTTCTTAATGTGTTATAGATAGAAAAGCGTTGTCCTTGCTAGTGACAAGATTTTATTAAAAATCTTTATGCTTGTCTGAGCTCTGAAATGACAGGCGTTCTCATATCACTTGGCTAATCACTGCTTTTGTCATTACCTATTTAATTCTTAAAGTCTGTATTGTCAAAAATCAGTCTTATGAGCAACTCAGTCTATTCTAAATCTTCTTAGCCTCCTTGATTTTGTGCTATTGGGAATTCATTCTTACCATTCCAGTTCCAATGTTACACTTGAATGTTAATTTTGAACCCATGTATCAAAATAAATTAATCTCTGCCTTACAGCATGAAGGGTAAAAAGTTCTCAATCAAAAGTGCAAAAAGGAAATGAGTATCTCAACTGATTACAGTCAATTTTTGGTTAGGTTTTTCTGGTTTGTGTTACAGTAGTTTTTTTTTGCTATTAATAATAAAATTTGTCCAATGTGTATAACTAAAATATCCAAATTGTTCTACAGTCCCATTGTCTCCATTGTCTGAAGTAGTGCTGTAACAAAGATTCATAACAAGAATTTGATGTAGGTCCGTACTCATGGCAAGAATGAGCAACAAACCCTGAAGGATGTTGTAGKTTTCCTGAAGTCAATGCAGTGTTCTGTCAAAACTCGGCTTGTAGAGTTAAGGCCTTTGTTGTCAGACAACTGTTTACTCTTAAGAGTTCTCATTCTAAACCTTTTAATACATTCACAGCGAAGACTTTTCTATGGCTTATTTACAGCAGTCAGATGTTAATAGCAATATGTCCAAGGGTAATGCCAGCCTGTCCAAAGCTAATACAAGCCTCAGCAAGGGCGGTTCAAGTCTGACAAAGAGCCAGTCTATCAAACAGGTACCACGTTGGGTTTTAGGGATGTGTGTGGGTGACTAGCGCACTGGTTGAGCGGTGTATCATAATTCACAGGGTACTACTGTGCACACTGTCATGGGTATTGCTTCCACAGCAGCTGAGCACATACTTTTAGACTTCTAACCAACATTTTTCTTTCAGTTTCTTTCTGGCTCTTGTATACATARGCAGCATGAGGGTGGCAGATTTCTAACGCTTGCAGTTGCTGGGACCGAGGTATATATATGGCTTGTGTTGCCTGTTAATACCTTGCTTTTTTCAGGGTGTGCAGGGAAAGAAGGTCCTAAGCAAGCCTAATTTGAAAGAAGACGATGATAAATCAGGTCCTATTTTTATCATTGTCCCAAATGGGAAGGAACAGAGGATGAAAGAAGAGAAAGCTCTGAAGGTGAGAAAAATAAGAATGTGTTCACAAGTTTTGAAGCGAGCACAATTTTAATGTATTCTTAGTTTTAAATTTAGAATTAAACATACTGTGGCATGTGTTTGCCACTGTCCATCTCTTGGATTGATTATCTGAATCTTGAGTTGAATTTCATACATCAATAGTGGGCTTACTGTGTTTCTTTTCTGATTTTCAAATTCTGTGTTTATATACACTGTCATAAAAGCCAAAGGCCTTTTTATGTTTTCCAAGTTGTGAAGTATCATTAAGCTTAGTCAATTGTTTTCAGGTACAATGTTAGAGTTCTAGGATACATTGCAAATGCTTTAATACACTTTTTTTGAGCACTTAGCAATTTTTTGGGAAATTTTCTTACTGAAAATATGCATGTTATTTGTAACTTACAAGTAGGTAGACCTGTCTGTAGCATAAAAACAACCACTTTAAGTGATATTTATTAAGATAATGACATAAGACTAACCAGTCCACATGAAGAAAACTTGTAATGTAAAATAAAGGTGAGCAAGCACCACTGATTTTTCATTACTTATTGGCAATAAGTAAACTTTGAAGACAGATTCTAAAGCAGAATTAGAAGATGTGCAGTCAGCACTGTTTTTCAGGAAGAAAAGATATTTCTTGCTTTGAGTTCTAAATGCTGCTTTCTACAGGTGTTAAAGTGGAATTTCACTGCTCCCCGTGATGAATATATTGAACAGCTAAAAACTCAGATGTCCACTTGTGTGGCCAAATGGCTGCAGGATGAGATGTTTCATGCAGACTTCCAGCACCACAACAAAGCACTGACTGTTATGATTGAGGTGAGTTTGGATCTGTGGTAATGAATGAGGCTGATAGAGTTGCCCTCTATCTACTATGAAAGATACTGCTTGAATTAAAATCAAATAGAAATTCTCTGAGAAGCTAGGGGACATKGTTCTGTATAGTTGAAACCTAAACATACATAGGAGTAATTTTCAGAGGTATGAAGTTGGTATTAATACTGCTTCTTTGGAGAAAGGAAATTTTTCTCACTAGAGACTTCTCTTAGAATTTCAGAAAGCTGTATTAAAAGTGAGTATGTATGGTTCTAACAATGTACCAATAAATGTTGATTATCTGACCAGATATAGCTTACCTTATTTGCTTGTTGAACAGTTGTATGTGTGTTTTGTTTACACAATCTTTTTTTTTTTTTTTTTTTTTTTTTTTTTTTT
>NW_026623234.1:3108526-3197526 GCF_030028575.1 Malurus melanocephalus
CTTCAAGCACTTGGAGAGTGAAAAAGATGGAGTCATCAGCTGCCTGGATTTGATCCTAAAATGGCTTACTCTGCGGTTCTTTGATACCAACACAAGTGTTTTGATGAAAGCCCTTGAATACCTTAAATTGCTTTTCAATTTGCTGAGTCAAGAAGAGTATCACCTCACTGAAAATGAAGCATCCTCCTTCATCCCTTATCTTATCCTAAAGGTACAGTTTGTTTTACAGAAGCTAACCTTATTTTTCATGAAGGGTATGGGAGAATACCATCAAATACAGCAGTATGTACATTCTAAATATATTGTGAATGGATTTAAATCCAGTTGGCAGCTGTGAGATTCAACAGGCCTAATTTTATAACCTGGACAAAAGGAGGCACAGGGGAGTTCCCAGTGCTCTTAATAACTACCTGAAAGGAGATTGTAGTGAGGTGGGTGTTGGTATTGCCTTGTTAATTAACAGGTGAATAGAATGAGAGTAAATGGCCTGAAGTTATTCCAGGGAAGGCTTACATTGGGTATTAGGAAAAGTTTCTTCACTGAATGGGTTGTTGATCACTGGAATAGGCTGCCCAGGGAAGTCTCCATCTTCCTGGTGGTAGTGATGGTGGAGTCTCCATCACTGGAGGTATTTAGAGGACTTGTAAGTGTGGCACTTGGGGACATGGTTTAGTGGTTGACTTGGCAGTATTGGTTTAATGGTTTGACTTGATGATTTTAAAGTTGTCTGTTCTAACCTTTATGATTCTGTATTGCCTATTTCCCTGTAAAAGCCATTGACAAAAAAGGGGTTTTGCCTTGAGAATAGTTCTGGCTTTCCTAATGTTATTTAGAATAGACAATAGTGTCACGAGATTGTATAAAATACTCTGTATTTCTTCCCCTCTCTTTAATTTTTTTTTAATTCATTTTCCATTAGGTAGGAGAACCGAAAGACGTCATCCGTAAGGATGTACGTGCCATTCTGAATAGAATGTGTCTCATCTATCCAGCCAGCAAGATGTTCCCTTTCATCATGGAGGGGACAAAATCAAAAAACTCCAAACAACGTGCAGGTGGGAAATGTCCTGTTGAATTGCACGTGTGCTAAGTACTTTCAATTGCTTTGGTTTGCATCTTGAAAAACCCAGCCTAAGAATGTTGGGTGGGATGTGAGATTTGCTTGCCCATGGCATTTTATGCAGATGTTTGTGCTTAAAGGATCAGATTTTCAACTAGTGTATTGCTTTTTATTTTTGGTGTCTTTGTACCTTCCAAAGACAAGTAATCGCTCAAATTGCTATTAATATTAACATTATGAGTTCCCCTTGAGTAGGCTTGGATTCTTAGTGGAACAGTGACAATACTATTGTCCTRCTTACCAAGGGAATCAGTTAATCTGATCACGAAGTGTCTCTACACTGTACATCTGTCTCACCGCAAGTAATGTCTATAATAAAATAGGTATTTGTAGTTCAAACAACTCTCTGGTCACTTTGAAAATACCTTATCCTAGTATAAACAGGAAGTTAAATTCTWTACATAATATAGCATTGCAAGCTCACAACTGTTTGCCTGAATGTGATATTAACTGTAAGATTGCTCATATATAGCTATGGGAAATACTTGAAGGGTAGAGAGATGACAGACAGCTTTTGGACACTGTCTGTGAAATAGTCTGCTGTAGCTTACTGTTGATCCCATAAATTATCTGAAGTATTTCTATCATCAGCTTTGTGAATGATAACTCTCTACAATGAATATTCAAGTTGTACAAGCAACAAAAGAAATAGGAGGGCTCTCTTCCCAGCAGCTTAAAACTTGAATGTGCATATGTTATCGTCTTGATTTAGAATGCTTGGAAGAGCTTGGATGTCTGGTTGAATCCTATGGYATGAATGTATGCCAGCCAACTCCAGGGAAAGCCTTGAAAGAAATGGCAACTCATATTGGTGACCGGGACAACACTGTCCGCAATGCTGCACTGAACACCATTGTGACCGTCTATAACGTCCATGGCGACCAAGTGTTCAAGCTGATTGGAAATGTCAGTATAACTGCAAATAAGTTTATGGGGGTTTTGGGATTAGTGTGCTGGGTTTGGTTTGGTTTATGGGATTATTTGTTTGGGATTTTTTTGTTTGGAGTTTGGTAGTTTGGCTTTTTTCCCTAAATCCTTACACTTGGGTTGGGGAATAGCACTTTTGCTTGTGATTGGTCATGGTACATCTTGCTGTTAGCATCAAGAGCATTTTGTACTTTAGAAAACAACCTATTACTTCAGTGTAGATCCTCTGATTAATCCCAGATTGTGGAATATATGAAATCATAGACTGGTTTGGGAAGGGACTGTAGAGATCATTTAGGTCCAACCCCCCTGTCACGGTCAAGGACACTTGAAGACTTCCAAGGACTGGGTATCTTGTTTCATTGCCTCAGCCACCCTCACAGTCAAAAGTTTCTAATCCAATCCAAACTTAGCTTATTTCATTTTAAAGTAATTACCACTTGTCTATCACTGCATGCTCCTGTTCAAGTCCCTCTCCAGCTTCCTTATAGGTGCCTTTTAGATACTGGAGGGCTGCTTTGAGGTAGCACTGGYAATTCCTGTCTTCATTTTAGAGACTTAGAGACCTTCCGTCTGCACTAATAATTGGTATGAATCCTGTAGGTGACTGAGATTTCTAAAACCCATACAACTCAGGCTGAGTGAAAACCTTGTGTGTTACAGCTTTCTGAGAAAGACATGAGCATGCTGGAGGAGAGAATAAAACGGTCAGCCAAGAGACCCTCTGCTGCTCCAGTGAGACAGGCAGAGGAGAAACCTCAGCGTACTCAGAGCATCAGTGCCAATGCCAGCATGATGAGGAAGGGACAAGCTGAGGACATGTCCTCCAAACTCAAGTATGTACTATTAAGTTATGGTCTCTAGCCAGCATAGTGTATATGGTAATATGTCTGACAACCTCATTTTAGTTCTCGTATCATCTTTGCATGTTGTGAAAAAAACAGTCAAATAATATAAATCTAAATGTYTGAAACTTTTTTTGTCTTGTCTGTCTTGAAATCTTTCTAAATGGTCTTGTGCCTTTTTTCACTGCTTCTCCATGGACAGAATTATGTATCGCACTTATAGGATGTAAGTACTGCCCACTAACTCCTTGGTAGCAAGGCTCTTGTATCTTTCAATTTCTGTCCTAGTCATCCCTTTCTGAGGGTGACGGSTTTGCCATGGCTAGTTCTAGATTATTTACAAGTCTCTGACTCAAAACCAGAAATACAGGTTTCTGCCAAGGTGATGGTATATCAAGCTGTAGGCAGACATGGCACTTTCCACATTAAACAACTATTCAAAATACTGGGAGAACTTTTAATGTGTTGCATTAAACTTGGAATTTATTAGATCCTGTTCTAGTAATGTTAGACATAAAACATAGAAATRGATAAGCATGTGTGAATTATAGAGCTTGGGGCAACACTACCCAAATGAAAAGCTCAGAAACTATTCCTTGCCACCTGCTCATGATTGTGGAATAAAAGCCTGTGCTGAGAACTATGTATTAGAATATCTYCTTGAAAAATCTGATATGCAGCACAGGTCATGTGGGGTGCTGGGAGTCTTAGATTCAGAGGAGGTTTTGAGGTTGCTATGTACTGTATGCATCCTGTCCATCATTTAAAAAAAACAAAGGCAGACAAAAGCCACTCAAGCTTTAAAGCTGTATTCCTTTAATACTACTGTAAACTGTACTAGTTATCTCAAACCATGGATAACTAGCACAGATGCAGGGTGTTTTGTAGGGGGTTASAAGAGAAACTAGGAGGGCAAGAAGCAGCTCCTTTTCTGGCCTACAGAAGTTTGATTTGCTAAAGGCTAGGGGAAAGGCAGAGGGAGTTAAGGGGCTTGAATATTATCCAAACTGCAAAAMCTGTGCTATTATGAGAGCTTTAGGGCTACCAGTGGATGCTAGTGCTAATACTCTTGCTTCTTGTGTATGTATAATAAACCTCTTTTCTGGTTTCTGTAGCCAAAATCGCAACATGGGCAGCCATTCTGAGACAGCACATACAGTTCCACGGGAATTTCAGCTGGATCTTGATGAAATTGAAAATGACAATGGAACTGTCAGATGTGAGATGCCAGCACTTGTACAGCACAAACTAGATGACATCTTTGAGCCAGTCTTGATTCCCGAGCCCAAGTGAGTTTCATTTTAACTCGTAAGGGAAACCTGCAGGGGTGCTTAAAAAGTGTTTTGTGAAGGTGAATTGATAGTGCTAGTTTCTACATTCAGACTTGYTTCCATAAGAGGATAGCATCAGCTAATTTAAAAAGATGACAAAACAAATGTGTCTTTGTATTCTTCCAAAATCTGGAGAGCAGTTCTTTTTAATGAAAAATATGAGTTCTACTTAGGTGTTTTTACAGTCAAAGGATCTTGAGTTTGTAAATACATCGTCAGTGTCTTTACAAATAGTGCMATAGCCATAATAAATTAGTTCTTCTTTGAGAATCCTCAGTGAAGAATTAAATCCTTTTCCCTTGTCTCTAAAATCATCATTGAAATATAGCAGTTATGCATATATTAAAGTAGGTCTCCAAAAAATGATGAATCCTGTTTTCAATCCTTTAGAATTCGTGCTGTATCCCCGCACTTTGATGACATGCATAGTAACACAGCTTCTACTATCAACTTTGTCATTTCCCAAGTAGCCAGTGGTGATATAAATACAAGCATCCAGGCTCTGACACAGGTGAGTGATTAAGGTAGCAACTAAWCACACTGTATCAAACTTTGTCTGCGAGGGTGATGAGTTGCACTGTGGTGGAGCAATCATGTCAGGTGATGTGGGCTCTGCTCAGAATCTCCCTGATGACAAAACTAAGTGCACAGGGGCCATCTGACTCGCTTTAGTAACAGAAATTCCACTTGGAAGATGTAGAATAAACTTAATGCTTTTTTCATTAGTGCTTCTGTGTTTGGGGTTTTTTTTTTTTTTCAAATTATTTGTGCTGTGAGTTTGTAAAAGGCAGTTAGTGAGATTAACTTTTAAATGTAAACTGTTTTTTAGATCCTTAGCAAAAGGATTGTCTTGTCTCATAGTTTTTGCATGGTTTTAGGGTGGCTTTAAATACTTAGAAGTTTTTTGTTGAGAAGATTTCATAAAGCTGTTAATTCAAGGATCTCTAATGCAGCTGTTGATGTTTTCATTTGTGTACAGGATAGGATTGCAGTTCTCTAAAATATCAGTAATTGGTTGTATTTGGATTAGCAATCCAAGTCTCTAGCTACTGATTTTGGTTGAAAGCTTAGAATACCACTGCCTTGGCAAATGGATTGGTTAGGGCAAGACCCTTCCTTTCGAAAAGTATTTAAATTACTTTATTTTGTTCTGTTTGCATTATGTTGACTTTGCTAGAGTGTTTTGTTTTTAAATCTTAGATTGATGAAGTACTCAAACAGGAAGACAAAGCAGAAGCTATGTCTGGCCACATCGACCAATTCCTAATAGCCACATTTATGCAGCTTCGGTTAATCTACAATACACACATGGCAGATGAGAAGCTGGACAAAGATGAGATAGTCAGACTTTACAGCTGTATTATTGGGAGCATGATCACGGTAAGGTTTTAATGTAAAAGATCAGGTGAAGAGCAAATAATTCCTGTGCAGAAGCTGTGGGTGAATGAAATGTCTGTTCTGTACCTGGGKTAGTTTATTATTGAGTCTTTCTTATGAAGGTTTGTTGCTAACTGTCAGATCATCAGTGCACCTTTTGAGAGTGAGTGGGGAATGAGAAACTGGGGAAGAAGGTCCCTTTGCTTCTGMAAAATATAGCCACTAACACTTCTATTAAGCTCTGTTTGAATATTCTTTACCTTTTCAATGCTGAGTTGGTGGGTTGAGTGTTTTCAGAAGTCACTTAGTAGAAATAACTTTCCTCATAGCTGTGTTTTGACTGTTTTTACTATTGCAGGAAACAGGAGATGTCAGGGTTTGATAGTGTAGTTTAGAGAAATCCTTATACTAAAGGATCATGTGCAGGGAAAACTAATACTTTCTTCAATCTCTAGCTATTTCAGATAGAGAGTCTGGCTCGAGAGGCCTCCACTGGTGTGCTTAAAGACCTAATGCATGGTCTTATTACATTAATGCTGGATTCTCGGGTTGAAGATCTTGAGGAGGGTGAGCAGGTCATCCGATCAGTCAACCTCTTGGTAGTGAAAGTTCTGGAGAAGTCTGACCAGACCAACATCTTGAGGTATATAATGAAAACAGCACAATTACTGTTTTTCTTTACCTGTGCTCATGTGTTCCTCGAACGGCTGAGTTCGTTAGTCATTCTGTAAGCGAAGGCTGTTGTATATAGATTTGTTCAGGTACCTAATAAAGAATTATCACTGATTACAATCAGAATTTGACTGCACAGCTGGTGGCAGGCTAAACAAACCAGCTTACTATGATTCTRTGTGCTTTGGAGTTCAACAGACTGTCTCTTAAATTCTTGTAACATRCTAGAAAGAAAGAAGGATAGAGCTGTTGCACAACTGCTGGACTAACCCCAGTCTGTGATGTGGTATTCTGTGGTGAGCTGACATAACTTTTTCTTGTGTGTAGCACTTTTTCTGTGTAACTTTTATAAATTTATTCCCTCTAGTGCTCTGCTTGTTTTGCTTCAAGACAGTCTTCTAGCAACAGCCAGTTCTCCTAAATTTTCAGAGCTTGTCATGAAGGTGAGTCTGTAGTAGGCATTTTGAACTAACTTGATTTATCTGAATCATGTTACCTGTAACAACAGGTAGGAGTTGAAAAAAAGTTAGTGCCTATAACTTGAAATATTTCTTAAAACTTCTGTAATTCCAGTCTTATTAGATGTCACGTATAGTGACTTCTTGTATGCTGGGAGGGAGCTTAACACCTGCTAAYAGTTGACAGAAACTTGTGTACACTGATGCAAACTCCATACTGAGGTGTACAGTCACATCCTGGGCTTGTTTGCTTGGGCACTGCACTGTACTCTGGATTCAAACAGTCCCAGGCTGGAGCTGACTTGTATCCTATCATCTGTATTGATAGAGTGAACATGCAAATATCTGCATTTAAAGCAAGAACATCTTCTTTTYTTACCATACAACACGTTTTTGTAACTGATGTGATTTAAAGACTGCTCAGGCGTTGTCAATGAGGTTAAACCTAAAGACCATGTGCTGTATGTAGGTGTACATAGCTTATATATATGAGCTGCCGAAATTCTTCACACAAAGCATTCAGTCTCCTGTGGAGAAGTCAGCACCTCACTTATGCATCAACTCTAAAGAAAGATCTGGGTAATGTACAGCCAGTTACAAAGACAAAGTATGTACCAGTTCAAATATAGCTTGAGCAGCCGACACAGTGCGTGCCTGTATGATGTGCTAGCAGAGCAAAGTGGCTCAGTGATAGTGTTGTGTAACCTCTCCTTATATAAGCAAATGTTTCTTTCTTGAGTTGCCTTGCTATAAGTCARCCTCTCATTCCAGTGTCTGTGGAGAATGGTGCGTCTTCTTCCGGAAACCATTAATAGCATCAATCTGGATCGGATTCTGCTGGATATCCACATTTTCATGAAGGTCTTTCCCAAAGAGAAGCTGAAGCAATGTAAGAGTGAATTCCCTATAAGGACACTGAAGACTCTGCTTCACACGCTGTGCAAGTTGAAAGGGCCCAAGGTCAGAGCAATCACAAGTCATGTACCTTTAAATTGGATGTTCATGCAGTCTCTAGAGTATTTATTTTTTTTTTTTACTCRTTTTAGATCTTAGATCATTTAACAATGATAGACAACAAAAATGAGTCCGAGTTAGAAGCTCATCTTTGTAGAGTAATGAAACACTCCATGGACCAGTCTGGAAAAGCTGATAAGGATACAGAAAAAGGAGCTTCTCGCATAGTAAGTAAAAGAAATATAYGTTGGCAGAGGAAGGAAGTGTAAAGTAATTTATTTAAGAAACAAGGTTTATTTTGTATTTGTAGAATATGAAGTAGTAATTCCCTTTTCAACATGCAACTAATGTTGGAAATACTCTTCTCAGTAATATTTTCATTTATAGCTGTTATTTTACCTGAGTATTCTGTGCATATCCCAAAATTAAGTGTTCTTCAGGATATTCAGCTTAAGTTTTATGCTGCATGGTACCACATCTGATCTAYTAGAATTTACCCATATCCAAAAGAGGTTTTAAACACTTAACTTCTCAGAAGGAGTACTACAGCTTCATGATGTCCTTGCTCTCATTCTGTGTATATAGTGGCTCTGTAGAGCCCTTATCACCTAAAGGTTTTCTTTATCTCCAAAGCTCTTTATCCAGCTAGCATGTSTGAGGGTGTTGTGAGTTTGTCTGATATCTGTTTGGTTTTATTCACTTCGTTTTAAAAGTCTCCTTTTGTTTATTTAGGAGGAAAAGGCTTCGAAAGCCAAAGTCAATGATATTTTGGCAGAAATATTTAAGAAGATTGGCTCAAAAGAGAACACCAAGGAGGTGAGTACCCCTTTCCTGCCAGAAAGAGAGCACGAGACACTAGAATGGTGTATGCAGCAGTGGTAGTAATACATAAGAACTCTTCCCTCCCAGGGTCTGGCAGAACTGTATGAATACAAGAAGAAATACTCTGATGCAGACATTGAGCCCTTCCTGAAAAATTCRTCACAGTTTTTCCAGAGCTATGTGGAAAGAGGCCTCCGACTGATAGAAACAGAAAGGGAAGGGAAAGGACGCATTGCTACTTCTACAGGTACATGTAATAGCAAAACTGATTTATGAGAAGCAGAAATAGAACAGTTACATGTCTCCTGGTAGAAGCTAATATTTGTATATATTTATAGATTTCCTAAGCAAGCCATGTATTTTCTTGGTGCTTGTGTTGCTACACGAGGCACRATTTGGAGGGAGTATGCATTCTTTGTTTACAAAAACAGAAGTTACAATCACACTAAATGTAGAAAATGTCTGAAAGGCTTGGTAATGAAGTGGTTCTAATCCATATCCTGTAGTGTCGGTCAAACGTCGGCCTGCGTTTCATGTGTCTGGTATCAATAATTGGTTCTGCAAGGTATAAAACTGGTTTAAAACAGCATCAGCTGTCAGCTTCTCTTTTTACCTTTTTACTAAAAATGTGTAGGAGACTTTTTAACAGTATTATTTTCTGTGGAACTGGAAAGCTTATTTTAAACAACATTATTTCTGCAGAACTTGTGATGATCCCTTTCCAATAAATTAGCTTTTTAATTGGATGAGTTACTGTAAAACTGTTTGTTGGTCTTCTCATTGCCGATAAGTACAAAGGAGTACTCAATGCAGTATTAGGAAAGGAATGGGACAAATTATTAGCTGACAGTAAAAACTGATATACAGTCTAGGAAAACTACCTCTAACTTTTATATCTTACACATTTCATAGTGTCCTGTGAAACTAGCCTTTTTTCTACTACTGTTCCTTCTCCTACCCCTCTGTTGTAGATTACTTTAGGAAGACGATATGAGGTTCTTTCCTCTGTCCATGTTGGTTCTTAAATGTGTCCARCTAGGTAGGACAGAAAATTCTACCTTTCATCCTAAAAGTCTGTACAACTGAGAAGTATTAGTTAYGCAGTTTTCAAAACCAAATTTACCTGCCACAGTTGTTTTTTTTCCTTCTTCCCTAACTGTAAAGTTGGGTATAATAAAACATACTGTTCCATATTGCAACAGTGCTTTATTTAGAGTAAGGTATAAATGCTTGACCTCAGTTCTCCTTTTATCTTTTTTAAACACCCTTGTGGTAAATTAGTGAGAGCAAATCCTTGTCCATGCTAAGTCTTAGAATTTGCAGTTCTTTTCATAATGGAAATGTTCTTTGCATCATRTAAATTCCTTTTTTAGTCTCTTGGTAGGGAAACTTAAAAATCCTTATGTGCATTCCAGAAATCACTCTCTGAAACTGAATTGGGATAAAAAGCTATAAGTTACACAAATAAGAGATAAAGAGGGGTTAGAATTAGTGGTAAGCTCAAAAGTATGACTAAACTAGAGAAAGACAAATGACTCAAAATATTTCCTACCTTACCAATTGTTCAATTCTCCTGCTGGACATTATGGTCACTGCTGATCCACATCATCATCTTCCTCTCCCCTCATTGTTATCTTCAGCTGTTGGCTTCAGCGCTTCCAGAGCTGCCCTGCAGTGACTTCTTAAATTTCTCCATTTCATTTCTTGGTTTTCAGTTGTCACTTGTGCAAGGAAATGAAAGGGTGGATATGTTTATACTAGCAAATGCAAATAACTTGGTAGTTTATGGGCTGGTTAATTCTTCATCCATTGCATCTTATTTCCAGGAGCTGACCAAGAGGCTTATGTTTTTATGTTGTTTTTAACTTTTTTAACTTTCCTCCTTCCCCTCATCCTCCAGGAATTTCTCCTCAGATGGAAGGAACATGTGTTCCTGCGTCTCCCCACACTGTATCTTCATCTATAGGAAACACAAATGGGGAGGAAGTGGGGCCTTCTGTTTACTTGGAAAGATTAAAAATCCTCAGGCAGCGTTGTGGCCTTGACAACGCAAAGGTATTGTACTTGACAACACTTGTAAATCCCCTGGGGAGGCACTTGATTTGCGCTTTCTTTTTCTAAACAATTCAAATGCCAGAAGGCAGATTCCAATCAGGATTTGTGGTCTTTCATTTATAGTGCATGTCCTAGCTACTCACTGCATGTCTATACTATGCCTAGTATAAATGACTTCAAACTCTTTACTTGGCCTGTAAGTTATCATCTTTCCTTGCCAGAAAGTTGAGTCTCAGAAAGACTCAAACAACTACTGTTCTCTAAGTTAACATATATTGACCTCAGAGATGAATGATGGGGAAATTCTAGATCTTTCTGCTCTGGAGCAACCATGAGAGCTGAATTGCCTTTGAAGTTTTACATTTTTGGTTGTATGGATACTGAGACCTAGGAATACTGAATGAGCCTAATATTGGAAACCTGTGGACCAAAATTTCTTACAGTTCAATGATCTCTGTGTTAGGATTTTAGTGTCAGTTACTGAAATTTGAACTGAACCACATGAGGAGTGATGTTCACTCTAAGAATAGTCATCCAAAMGCATCACTGTTTTAACCTTTGACACAAATTTCAGTATCAGCTTAGAACTCTGAGTAGTGGAAATGTTTCTTAGATGATAGTGACAAGGTAAGTAACTCAGATGGAAATATCAGTTGGTTAAAGAACAGTGAACTGATACTTGAAGCCTTTGGCACGTTCAATCTTGCCAATCAGTTCGATTTTCCTCTTCTCATTCTTCCAGAAAACTTAATGTCTGCTGATGTTGCACATAGGCATGGATTTTCCTCTCGTTAGAATTTAGGCTGTTCAAGAYTCTCTGGCAGTCTGTCTCAGTAAAACACTGATCTGCAGGGAATTTTTTGATCTTGAAAGAGTCGTTTCTTTGTGTTCCTATTGACATAAAATTAAACATTAACTACTCAGATAATAAGAATTGTGTATTGTAATTAGCTTTGCATGGTTCTGATTTTGACAGCAACTGACTATATTGCTCCACATCCACTTGTGTTGTACTGCTCCTTCCCTTTCCTCTGTTTTTATTGCTTCCTGTAGAGATGAAAAGCCATTGGTTATGATTTGTATTTCTTATATGGCCTTTACCACTATATGTCTAAACACTTCACTTTCCTCCTTCACAGCAGGAAGACAGACCCCCTCTGACGTCTCTGCTTTCTAAACCAACACTCCCTACAGTTGCATCCTCTACAGATATGCTTCACAGTAAGCTCTCCCAGCTGCGTGAGTCCCGGGAGCAGTACCAACATCTGGACCTGGACTCCAATCAGACTCATTCCTCTGGCATTGGAACTACTCTGGCTTCACCCTCTTCTGCAGCGGCCAATATTGATGACTTGAGAAAAAGATTGGAGAGAATAAAAAGCAGTCGCAAATAGAGATGCAAAAGAGACGGTATCGCTGTTGCTTGGGGCTGTCTTCAGCTTTAGTTTACTAAACTAGAAGTCTTCATAGTTAAATGGCCTCGTTTAGGCCTAATGTATACAAACTGGTTTATGTATAATACAGTGGATTTTGGGGGGTTGAGTCATTGTGGCACAAGTATTTGTACATAATCTGCTTCTCAATGAGCATCTCTTTGACAATAGAAGGCTGTCTGTGTATTAGTTTTAGTGTACAGACCTGTAAACAACCATCCTCTTGCTCAAACTAGTTTCTCATGACTTGGGGTTTTTATTTGTAAAATTGTCTTTAAAATCTTTTCCTAGTTCTTAATTCTTAGAAGGCCTTTAGTGATTTCACTTTTAATTTTGTGAATTCTTCTCCATGTATTCCTTGAACTGTTCATTCTGTATGGACACATGGCATGAAGTAACTAATTTAAGTGTCTTTTGTAAATAAAGTTTGCATTAACTATACCAGCCTCTATAGGAACAGCATCGACTGCTGGTTAGAGGTCATTCTCTGTTCCTGAATGTTAGTGACTGGGCATCTAGAAACTGAACTAAGCTATTTCTGACGTGAACCTTGGGGCTTGAATACATTATAAGGAAGATAAGTGGAAATATACTATCTGTGGGTGCAGTCATGAGACTTTGCACTCTTACTTCTATGAGCAGTAGTACATTTTTCATATAGTTGCTTTTTTGTTTTGGAAAATGTTTCTGTAACTTGAGAATATTTAATTTGCTGAAATGCTTATTTATCTAGTCCTTGTGATGCCTTTACCCAGATTATGTGGTCCCATCTGAGAAAGCTTTCTTTGAGGGAGCCTGCTGCTGTTGATATGGAGTAGACTAGCAGTGGTGTATGGTCACTGGACTAATTTATTCTGAACTCATGTGGTTATGCAGTGTTCCTCATGCAGGTAGACCTGATCCACTGCGTTCCTTTTGCTCTTAAACATCAGATGTCAGCAATGTCTACCATTTGGTATCTAAGACACCTAGATAGAGCTAGTCTGCAAAAGTTGTAGCCACTTCATTTTTTTGAGTGATTAGCCTTTTTCAGAAGCTACAAATAATGAAGATTAAGACAGACACACTATTTATCCTGTCTAGCTAGCCCTTTCATTTCTAGCGAGGTGATGTATTTTCATCTTACTACTGCACTTCCATGTGAGAACTGGTTGTGAAGCAWAAATTGCACATCTGTTCCATAGCTAGAATAGAGTTATTGAAGGGTTGGACAGGCAGGCTTAAAATAACACACTTTCACTCTAGATTTTAATCTGCTCCATGTAACTGCTGCTTTTGTTGTTTGCAATGTGGACCAGCAGCCTCTGCATAAGGGCCTTTCTGAAACTGTCTTGCCTGATAGTAAAAATGTGGCTTTAAATTAGTACTTGTACAACAGATCTATGCCAGAGCTTCTGCAAATGTCTGAAATCTTCCTTTCACAGGACCCCTAGGCTGGGGTTGCAGTTGCCATAATGCTGCTTGGTGCTTATGGTGAGTTTGCACACTGTGATAGCAGGTGGCTGCGAGCGTTCTCCATCCTGTATTAACTGATATGATGTCCTTCATTGCTCCACCACCTCAATTTAGTAGTCACAGTCTCCTCTCATACCCTGAAATGGGCATGCACTTGTGGAAGAGAGCTCTGTTACAAGTGGAGGTTTGGCCCTCAATTGGTAAGTGCTGGGGTTTTGTGCACTTAAACTGGGGCAGTTTGAGAATAGTTTGTGTTGGCTGACACTAGAGTTACTGCCACTACCTCTCAATTACTRGCTGCTCTCTGAAACTTAGTGACATTTAAAATAATCCATATGTTCCTTTACCATATTCAGCAGACATTCTAAAGAATTATTTGTTACTTAGCTCAGGATGTTAAAACAACAATGCCTACAAACCTGCATAAACTATTTTAAATTTGAAGCTGAATTGGAAGTGAAATACAGGAATAATTGAGTAGCAGAAGATGTAGTTGTTTTTATGAATGAGTTTTTGCCCTGTGTCTTTGTAGTATTTGGTTGGACTCAATRTCCTGGGAGTTCTGAACTAAAACTTGTGCACATAAATTAATAAAGCCTAATCTTTAGCCCAGACAATATTTAAATAACATTAAACTGAATTTTGAAAATTATTCCTCTGTATTGTTTGTAACAAGTTAATATGAACAATGACTTTCTCCAGAAACTCTGTGGTCCTGGTTCCCCTCTTTTGTCACAGATTATTAGATAGAAGTGAAAGGGTGAGGCTTAAAATTTAAGCATTAGAAGGACTAAACATTTTCAGTGTTCAGTGTCTGTGGTTATCGATGACTTGAGCTCTTGAGGTTTTGTTCTTCAGATGCCTTTGAGAGGTTGGTTTTTATGCTTTATTTGGGTAATCAAATCGGGCTGCTTCAAGCTGGTTCCCAAATGAGCCATCTTAAAGGAGGTGGCCAGACACTAAATGAATCAATAACTTTAGAACGACTAATTTCACTATGGCCTGTTTCTATGACTTCATGGCACCATGCGCGAGGAGTTGAGAAATATGGTGCCATAGGGAGCAAGAAGAATTTTCCAGTCTCATGATTGTCGTAGTAGAAAATTCATGTTTACTGTTGTACTCCTAGGTCCTCATTGGTCCACAAATGGCTACTAAAGAGGAGTTTATGAAAGACTGAAGCTTATTTTGGGAGAGATCCCTAAACAGCCTTTATAATACAAATAGACAGTTATAGTGCAGGATGCTTCCACTGGAGGCTTTGACGATGACTGCATGAATTGCTTCCTTCTGAACCATGCTGTGCAGGTGGAAAATACACAGTGATGATCCAGCACTACCTGCTGTGTAGGAACTTATTGGAAGTGCTGCTTAATGTATTCAAGCTGCTGTTCCTTTGTAGAATGAATTGCACACACTGGTGCTGGTATTTATTGCCTGCTGTTGTAGCTGAGGACAATGTTCAAAGCAGCTTCTAGTTGCTTTACTTCTGACRTTGGTGTTTTGTATAACGGCACAGGTGCTGTGGGGTGGTTATCTCTGGTACATTTGTGGGTCAAAAACTAGAGTAGAATATTAGTTGTCTTAAAGGGAGGAAAGGGATTGTGCCCTTATTCTGTGTCTTGTTTGCTGTGACTGATAAGGTCATTACGTGAGGCCSAAAATCTGTTGATTATAGCTGATGGAAGGGAGGGGGATTTGTTTAAAGCACAATAGGTAATGAGCAGTACAGCTAGTGCTGTAGTACTCCTGGCTACAGTAATGACTTGAGTCCAAGTGTGACTAAATTCAACACGAACAAAAGGAAGAACATGGGTTTCAGAGCTTTTATTTTCAAGGGATAACACTTTCCTTTGTCAAGGAATATAACTTGTTTTACTTCAGGATCTTCTATGCTTATGTTTTAAAGAGGAGCACTGTAGCAAAACTGAGAGCAAGCAAGGTAAACGCTTTGTCTATTGCCCATGCTTTTCGATGGCTTTTCGCATCCACTTTTTCAGACGGAATACATGGGTGTAAAATCCATATTTTCCATCTCGGTCACAGCCTTCTCCCCATGAAACTATTCCCACTTGATACCAACGGTTGTCATCTGGGTTCTAAAGTAAAGAAAAATGCAATTGGTACAAGGAGCAAGAGACTTTGATAGAATCAGAGAATCATTAAGGTTGGAAAAGAGTTCCATTATTAAGTCCAACCTCAACCTCCCTTGGCACAGCCTAAGGCCATTTACTCTTGTCCTTTGCTTAACAGGAAAAACAGGTCAACCCCCACCTGGCTACAACCTCTTTTCAGGAGGTCTCCCCTGAATTTCCTTTTCTCCAGGCTAAACAAGCCCATCTCCTTCAGCCACACCTCATAAGACTTGTGCTCTAAGTTGTTTAACAGCTTGGTTGCCCTCTCAGATCCAAACCTTGTATGTGACYCAGGCTATTTAATGATGGATGCTGCTTTGAGGTTCTGACTGGCATCTCAAACAGAGTTTGCTGAAGTCATTTTGTCTGTACTCCTAAACCTTTAATTAAGAATTGGCCATCACTCATGTGTCTTGCAGGTGATCTCCCAATATACTGAGAGCTCAGTATAGAAATGGGACTGGATGACTGCAGGATTCATCTCCATTGTTCACCTTGGGCATGAGCTAGGTTTGCTTCAGCCACTCAGCAACTCTGCTACTGTTTTTTAGACTATGAAGTTCAGCATAGAACAAATCTATCTCCATATGTCTTATAAGCTTGAACTTATTGAACATACCTTCATTACAAAAGGTCCCCCACTGTCCCCTTCACAGGCATCTCCTCTCTTTGAGTCATCAGGACGGTAACCTACAGGCAAGAAAAATGGACTGTAGGAGAAAAATATGACTGTAGGGGGAGTGGCTGGTGTTGGCCATGTTTTCTTTAAAGTTGCATACATTTTTTGGAACCCATGAGATTGTTTGCCACTTCTGCCTACTCTTAGACTTTTGTTCTTTTATATTATATGTAAAAATTCTAACTCTACATCTGTCTTTGCAACATTCTTGAATTCACCCACTGTGCTCTTGTTCCAATTTTTTCATCAGAATTGTTGTTGGTGTCAGTTGTGCTGACAATGTACAACAAGCTGAAGCTTGAACTACTGTGCTTTTCTTCTCTTAGAAACTTATTTGTAATATTCAGTGTTCTGTGGTCTTCCATTCTGTTTACTATAGAGACACACTGTAGTCCCCACTTTCACCTTCTTGTCACTGTAAGTTCTGCTTTTCCTCTCCCCCAGATCTCTTCCTAAAGTCTTACTATGAAGAAGAAAAGGACTTCGCTCATTCCTCATGAAGTAGATGGTATTTCTGCCTTTTCCYATCAATTGTGTCTCCATTTTTTTCTCTATGTTCACATCTCAGCTATTTCAAAGAATATTGTCCAGAAAAAGAATCCGTAAGAACTCTTTCAGGGCACTCATGTAATTATCTTCCGTCCTAACACAAGCAATCACATGCACTTAGATGCAAGCAGCACAAATTTAAYCAAAAATCACTGGAGGCATGCTTGTAGGAACTGATAAAGTCTGCACAAATGAAGTACACAGCAGAACGTATTAAACTGGTACATAAATCCATACTCTCTTGGTAACAAATTATGTGTCCACTTCCCTTCTCACTCAAAAACGGCATGATGCTAGAAGAGATTTAGGAAGGTAGGAGCCTTCAGAATTTGTGGGCATAATTATGAATGGGCTCCAAAAGATGGAGACAAACTAGTAGATAGGATAATAGGTGTGCAGCCTTTAATTTAGGAAGTCACTGAACTGTTCTATGTACTGGTGAAAAGGTAATTTTATTTGTACTTAGTTCTCCCACAGCTGCTGCTGCTACCTAGTACCTGACACAGCTTAGTGTTGCAAACTTTATTCCTAGCTTAAAGTTCTCCAGGCTTCATGCTTTCYGAGAGCTGAGAAAGTTCTCATCACAGGGAAGTTGTTCTTTGCAGTGGGCATTTGCAAATTTGTCAGAAAATAACCTTGCTGCATGAGTCACACCAAGAGCTCAGAGCCCTTGACTTCTGTGGCATATTACACCTGTGGTTCCAGTGTTACTTACCTGCACAAAACATGTTGTCAGTGACTTTAACTCTGGTGGATGCCTTGCAAGTACTTTGGTCTACAATGGGCACATTGACCTGTTGCAGAACTGTGGGCAGGTTGCGGGGGTTAGTGGCCCATGTTTCTTTCAAGTTTCCCCAGCCAGTTACCCTCCCTTTGTAACCTGCCAGCATCAGCCTGGGGAAGGAAGCACAAATATAATCAAATGCATTGTAACAGCTTTCTCCTGCCTGGTGCTCTTGCTGCAAATAGCCTTGAGAAGTCATCTCTCTCTCCCTTTCTCTCTCTCTCCTCCTCACCTCTGCACGACCTCTTTYGTGGGTATGCAGACAGGATGGATGTAGTCACTGAAGCTGATAGGTCTCTTTAAATGCATGAGTGCAATGTCTCGGTCCATGTTCTCTTTCCAGTTGTACTTGGGATGGATGATGATTTTATCCAACAGAGCAATCTTCTCTTTACTCTTTTCATATCTGAAATAGTTATGAAGGAAAGAACTTATTGTGCATTAGGAACTGAGAGTCTTCTGGGGTTCATGATTCTCTCAGCTCTGAGACAATGCTGTCTTTACATCGGAGTCCCCCTTTAGACTTTCCAGGCTTCCTTGCTCCCTTTCACTTTAAGGATCATCAAGAGCAGCAAATGACAGCCCGATTAGATCCTATTACTGGCAGGATGTAACATTGGTTGTAATACTTCCTTGGATACTGAATGACAGCCTGACTTCAAAGCATCTCATTACTCCCAAGTGGAAGAAGGCTGGTTCCTTCTCACTTCATCCAGATTCTTACTTTGTCCTTACGTGCTTGCCAATCCGCACCAAGATGTCATTTGTAGTTAAGTTCTTGTCCCAGGGTGGATAATAAAGACAATGAGCAGCAGTCAGGATCCAGCTGTCACTGATGAGGCTGGCACCACACAGCAGCTCCTGAGGACTCTTTTTGTAGAGCATCACCTGCCTGAGAGATAAGGAGGGAGGAAGACCTAGCAGGACTAAAGATGTGGCTGGCTGAATGGGTCCTGATGTCATGCAGAAAGTGCAGAGTTAGCAGGGAGCAGCATTGCACTATACTGCCAAAACTGCGTAAGTAGGTCTGTAGCAAGTCTTCCCTGTATATGTGTATCCTATGCAGTAGGCCATTTACCCCATTTCCTTCAGCTGGAGAGGTTTTTCATCCTTCCCATTCCAGCAAAGCTGGAAAGAGGAAGAGATGAAGATGAAACACACCAGCACTCTTGCTTTCTCAGGTGGTTCCATACTTTGCTCAAGAGGTGAGTTTCTTTTCAGTTGTTTTAGTACTGCTCTGTCAACCCCTTGGAGAAGCTTTGATTAGAATCTATAATCTGTGCTGCCTGAGATGGGAAAGCCCTTTTATTTCTACCTGCTTGAGCTGAAGAGAAGGAAGACACAGTTCCCTATGAAGACTATGCAAAGACAATACTTACCAGGGGGAGCTGCCAACTTCTGCATCGTCCCCACCAACAATTCTCCCTCCTATGTAGGAATCCAACAGCTCCTTCTCACCTTTGTCTGTTACCTTTTTCTTCTCAAATAAAGGACGACTGCCACAGTCTGAAAAAATAGGCAATGTGGCTTTGCTACTCTGCCTGATTCACAGTGGAGAACTGTTGTCTGCATGCAAAGCTGGAAGATCTTAGGAAGGAAGTGCTTACTAACTCCATTGTTACTGGATATTGATTTTGAGGGTTCAAGGAATTTAAATATGTTCCCCAGCATTTAGCTACCTGAGGTTTCTGAGGAACAGTGAATGGGAAGAAGCTACAACCTTTCTACAACCATTCTGTATCTAGAGTTTTTGCTCACCTGCTTCACCTGAACCAAAAGTTTTTTCATCAAAGAAGGTTTTGAACTCTTGAGGAATAGTGGTRCGTCCTGATATTCCCTCGAACTCTTTGTTCTCGTCCTCTAGCAAACTGTCTAAGAGAGATGGAAAGACAAACATGGTATAAAGGTAAAAATTAACTGTAATTGCTGTCATTGTGAGCAATGTAAATGTTTTCCCGCACAGTGGGTTTGATGAAGGAATGATGTTTTAAAACCACTACTCTTTTTAATGTGCCTTGTATACCATTGTAAGTTTTCAGGGAGAAGAGGACACCTGAGAGAGGTAACAGCAGTTAGGCACCTAMGGCAGGTTAGTATATGTGATATTTGGACAAACATCGTGCACCATGCACATGGGAGCACATCCTTGTCTATGCCTCCCAAGCCARGCACTTGATTCTAGTCACACATACTGGTGTTATGTGCCACTGCCTCAAAAGTGTGCCTACCCAAACCTATGCAGACTTCTCACCGCAGTAGTGCAGATCACAATAGTCAAAGTAAGGTGGTTCATCCGTGGCACACCAGACACCCTCATCATCTCTGTCTGGATTCCGGCAGTAATTCTCCTGCAGCTCCACTTCTGGGTCAATATATTTTCCTTGGAGCAATTCTTTGGCTTTCTCAGWGTTCCATGGCAGACACTTAGCTCCAGACACAGTGACTGAGAGGGTCCCTGTGTAAAGCAAGCCTTTCTCTGGTACACAAGGTTCCAGTGCCACAGCTGGTGTGGGCCGTGGAATAAATGGAACTGTTGTTCTTTCTTCACCTGGAAAGAGACAGATGTGATTTAAGCCTTAGCTGTGCACCCAGAAGTGCTGTTAGCAAACAGCATCTGAGCCCCTTTACTAAAGCTTAGAGTTCCAAGGSGAATCCTGCTATATTTTGGAGCTCCCACTGTGTTCCTATGCATATGGTGGCCCTCTAAAATATTGCAGTGTCAGAGGTGGTCCAGCAGCATATGAAGTGAGGCTGGCATTCTTCATCATACTTTCTCATTCCAGGGGACTGCGGCTACTGGTTTTAATTTAGATCTAGATTAGCATAATTTACAGAAAACAGCTCATTATGTATGGGCAACTCAGTCACTTTTTATCCTCAGTTCCTTTACCCTTTAAGATGCAGCTTCTCTACTRCTACTGACCACTGTTCATGTAAGCATTCCCCCTCCTTAACCCTCTCCTTGACTGCTTTAGTATCAGTCTCAGTGCAGTGTTTTGTTGTGAGTGAAGGGCTCTGGAGTGCTGGGACATACCACACACAGGGATGGGACACTCTTCCCGTTCCACTGTTGGGTCTCGGGTGTAGCACCAKGGGCCTTCTGAGCTGTTGTCTGGGTTCCTGCAGTAGTTCTCAATGAGGTTGGGATAAATGGTGGCATTAAATCTACGAGAGACAAAGCTGGTTAGGCTAGGAAGGAAGGACACCCCAGAGAACTCTGCGGGGTATGTGGGAGATGAACTTACTTAGGAATATGGGGATATTTGCTTGTCCACACTTGACATTCGATCCCAGACTTGGTGTAGCTAATTGTTCCCCGATAGTTTTGGCCCAGCCCAAGAGAGCAGTCACCTGTCAAAATCCCAACACAATGTAAGCCAGCGTCAGTGGAACTGGATGTTGCACTTTTCAAGGTCAGAAGTACCATCTCATAGCTCCCTTTAACTTCTGCTGTGTGCATGAGCCTGCAAAAGCACAGACCTCCTCTTCCTGTGAGAAGAGCACACCGCCTAAGATTTCTCTGCCTCATCAGAGGAAGCTATCCCTGAGGCTCTGYGCTTTACTTTGGCTCAGAGTCTTTCTGAGAGGCTGCTCACACCTGACTGTATCCTTATTCAGGATAAGGATATTTACCCCATGCTATTTCAGTGCACAAGTTAGGCTGATTTTTGGAATGATTAGTGGAGAAATAAAGAAAAAGAAATAATTTCATTTCCTGATATTTTTCTTTATAATTGGATGGTTTCTCTAGCATCAGTTTAATTTTTGTTCTGTATAATCTCTGCAGGAAGCAAGTTCCTGGCATTCACTGTAGGAGATTGAGGTCAGCATGAAGTTCATACCTTCTAGACAAGCATCAAGAACTTTCCTGGACATTCTCAGGCCCTGACATACTTGCAAAATAAGAAAAAAGAGACACATTATATGAAAGCAATCCATATAAGCATCATCATTTGAACCAGTTGATCATCTAGAGACAAAATACAAATGTTTAGCCCTGGAAAGTGAGCTCTTAAAAGAGAGCCACCTCTCCAGGATGAGAGTGCATCCTTAGGGATAATAGTGCCTGGAGGAYTCGAAACAACTTACCTTGGTATTTTGACCAAAATATGTCCTGTAAAAAAGAAAAAAAAACAAAAGAGAAAAAAAAAACTGTATTTAGGGACACAGAACATCAAACCTTGCTTGGCTACTGCAATTCAAACCAGTAAGCGAACATCTCATCACAACAAAAGGAAAGGCTAACCTAGCTCTATACCAATTACTATGGAGTCAAACAAAGCAAAAAATCCAATGTAAAGCCACATTCCCAAGCATAAGACTCAGGAATCAAGACAATTCTGTTGTTTCTAGAGACCAAAGATGTTTACAACATTCAGCAACCTGCAGAGCAAGCAGAGTGCACTGTAGTGCAATGGGCTACAGTGCAGAAGTCCAAGGTGTGAACCTGGAATTTATAAGGCCACAGATCACATGTAGGTATTGCTCAGCTCTTTGGATCCACATCTTTGCGGTGCAGCCTGAGGCTGATTGCTTTTGGCATACTCTACAAAGATGGTGTCTTGTTGGCTTAGGCTCCTAAATGTTTATCTGTTGTATTYTTGGGTGTGGAATTCAGCAGGGACACCAGCCTTGGGGTTCAGAGCAGATCCCAAAAGGATGCCACACAAAGTTAGCAGAGTGAATGACTCTAGAAACCAGAAAAAGGGACAGGGTCTGCCAAAGCTTCAGCTCAAAGGAGTTTGAGGCACCYGCACTCAGTGTTTAGCTGCTAAGCCAGTGCTTCTGTGAGTGTCTGGGATGACAGCTCACGTGTGTGAGGCACCATGCTGAGCTAGTGGAAGAAGCTACTCAGGATCAATTGGACCTTGTCATTTCATGCATAGAGAGGGAGAGCAAAGAACCCGAGCTTTCAGTTCTATTTCTTGTGTTTCCAGGAGGAAAGCTCCCTAAGAAAGCCTGAGCTTTCCCTGGGGCACACAGGCATCAGCCTCATCTTTAGTTGACAGAACTGAGTATTACAACCCTGGCCCCTGGCTCCACATGCAACCTGCTGGTCTCTCCCTACAGAGGCTGGCTGAGGGAATCTTTCCTGGTACATACCGTCTGATCGATGGATTCAAGGGCTTCGAAAGCCTCCTCATAATTGCATATCTCCTCCAGGCACTCTCGCTCCAGGTTTCCCTTAAGCATCTCTTCTAGAAATCCCTTGTTGGCACGTCGAGGGCGCTTGAGCAGTGATAATGCCTGCCGCTTTTCCAGGAAAACTACCGAGTCAGAACACTGCCAGTCAAAGGGCTGCTCACAGCCAGAGGGCACTTTTGTGTCTCCCCTTGCAGTTTCCAAAAACCAMATGCAGTTGATGTGGTGATCCCACAGCCCAGCATCCCCCAGTGCACCATACAGAGAGGAGAAGCCCTGTCAGGTCTCCACCTGCTGATTTGGATGTGCTAGCCTGCTGAGCAGGCTCTCTAGAATTTATCCTGTCACAGCTCCAATCACTTAGGTAACAGAAGTGACAGGAACACTGCTTCCTCAGCAAAGCTGCTCTGTTCATTTGCAGTTAGATAGAGGCTTGTTTGCTTTGGGTCTGCTGCTGTCCCTAGCCACTGTATTTCTGTCTTGCCAGCCTCAGACCACTGTGATAAGCACAGCTTTGTTCCATGGTTCCATTTCATGTTCAGAACCCCTGATTTGAGACCTGGAGACAGATCTTCCCCACACAGCAGAGAGTCTGAGAGGACTTAATCTCATAAAACGAAAAGACAGATAAAAGCTCTAATAAAAGGAGCGGCAAGCAGGAAGGTGGCATGCTCTGTATGACCTAAAGTTTTGGTAAGGGACAGCTGGCAAGGAAATGGAGAATTGAAGCCACCTAGGTTAGTTGAGGAACTCTATCCCCAAAAACCCCACAGCTGTGTTACATTTGATCCTGGACTGAACCACATTGCCCTTCCCTGCCATTTCCCAGGTGACCCATAAAATCCACTGAGTTGTTGTCACCAGCTGACAGATGCCRCTGCATCCTCCTATGTTCACTCTATTCTCAGCTTTCTTTTGCTCCCAACTTCAAGCTTTTAGCGGGTCCTCCTGACTTGAGGAAGAAAACTTGCCACCTTCATTTATCCCTAGAAAGAATTAACCCCGTCTTTCTTCCTTCTGTCTTCTACTGGTCCTTCTGCCCTTGAGTCTTACCTCCAGCATGGCTAAATGTGAGGTGCAGAAGGCTGGAGAAGAGCAGGCCCCTCAGTATGCTGGTGTTGGTGTGCGCCATGCTGTACAGCCCTGGCTGCAGGGGAATTGCAAAGGAAGCAGAATTAGCAGAGTCACAGCCCYGCTGGGTTAATATTGAACCAGAATAAAGAAACAGGACTCCAGGTCGTGGTGTGTCAGGGACAGTGGGACTCTTATCCCTCCTCTCTTGGCATCTCTCCCTCCCTTCAGAGCATCTTCGTTTCATTACTTTACTTCCTATTTCGCATCTTGGAAGACGGTATGAGTAGCAAGAGGACAAGTTTGTCCCAAGGCACAGGGAGAACTCAGGCTGGAGAGAAGTGCCTCTGCAAGCTTACAGCCATCCCAGCCAGAGCAGCTTGCTTCTTTTCCTTGGCTTTGCTCCTGTGCAACCCTTGACACCATCACTGCCTCCCCACCATATTGGTTTAGGTCCCTGCCACTGACTTCCAAAAGGTTGTGCTCTAGTAGCCTTGAATGCCAGAGGACTTTGAGACTTCCTTAGCTGTTCCCAGTCCTCTTCTTAGCTGCAAGCTGCCCGACTCTCCCTAGTACCCAGTCATCCTTCCTTCCTGCAGTTAACAGCAAGCTCAACCCCAGCTATTTTGGCACCACAACACAGAGTTTAAGTGTTCCCCCTTCTCCCTTGCTCATGACAAGGTGCAGAAAGGGTGCCTTTGACAGCCCACTGGGAATTTACATTTTCCTCCCAGTTAGGTCAGCAGTGCCATTGGCAGTGCGTTCTTCCTAAWGCCTTTTAATTCCCAGCTGACTGCAGGAGAATGAAGCACCGTGAAGGCTGGGCTCCTCCTTTTCTTCCCTCCATAGAGGAAGGTACTAAAGTCCATCCAAAA
Organism: Malurus melanocephalus; assembly: GCF_030028575.1. NCBI lineage: Eukaryota > Metazoa > Chordata > Aves > Passeriformes > Maluridae > Malurus > Malurus melanocephalus. Next base: position 3,133,211 of record NW_026623234.1, read on the forward strand.
GGAAACAGAAACTCTGACAAGCAGAGAGCTAGCACATCCAAAACCAGCCAGGAAAACAAGGGCTTCCAGGAAGAGGGAGATAGGAATGGTCTGGATGTCATAACATCAGCTATTAAGTCAAGAACTGGACTACCAAAGCTGGGAAAGTTCTAATGATTGTTACAGCAAGCACACCATTGGCAAGAGTGAAAAAACAGCAGAAAGCAGGGCAGCGTGGGGGTAGTCTCAGGAACTGCCACATGGCACAAAATTGCTTTCTGCCAGCAGAGAGCATATTTTGTGCTGTGCCTCTGTGCAGCTGATATGTCTGTAATGTTTATCTCCATAGGAGTGCAAATATTAGCATTAGGGTGGCTGAGGAGTGACTCTGGCCACTGGTACAAAGAGCAGTTGCAGAGGCTTTCTTCCTCACATGAGAGTACCTCCTGTTCTCATCCACACACCTCTCCAACCCCCACTCTGGATTTTTGAGAGACGCCTTTAGGAATGGCTGGGATTCCCTGGGTGGAGAGTGTGTGGATGGGATTAGACACAACCCTAGAAACATCTGTCTTACTTAGCAGGGGACGCAGCATTTAGGCAGGGAGCAGAGAGGGCACAAACAAGAGTGGTGAGGTCAGAGCYGCTGCTGTGTCCCACACAGCCATCTCCTCTCCTTGCTGGAAGAGGAGGCGTAAGCAATTTGCAATATCCTCAGTCACGTTTTCATTTCTGCATCTCTGTCACTTCTTTATAATAACCAGGCAGCCTTTACACTACAGCTTAAATCAATGTTGTTATACTTATGCATAGATTTTTACCATCTTCCTTTCTTTTAAAAGAAATTTCTTACACCTTCCCTGGGATCRTGCAGGGCTAACTTTAAGCAATGCTGCAATACAGCAGTTATTCTTGGTTATCAGACAGGTRTGAATATCTTCTAATATTTACCTATGCCATCTTCCTTTAACATTACTTCTCGTTCCTATATTCATTTTATTGCYTAAGCATTTGTTTGAAAACCCCTTATTGAAACTGATGATGATTCTGTCACTATGTCCAACTGCTTCTTTTCCAGCTGCAGTTCTTCTTTCYCCTATGATACATGGAAAAACCCACCTATCAGGGCACCTAGATTATTACCTGTAACTGCTGAAACCTTTCATCTCTAGATTACTGAAGGCTGCATCCATCATTTAGGTTTCTACTAYTTCTTTACATTGGATTTGCTTTGTAATTGGAGACTTTCACTACATCCTGGGACACTTTCCAGCCCYTTCTGGTGTCTCACAACAATGTTAGTAATTAAAGATGCTGACTCTTCACATTGTGGCCTTTTTTCATTCTGTAATGTGCTTCTAGGACTCCTCTGTTTCTCCCATTCCTGTGGTTAGCCTCTGCAGCAGCACAGCATGCAACAGCTATCACCTCTCCAGGGGCTTTGACTTCCACAACTCCAACATTTAACTCTTGCAAATTTTTATAATTTCATTTTCTTTCTGCCTTCACTCACCCATGAATGATAGATGCTATTTTCTTTACAGAGTTATGGCTTTTAACACAGTTGGGAATTTTGATCTCTTTCCCTCTAAGTGTTGATTCTTTCTTTTAAGCAAAGAAAGCCTCTGGCAATTTTTTTCCTATGTAACTACCTTTTCAATTTCCAGGGAGYAGGATATAGGGGATTTGGCCTTAACCCATTTTCTTGGACTTTTGTCTGCTCTGTGATGAATACAGTTTGTTGGTTCAATAGTTGGGGCATTTATCAATATTTTAGTAAAGTGAGTTATAGTGTTTGATGAAAGTAACACCTTGGACACAATCACAAAGATGAAACCTTTCTCCTTTCACACAGGGGATCCCCCGTCCCTGAGGACTGAAGAGAGCTGTCATGTAGGGAGAACTTCAGGACCCAGAAATGTCTCCTTCCCTTGCAGCCTTCTCCTTTTCATTCAAACACCTTGGTTAGGTTTAAGCTGGTTTACAGGTTGGCCAARGGCTGAACCCTGACTGTGGTATAAGGTTCACGTATAATACTTAAATTTGTGTGCATGCCTGACACCTGGTGAGGCCCTGCCAGCATGAAGGACCCCAGTCATCCAACAGACCTGTGCACCTGTCACCCAGGAGYGTAGCAGCAGCACCCCAAAGCCTTGGTAAAGCCCTGCCCGCATGGTGGACCCCACCACCCAGGAGAGCTGTGTGCTTGCTGCCTGAACTGTAAGGGTAATGGGTGCACAAAATCTGCAGCCAGCTGGGTATTCCATGTGTCTGCTATCCTGAAGCATGACCTTCACTGGCACTGAAAGGCAGCACACTGTGCAACTGTTCCCCATGCCAGCATATGGGACCAGGCAGGCACACATCCTTTTCCTTGCTGTGCTTCTTTCCTTCTCCCCAGGATCCTGACAACTGCACCAAAGGTAACTGGCACAAGGGCTTGTTATGGATCCCAATAAAAAAGGCACTCCGAGCCCACAGTGTAGTAAGTAAAATACCATTTTTTTGACATAATACAGAGTATTATTAAGAAAGAGTACAGCATTAGATAATCCCTTCAGATGCTGCAAGCTATAAGCACTGCACAAGCATCTCATCAGGTCGTGGCACCCTCTACAGATCCCATCCATCTTGAGATTCTCCAGTACCATGGTCTTCAGGGCTTTTATAATATTTACTTAGGAGTAAACAACTTCATTCATCGTTTTGCTGTCAAGCAAAAGGTTGTTCATTTGAGAACATGCTGTTTCTGAGATAAAGACAAAGACACGGTGGTGGCATCACCAGCAGGGGCCCATTGGGAGTCACTATGGGCTCCTCAGTCAGGGTTAGCCAGCTGTTTATCTTGCAGCCAAGTGATACGTGCAGCACAGCACAGACCTGCTCCCACCTACTCAGATCAACTGTTAGGTGAGCAATGTTTCAGTGAAGACCTCCTAATTCAWAATTGCCCCTACTATTTCTCTCCTGTTACCTTAGAATAAAGCAGCAGGTCAGCTGTTCAGGCAGTAGGGGTCTGGGTTCTCCCCATCTCTTCCCCCCACAGCTCCCCCTTCTCACCCAGTTCCACTGTGACAGAGGGCACATGTTTCAAACACAGCACACGAGCTCAGCTCCAGTGAGAACATTCTGCAGCTGTGTCAATATTTGAGTTTGAATAGGCACCAAAGAGAGAACAGGAGGAAACASTGTAGCTTCAAATATGAGCCCCCTTATATGGTGCTCCAAGCACCCAGGGAAGACTTCGCTCATGTGCCCCCTTACTWTAAAGAAAATAGTTAAAAATTAGGATGCCCAACGGTTTGTTAACTGAATTCACTTTCCATCTTCACATAAAAGTGTCATGGATCTCTAGAACCTTGTCTGCAAACTGGTTGTAGAWGTTTATGAAAAAAGAATTAATATAGAAACAACAAAGAATAGCTTTCAGGAGTGTGCATAACTACATTCATAGCACTCCAAAAGAGAACTGTGCTATTTATGATTCCCTGGTGCCTCTATACTTTCCTCTTGTGCAGTGRGCATAAGAAACTCAGAGAATTTAAAGCCACGAAGCACGACTAAACAAAAAAATCTGGGAATTGCAGATGTTCAAGGGGCATAAGACAGAGAGCAAGAATAGCTAAAACTGAGGATTCAGCAAATAAAAGTGGTGTTCCTATAACAGGCAAGTCTGAAAGACCTCTGTTAGGTCTGGTATTGTCAGTCACTTCCTAGAAGGTCAAGTTCACATAGCACTGGGAGCTGTGCACTCCTTTCCTGCAACAGGACTAATTTACATCAGCATGCCTCAATTGTCAAACACACACTGAAGAAGATGGAGCAGAGGGGATACTGAGGTGCAGTTGTGGTGGTGCTATTTTTTAGTGTTTTGGTGCAGGAGCAAGAAAGAAGTGGAAGTGAGGAAGCAAGAATGTGAGAAGAGAAACAAGGGAAAAAATTAATGAACCCAACTAGAATGTGGAGAGAAAATGGAAAATTTTCTGAGCAGGGATGAACTAGTCAACATTTTTATGGAGAGGTAAGRAGCCTTTCAGCTGGGGACAGTGAAAATTGCACTGTATAATGCTATTTGCACAGTAAGACACAAAACTATCCTTTTCATGTCCTCAGACTGTCCAGTCACTGTAAGTGCAGGAAGCCGACAGCAAGCAAACCAGACAGCGGAGAAGGARCACTCAGTCTTAGCTCCAAGGTAGGACTTTGCTTCTACTAATTGTGAAAAATGCTCTTCATATTAMAAGATATCTTGGGAAGCAACTTGGGAAGTTGCTTACCAGTAATGTCTGGCACCAGCATRACCTTCAAATGATCAGAATTGTTGCTTAGCTACAAGAATAAAAGCCCAGGAAAGCGCTTGACTAGCAACAAGTAATTAAAAAAACTTGAAAGGAAGGCACTGTTCAAAGTCACTGCTTTGAGACTTTTCCTGCCTTCCCTGCAGTGCACTGTCACTGAGTGATAATGTAACACAGTCAGRACAGAAGCACTGCTTATTAACACAGTGTCTTCTCTGAGAAGTTATTCCCATCAACAGCCAATGCCTTCCCCACGCCAGGCCCAGCATGTGGCATGTGTAGGCTCATAGCTTCAACAAGCAGCTACTTCAAAGACCCCCATTTACAGGCAGTTACCTCCAAGACTGCTAATTCTGCCTGGGGATGAGCCACAGGTTCTCGTTGCTAACAGAGATGAGAGAGCTAGGTTTTATTTTGGCTTTTTACCTCATTTTAGTAAGTACAGAAGATCAGCCAGGGCAYGTTGGGACAGCCAGATCTCAGTCTTGACCTCTACCACTTCTGCCACTGCTCCAAAGCTCGTCTGCTCCTGGATAATGACATCACTCATTGAGATCTCATTCTGCATCATAATATRTTTGTCCTCATGTTAGGAGAGGATGATTTTGATGTCCTTTGCTGATGGACACATGACATTTGTCCCATATGCCCCAGGATCTGGGGTCTACCTTGAGATTGCCCTCAGCGCCTACACCATGAGCACAGGGGGCTCTGCCACAATCCCCTCCTGCTGGCCCTTCCTCTAAGGCTTCTTCCTTGTTGTCTGGGGTAGGTCCAGAGCAAGGGAGGCCACAGTTGTGGTGAGTTCCTCAGAGTCCTTTCCCACCTTGTGGATGAGCACATGGTGTGCCTGGCACTGGGGAAGGGTGTAGACCGTGCCACAGAGCTCACATTTGCAGGGCTTGCCAGCCAGGTGGGATTTCTGGTGGCATCACAGCTTWGTGGCCAAGGTGTAGGACTTGCTGCACTGCTCACAGCTGGAAGTGTGCTTCCCCATGTGCAAGTGCATGTGGTTGCACAAGGAGCTGGGGTTGATCAGGTGACATCCACACTGCACCACTGAGACAAGCTGGGCCAGTCCCAGTGGCCAAGCAGATCTTCCTGTGCATGTGGAGAGAGAGCCTGTGTGCAAAGGCTGGCAGGACAAGGGCTGTTGGCTGCTGTGTAGGACACGGTGCTCCTGCAAATCTTATTTGGGGCAGCAAACCTTGTCACACTGGGTGCACTGGAATGGCCCCATGGGCCAACRTGTGGGTCTTGAAGCTCCGCACTGAACTATAGTTTTTGCCACACTCTGTGTGCAGGAAGGGTTTGTGGCCAGGATGGAGAAGGTGGGGCTTCTTGGAGTGGCAGAGTTATATCATACTCCCTGGAGCACCACCTGTGCTTGATCATCTCCTTTTGGGACAGAGCTTATAGTGGGGGGCCTTGGCTGCCAGAACACTCCWCCACCAGATCTGTACACTCCTCCTGCCCTTTAGGCCCCTCCAGTGAGCCCTTTCCCCCATGCTCTGGGGATGCCAGTCTRAAGTTTTGGGAAGCTTTGCTCTACTTTTCACAAATCTCTACAGACTCTCTTTCTGAAGGACTGGGCTTCTGGGCTTCCTGCCCAGTTGTCCAGCTACCACAGCCCTGCAGGCACTTCTGGAGTGGACTGGCCAGAGAATGTACCTTGCATGATTTGCCAACCAAGGAAGCTCTGAATCAAACTCTACTTGAGGGAGAAAACAGATCCAGGTCACCAGGGCTTCCTGCCTTCTGTTCCATTTCCACTTTTTCTGCTACACATCTGGGATCYACACCCTTATCCAATTCTTCTGTGCACCTACCATTTGTATTAATGGTTAAGATAGGCTTGACGTGCTGATTCTACCAGCAACATGCCATGGCTCATGTTTGGAAGCTGCAATTTCTCTTCTTGCAGTCTGTGGAAAYGTTTGGTGGACAGCCGGCTAAGAGAGGCTCTGAGGACTGTGGCTTCATCCACCACCCTGGAGAGACATCTGGGTCCCCTGCACAAACACAAAGGCATGGTGGGTGAATTAACGCTGGCTGTTATGTGACATGATTGCTGCTGGATAAGAGGGAGATGAACGTTGAAGACGAATATTCTGCTATGCAGTAGTCCTGGGGGTCTGCCATGAGAACCATTACTTTATGATCTTTTTTCCTGTTCATCTGGGGAAGAGGGACGAATCTCTGATATCTCACCACAGACAGTACCCGTGCAGCATTCCTAATATTTCACGAAAAATATTTCTACGAGGTATCGTCATGACTGGCACAGAACAGGGCGACACGCTCTTTTCTCGGCTGGTAGCTCCAAAAAGCGTCACAAGGTCCCAGCTGCCGGCCCGCAGGGGCTGCAGGTCCCACACACGCCGGGGACCGCTGAAGGCGCAGCTCGGAGGCCCGGGAAGGCCGCACGGCTCATCCCMCCCACTCTGGGCCGCCGCGGCACCCACTACGAGGGGCTCGGCCTGCCGGGGTGGCCCCGGCCCCCTGCACCTCCGCAGTCGCTCCGTCAGCCCCCGGCTCTCCGTGGCGGCGGAACGCTGCGAGGGAGCGCCGGACGCGCCCGGACGGCGGCGGCAGCGGGCGGGGCCGGGGCGGGGCGGGCTCCCCGGCGGCGAGGCCGCGCTTCCGGCGGGCGGCGGTGACAGGCGGGTGGCGGCGGCGGCAGGTACCGGCACTGGCGGGGCGGTGTGGGGTGCCCGGGGAGCGCGGGCGGGCTCTGCGAGCAGCAGCGGGGCCCGGCGGCCTGTGCTGGTGCGGCTGGGAGAGCGGGACAGCGGCCCGGCGGCGGGGCTGGAGCTGGGGCTGGGGCTGAGCTGAGCGGGCCGGGGCTGGGCCCGGAGCCCCGAGCGCTCCGCCCGGGTGTTGCCGGGCTCGCCCCTGGTGCGGGAGCGCTCTGTTCGCTCCGGTGAGCGCTGGCGGGAGGAGCGCGGCCGGTAARGGGCTGCGGGCACCGGGGCGGGGAGAGCCGGGGCCGGCAGTCCGAGGGGTCCCGGTCACCATGCCCGGTGCCGGCGGGTCAGGTACCGCCGGGCTGTGCTGCTGCCTGATCCCGACCGCGGCTGCCGCGGCGGCGCTGGCTGCCATTAATGCCGGTGCCCAGCAGCAGGGTCTGGTATTTGTGCTGCCTTCAGGCGGGTTCTAGGAGAGCTTTGTTTAAACAGTGTAAATAGCAAATCTGTGAGTCTCGCAATCTTGAGGTTAGCTCAGGGGTCTCCCAGGAGCTCAGTGGAAGGGAATGGGAGAGAATAGATGTGTGGTAGAGAGGGCGATGATGATGAGGAGGAGGGGTGCAGTCCGTGCAGGGTTGTGTGTGTTCCCCACTGCCTCTCATGTGACTCCTGGGCGAGTCCTGCACGGCGCTGAGAGCAACTTCTGTACTTTGGGCAGCAGTTCCGGGAGGGCACTTGGAGAGTTCTGCGATTTTGCTCTCATATATCCTGCAGAGAACCAGTAAGGGGAGGCTGAGTGCTCGCTAGGGTGGATTTCCAGCGAGCACGGAGGTGGCCTTCAGCAAATGGATGGAGATGACTGGGGAAGGAAAGCTGCTCAATTAAAAAGCTGTYGGAATAATGAAGGACCAAAGAGCTTCCCTGAGCAAGAGTGTGTCTGTCCTGAGTTAACTGGTCRTGGTGTGCCAGACGAAGCTGATCTGGCCCTTGACCTCGAGGYTCTTTCAGGGTAGTGCCAGGGTAATGATGCTCTCAGTGGTATCACAGTTTTGATGTGAGGGAAGATACGGGGTGGGCTTTGAGGATGAGTCTTGGTTCTGGAGCTTAGTCATGCCCACGAGTACTCTGAAAGTCTGCTGCTGAGTAACTACCCCCTTTTCTTGCAATGTGCTTGTTTTTAACACTATAGCAAAGTGCAGGGACTTGATTGATGTGTACAGAAGAAGAGACATTTGTGCAAATAAACCAAAACTGGGAGGAGATGTGGATGGCAGCAGAGTCAGAAAAATAATCCTATAACTGGGACTGCATGCATCTGACATTGCTTGTTCATCTGGCACTGAAGAAGAGGCCACTTCACTTTTGTAATTCTTTAGTGTGTGTACAGTTCCAGGGTGTGGTAATATATGCATGGACATATTTTGAATTGTAATTTACTTCTGAACTAATAATACATCTGGAAGAAAAACAGGAAAAGGAAACTACCAAGCAGATGAAGCTTAGAAATAAGTGGTAGAAAAACAGTGAAACTGAAATTGGAGAAAAAAATTAGTTTGCGTGAACATCAACTACCAAGATTTTCTAGATATAGGTGATTGGTCTTCCCTGAGGAAATTCTGGATCTTGTGTAAGGAATCTCCAGCTCAGAATTTGTCTGAAAATTGTATTGTAACACGTTGAGTTCTCTCCTTTAGCAGAATGTGCTGTTCTCCATCATGTCTCTCTTATCTAAGGAAGTTAATTTTTATTAGATGGGAGCAAGCATTCAGGTGCCGTGTAGTTGCCAAAAACATACTTAAATGCTTGGAAAAAAGGAATCAGTTGCTCTTTAGAGCCTGGCAGTGAGTAAATGYTTCTACTGCCATGTGTGATTCTTTAGTTTTTTAATGTTTGGCTAGAATTTTTACTTTTTAAATCTAGGTATGTAATTTTTCTTATTATTTGCTATRTGGATGTACCACTTGCATCTTACCATGACATTTATGTAAAACAGGTGCAGTTTTTAAACAGAATTAAATCTGTTGAAATGGTCTTTTATTGTTGAAAAACATGAAATATTTTGAACAAACATGTCACTAATTTTAACAACCATTTATATCACCATGATACATATGGACTTTCTATTTAATGACAGATCCTTCTTATGGATCATTTTTGAGTACAGGAGGAAGCATCTCCTGCAGCTGTACTCTCAGTGTATCCTCATATGAAGATCCTCAATTTGTTTATTGCATCCTAACTCCAGTTCTCTCCTTCTCAGAACCTGCTAATTCCCAACCATTTAGAGGATTATATGTCCTAAACTACTGTATGGTTATTTGATGTGAGACCCCGTGCTTTTGCCTTTTGCATATTGGAAAAGGGCTCAAGAAAATTCTGCAAACCTTTTGGGGCTCTCTGGGTGCTACAGTCTGCTTCACAAGAAGGACCTGAAACCTAAGAGGTCTTCTTTGGATCCTCCTTCCATTAACACCATGAAGCACTAATCTAGAGCCAAGGAATGGAGCTGGCTGTGAGTGAAGGTATCGGGACAGCCTTGTCTGTTTTTTCGAGGGGTAAGGCAAGAGCACTATGCACTGGGCTCTTTTACCAGTGTGGATCCTACTAACAGCTTCCCTCTTCCACATGGTGCCACACTAAGATTAATTTCATGCCACAGGGGAAATTCCTCAGTGCTATSTAATAACTGGCTCTTCTGTCTCTGCACGAGTACTTCAGGTTGACTGTGAAGCCAAGTGGTGATCCGTGTAGGGACAAGTGGGGACACTTGGTGACTTGCYGGCCCTATGGCGGTACTATCGCTGCTCTGGGGGAGGACTTGGCTTTGGGGAAATGGTTGCTRCTGAGCATCCCCAGGAATCCCACATGAAAGGCATCTCAGTGGATGCAGCAGTTGAACATCGGTCCTCTGTCCCCACCAGGGCTGGCAAGTCCCTGATAGCTGTGAATGCTGAGAGGCTGCACTGGGGAGCCATGGATGCTTCCTGAGCATGGAGTACTGACTTTTGGGCTRCTGAGCTCCTGTGGGAAATGCTTGAAGCTCGCTGAGTCATAGGAATCAGTGCCTGCTGTTACCATAGAAATCAGATCAGCTGCTAGGGGTGGGGAGTCCTTGTCCCTTGGCTCCCCTGCTGCGTGGCTCCAGCATGAGCTCATGGTTCCAGGGAACATGATTTCTTGCTCTTTGCCCTGTCAAGATCAGAGGAGGTCAGGCAGTTCTGTAGCTCTCGCCAGAGGACAGGGAACAATTTTGCTTGGGTCTTTGCATGGCTGCAGTGRTGGGTCCCTGTGTGTCTGATGTGCTTTCTTGGTGATCTACTGCCTGTATATGTCATGCTCTTTCATATTTTGGGAAGCATTTGATTAGCAGTAGCTTCCTGTCCTTTGGGAGCCCCAGAGAGGTGAAAACTGGTTGTAAACTGGTGAGTAGCAGATAAGGAAGGACAAGAAGTAAGTAATAGGCTTGGAATGGTCCAAAGGGAGAGGAAAAACACTGAATATCCRATTTCCTGCTCTCAAAATGCATCTCCAAGTTTGGTAACAAGTTTAGACCTGAGCAGAGATGTGACACCTTCCAGAGCATCTCACAGGTTTTGTCCTTTGTGCTCAGTCTCAGTAACTGTTTCATTGTTTTCTCTGGATGAATATACACATTCAGACTCTAGGGATGGAAGATGCAAAACATCATTGCTCTCTCTCCATTCTGCTGGAGGAAATAGCTTTACTGCAGTTATACTTCTCACACTAAGGTGTTGTGCTTCCTCAGATTGTCTGTGAACCTTTTGCTCTYCTCATAATGCAAAATAAGCGCAAGCATCTCTGTGAAACAGCGTTACAAAGACTCTTGCTGATGCAAGGTGTTACTTTTTTTTTCTACAGTTCTCTTGGCTTGCTGCCTGGTGGCCACTGAATTACTGTCCATGTGGTGTGTGTGAGCAATCCAGATCTATTTAGTTGTCCTTTTTAATGTTTCCTTGCTTACTTCCAGGACCCTGAATTCTGAGAATAACAGCYGTTTCCCAAGATTGTCTCCAAGAGTTAGTACTCTTAGGAGGCCCTGTATGCTGTGCTAGCTCAGTCCCAGCTTTAATGTATCTTCTGCTTCAGATGAAAGTGATAAACACTTGCAAACAACAGCAAATGCACTGAGCTGTCTATTTCTTGGACCCTCTTAATTCTTTGGTCTCCTCAGTATTATGGCATGCTTGTTGAAAAATACTCATTTAGGCAGTATGGCTTTCAGTGAAAGAGATGTTTTCTTGCTGCTTGCTGTTAATGTAGGCGAAAGGATTTACTGGGTGATGCTGAAAGGAGATGCGGGTTGTATGTGTGTTGTTCCCCCTGTCTTACTAGCTCAGCCTAAAAAATTCCTGTTTTAAGGAGCTGTTCAGTTCTCTGTTCAGATCCCAGTACACTGAAGCACCCACTTCAGTGCTGTTGAGAGCTCTGGTTCTCCATTATGGGGGGAAGGAGGTGGGGGGTGGTGATTCTTGGGAAAGCTTCCAGCACTGGGCCAACTGTGGAAACAGCTGGGCTTTGTGCCAGCCCTTCGGAGGGAGGGGGAGCTCAGAGCCTTACAGGGAATGTATCAGGCAGGGGCTGGTGCAGCCTGTCGCCTTCCACAGCGTCCTGGTGCTGCTTCTGTTTCAGGAGAGAAACTGTTCTGTCCAGAGCTGTGGTCAAGCAGAGACTTGCTGACAGGGTTGGTATAGCTCTTGATGGCTTTTGATAGCAATTGGCTGAAAGAATCTGACATATCATGCCCCTGGCTTGGAATAAGAGGAGTTCCTGCTTGTATTGAGGAGAAGAGGAAGCATAATCTCTGGATAAGTAAAGACAAAGGAGTATTGGGGGAAAATCAGTGAGAAGAGGAAGAGCCTCTGTGGGGAGGTAGATTTGTGATCCGTATGTCTCACCTAACAATCTCTGCAGTCCTTGTTCTAGACACTGCAAAATAAACTGCAGTATTTGGGGACCATGGCTACAGACCCATTGTCGGAGCTTCAGGATGATCCAAACTCAGTCARCCAGTCCCTCAGCCAGCTCAAACTGACCTCCATAGATGATAAGAACTGGCCAGCAGATGAAGTCTCTGCTTTTCCCAAATCAGGTAAGTATCCTGCTTATTTGGGATCTGGGTTTTGGCCAAAAAGCAGTTGTTTGTCCTACAGCATTGTGGTCATATTTACAGACAGCTACATTTACAGACAGTCCCAGCTCCATTTAAAAGCTTTATACTCACATTAAACTTGCACCACACCCAAGTGAATCAACATCAGTATTGAACAGCACTAAAAAGTGCAGAGCCAGCTCCTATAAATATGCTCTTCTCAGTCTTGTGCYTGGCTACATTTTGGTGCTGACAGTACAGACATGCTGTAAATCCTTGAGTGTCCTCCATTAAGGTCTCTTGCAGGAGAGTTTGGCCTTTGGAATAGTCTCAAACTTCCATCTGGGAGGTGGGGCTGGAGATCTGAGTTGTTGCTCTGAAATTCTGTGCTATGAACTGCTGTCCAAAGAGGTCAGGAAAATTAGYGCAAGGACATATAGTATGACCATTCATCCAGGAATGATGTTAAGATCCTTCTTTTCTAAAAAGCCATGATGGTGTCCTTGCATTTTTGTGAATATTTGTGACATATTTGTGGATATTTGTGATATATCTGAACAGTTGTTTGAGAGATTGTACATTCTGTGGGATATGTATGGACCTCATAGGACTGAGAATCTTCTGAAGTCATTGCTGCTCTTGTCCACTCAGAATTTCAAAAGTGGGTTTTTAAGGTGTACAGTTGCACACATTAGTCCCTGCCTTCCCACRCAGAAGTGCTGTTTTTTCTTATACCTCTATCTCTTTGTATTTGCCAATGTGCTCCAGATTCCTTCGTCTAATTGCTTGTTTCTTGTACTTTGTGCAGATGACTCCAAAGGCTCCCCTGAGCCTGTCTCTCACCTGCAGTGGGATGATCCCTACTATGATATTGCCAGGCATCACATTGTGGAAGTAGCAGGTAGGAGTCTTTCTGTTCCCTCCTTTGATGCCTTTGCAGCTGGGCTGAGGAAAGGCTTTTCTAATAGGGGATRTCTGGGGATATCTGCTGTTTGCCAGACCCAAGTGACAATGACAGGTGGCACTGTAAAGAGAAGGAGCACCAAACTTCTTGAATGTTTGTGATAAGTGTAATTTTCCATTGACTGCAGCTAAGCTTGGGTTCCTTTTTGGCTCTTGCTGTCTTGATTATATTGTTATCAGGACTCAGTTGCTTTTCTCCATTGTTTCAGATATGGCCCTTTACTACATCCTGAGAACAAAAATGCTTTTTGCATGATAATGCCACAGAAATTACCTAGTTAAGCAATACAGCTGTAAGGTCCTCAGCTTACTGAGTAATCCACAGTAGTATCTCTCTTATCTGAATGGGCAGAGCTTGCCATCCTGTTCAGAAATAACATGTACAGAAATCTGATACAGGGGGAATAGGCCCATGTTCCATTGCAAGGAAAGACCTGTTCATTTAGGGTCACAAGCATTTGGATTTTCTTCATGTTTTCCTGTCCATATTTTTTTATTTATGCTAACCCTTGGTGATTTACTGCTGGGAAYTCCRTAAGAAAGAGATTTGGGGTGTTTTTKGGATTGCCCTGGGACTRAGGGAAGGCTAAGGCCAGTTTGTCTTGTGTTCCTTGTTTAAAAAAAAATCCAAAAGCACTTCTTCAACCTGTTGTGACTGGATTCATACTTCTTGATCAACTATAGCCACCTCCTACCCCTCCTACTGGCACCTCCTACCCCTTCTATTGCCATCTCTCTGTATCTTGGTCCCTGCCCGATATGTGAAATTTTCAAGGAAGCTGAGGCACAAGCTGGAGTCATCCTGATTCAGTATTGTTCTGCAGCGGAATTTGACCACAAAAGAAAGAGTCTCRGGCACTTACTTTGGGTAAGAGTTGGCTTGACATTATTTTTTCCTGGGCAGTTTTCTCAAATGAGCTTTCTTTTTTTCTGATCTCATGTTTTGTCTTTTGTGGAGCTAAATTGTAATGGCAAACTCAAAACTTGGTTGTTTATTGTCTCCTTCAGTTTGACAGACCAGGTATTTGACATTTGGGCCATTATGTCTTATAGATTTGCCACAAGTGTTTTCATTTGCAAATGTATTACTAAGCTTCTTTTCCATGGGGCTGGAGTTTCAGGACTGGGGTTTATAGAGTCTCCTTRCTGCTGAAACTCTAAAGGGACGCATGTGTGGACACTACCATTTCAGTGGTAATAGCTAGAATATTTGGAATGTGAATGGTAGTTTGAGAACTCTGGGAAAGGCTGAGTTAAATGATAATTGTTCGCTTTAGACTAAGCTTCAGACAAAGTGCTTAGCAGAGTTTAGATCAGAGACATTGATAAGAGTGGAATGTCAGCCCAAACCAAGGATATACTTTGTTTGCTGCCTCTTGATATAAACACCACTCTTTCGGCAGGATTTCTGCTCCAAGGTAACATGATTTTTTCTTTCACAAGCTCTCTGAAAGGAGTATCACTCCAYTGGAGGTGTGTGTCAGCAGCTGTTGGAATGTTGCCATTTGACACGGTCTGGGGTAGCAAATGAAGAATTAGCCAGCTTCCTGAAGAGATTTCAGGCTGGGATGGTGGCTGACTGGGAGCCGTGCCTGCATTCTGAACGGGATCTCTCCCCTGTTGTGGTTTAAATTTGTATTCCTAGGGAGCTCTGTGTCCCTGTGGTGTCTCTGTATAGTGCAGAAACAGCTCAGAGAAGCTTCTGTTCTTGGCTCTTGCTGGCCAGTTTTCTCCGGTAGCTGATGTGTGTGAAAGCATGTGATGGTCCCACACACAGTGTGGTGCGATCCCTTTCTTGGCACTGGGAGAGCTTGGAGCACAGCTCCAGATAGATGATTTGCTGCCATACATTTGCTGGTTTCTCATCTCCTGAAAGGAAAATTTATGAAGTTGATCAAAGGGGTCTGAGTTGTAATTTGAGCTCTGGGGTGAATTGGTCAATAATTGATAGTTTTAACTGTTCAGAGAACCAAATAGGGTAGTGTTCTCTGGACTGTTGTTGGRGGCAAACAATCTGGGAAAGTCTGGAAAAATGGTATTAGAAGTAGCCTGGAGAATAAAATCTAACTGGAGGATTAATATGAAACTGTTTGGATCTGGCTCTGCTGACAAGTTGTGTTTGTCAGCACTTCCAYGTGCAGTGAACACTGGCTGAGCTGAGCCTGAAACAAAGTAACTTTACCCTAGTTCTCTTATAAATATTAGTAAATGGCAGCAGWTTAAGGGTAGTTTTATCCATTCTGTTGATTTATTAGTTTTCTGTCCCATGTCCTTTCCTTATCTACACTTCAGAGCAGAAAGCATAAGGCTGWCTCTGTTCCTGCCTGCCCTGAAATATATTCTGGAATGATGATGCTATTTTGAGACAAAAGCAGAAGGCTGGTTCCCATCCTTGGGCTGAACTCTATGATCCCCGGGTAATCCCGTGTGGTCAGAAAAGTAATTGCTTCTTACTGGGTGTGTTCATGGTGTTAATAACTAAATAAAAGCCCAGTTCTGATGACAAAAAGTTAGCACRCTCATTTTCTAGCTGACCTTAATTTCTGTTTCAGTTCAAGGCATGCAAGGATTTCAAAAATATGGCTATTTGACCTAAAGAGGGGAAAGTACRTAGAAACTCTTTGTAGATTTTGTTCTGAAAAAGTTTTTGGGGGTTGTTTTTCACTTTAAAATAGTGCAGCAGTTTCATGGAGACTCTGCTTTGTGTCTTGTGCTCCTGTCTCTTCTGGGRACTGGGATCTTGCTGGAAGAGGCTGTCCCTGGGAAAGGAGCATGCTGTCCCATGTGGTGGCRTGTTACACAGAGATGACAGCAGAAGGCATCCAGGCCACAGTCCTGAGGGAGTACTCAGAACTGGAGTATCATTTGGAATCATAATATTTTAGTTTAAGGAAACATCCTTTGGTTCTGGGACTCGATGCTCTTCTGAAGGAGGAAGATGGCGCTCTGCTGGTCCTTTCAGACCTGCTTCAAGGTGTGTRTTTATGGAGTGTTTTATGCAGGCTCTGGAGAGGTCTGTGTGTGGTTTTGTTCTTGACTCTGAGAGCTTCTTTTTGTGAGCACTGTAGCAGTAAAATTCATCTTTACACCTGGCCAGAAGTTGTAAGAAGAGGCTTGATTTCACTGCACAAACCTCTTCTGCAAAATGTGTTTTTTCCCTTGCTCACATCATATGGCATTCAGGAGAAACAGCTCCTGTTTGAGGGCTGTTAATGAACTATCCCCAGTCTGTTATGATGAGAGTTTCTGTGTTCTCRTGCCAGTGCTTACATGGCAAAGGTGCTGCTTCCATCTTCTTGGTGGTTGAGGCAGACTACATGTTGCATAGTCTTGGCCTTGAATTTTAGCACAGGCTGAATTGCAAAACTGAGGCAAGTAGTTAAGAATCTGAAGGAGGTCTCTGGAGATGGCAGTTCATACTGGAAACCTCTGGCTGTGTGGGAAGGCAAGGCTCTTGTCAGCTCTGGCAAGGTGTCCCTTCCTTGTTCTGCTGCCCAGTCTGAAATACAGGTCTCTTCTTTGTGGTCAATGTGCAAAACTATGGCTATGAGCTCCATCAGCATKCCCATTTTACACAATCACTGCTTTGCTTTCTTTTGGGATAAGAAAACATGGGCCTAACATATATTGGCATATGAATTTCTACTGCCATGGAGGGTAGAAGATAGTGTATCAGGTGTCAGGAAAATGACTGTCACTATATACTCCAGCTATGTAATTCCTGCCCAGTGATTTCAAAACTTTGTTGAAGCTCGGAGCATGTTTCTGCTAGTTTTTGTGGGAAATCTGCCTCATACCATTGTTTGTCAGTCTGCAGGGCTTCCCTCACAAAAAAACTGTGATACCAATATGTGTAAGACTTGTAACTGAAGTGGGAAAACAAGGTGGAGAGCTATGAGTGTACCTTTGTTTGGGTTGCTGGACTGAAGCTGCAGTTTCATCAGTAAATATGTTCTCATTGAAGAGTCTGGCACCAAACCTACCCAACAGACATTGTGGCTGCAGGTGCCAAAAGCTGTAGCTAGAGCTGATGATTTGCTGTTGGTGTTGGTGATTGACATGGGGGGAGTAAAACCAATCTTGGAGCTGTTTTTTTTCTGTAGGCAGGCAAAGGTGGAAGCTGCGCACAAAACTCGTGCTGAAAGTGTGTTGCACTTGGTCTTTGGTGGCTGGTGGGCTCAGCAAAGGCCCTTTAGCAAAGGATAACAAGGGTGCTTTTCCCGTCCTTAGGCATGGTACATTGTTACTGGCTCCATTAAAACAGGCTGCCTGCATTTCTGCTGCTTTTGGATGTGGTTTCTGGCTTTCAACTTTTTTGTTTGTTGGTTTGTTTAAGAATATTTTGTATGGTAAAAAATGATGAGTTGCCTCTGTAGGACTGAGTCCATCCAAAGCAAGCCCAGCTTTCGCACCGTATTTTGACATGCAAGGTCAAGGGAAGGGAGAGTATGTGAGGACTTCATTTTAAGTTTCTAAGGGAGACCAAGAGAATGGAGAATTTCTTCTCAGAGCCCTGCTATGCAAAGGCTCCTGTCTTGATAGGCCCATGTAGTTCTGTTGAGTATATAGCTGTGAGAGTGATGGAAAAAGGCTGGGTGTGATAATAAATGCCTTCATAAAGAGGAACCTTTTTAAAAAAATTCAATTGGCAGTTTATTTTTTTTTTATTCAGACTCTACTGATCTTAAAAAAAAGTTATTGTTGTGGGATGTGTTATTCATATGGTATGATGCCATTCTCTGTAGACTTCTGAAGTTCAGAGGTCTTCAGAATTAATTGCAATTAACCCTTTTAAAAGTGACAGTGCAGCAGTTGCCAATTTTGGTGGCAGAAGAGATGTAACAATAAGGGCCAGAAATTTTACTCTGTTTATAAAGAACTAGTTGCAAATGTGAAAGAGATTTGGGAATCAAGGGTTATTGCCTCTAATTGTTAGATAAGGCTGCTTTGGAGAGGAGCATGGGGAAAGATGAAATGGAAGGAGTTGAATGCTGCAAGACCGCAGCTAAATGCATCCCAGTGGCAGTCTGGCTAGACTCTCAGACTTTACCCTCATGATTTCTTTCTGGGAAAGAATGCAAAGCTTGGCTTGCTATAACTTTTTTTCTGTTCCTCCAGACCAGGGTGCACTTGATGGGGCCCAACCAGGTAGGTAGATTCTTTGTGGCACTAACATTTGGTTCTGTAGATCATGGTATTCCTTTAGCATGACCATGGCCTGTAGCTGGACTGTCTCAGGGGAGCCCAAACTTTGCTCAGCCTTAGGCTGCACTGGCAATTTTTCAGGAGTCCAAAGGCTGCACAGAATTGTTATCTGAGGGCTGCACCTCTGCCTCAGGCACAGCAGAATCATCTGAGCCAAATTTGGCATGTGGGCTTTACGTTGGGCACTTTGGGGCTCATGGGTCTCAGTGTAAATCCCTTTCTTTTCCTGTCRTGGTGGTGGCCTGCTTGGACCAGTTCAGTTTGAACTCCAGTTTATCCTGTTTATCATATGTGCTTTGGAAGTTCATTCTAGGATTGCTTCCTATTCTTTCACATCATCTGCTGCTGCACTCACGTCCTAAGCAGCTGGCACTTAAACTGGATTCTCCCTCTGAAAACAACTGTTACCTATTTCTTCTCCATTTGGCTGCAGAGATGTTATGTTCTGGTAACTTATTCACCCTAAGCTGTGCTTGACTGCCCTGTGCTTGCTGAGCATTTGTTAATACTCTCCAGACTTCAGTCCTAATTCTCAATAATTTGGCTGCTGATGCTTTCATGCTTCCCAGTGTAGATGAAAACTTCTATTGGTGTGAAATTCTTCCTGCTAAGACCTTCACACAATTCATAGAAATGCTGATTCTCGTTTCTTCATTATGTGGAATCTTCTCCATTTTCCATGCTCTCAGACATCCTCCCATTCTGCATTCTTTAATCTGACCCTGTAGTATMTTTTGTATCAGTTAAAACTATATTCACTTCATACGGCTTTCTGATTCTGGCAGTGTTTGGATATTGAGAATATCAARGTGAAAGATATAATGTATTAAAATACTTCTGCTTTGAGCTGCTTACCTTCTTTTCCTTCAGGGCTAAATCCACTCTGGAATTCAATAGGCAACTAAAATCTACTATACTTAAACGTTTCCCAGCTGTGACATAAGCTTAGCAGGAACATGAAATTAYATTTGACAGGTGTTTTACTGACAGTGGCTCTGATTAAACATGCTAAGCTTTGTGAAACTTGCACAGTGATGTTCCAGTATTCTGTAGGGGTGCCCTCTCCTTGACACTGAACTCTGTTAACTTTGCTGTTCTACCAGTAACACTAGCTTTTAGTGGCAAGTTTTATCCRTCTTCATTCTCTCAGTATCAAAGTACCAGGATACTCCCATTTGAATCTTTCAACAAGGGGGCGCTTAACCGAGGCTACCTAATGAAGGTAGGAATGAGCAGAGTCTYTAGACTGAAGTTAGGGTGCCTGAAATCATGACATAAATGCTAAAGGATCTATTTCAAGATATGTAATGGATATATTACTATTTACCTAGAAATAGTAAATAACAGGATTTGCAAGCCAAGCATGTATTTTCCATGATGGCTGTGCAGATTCATCTAAAAGTCCTGTCTTGGGACATTATTGCCATCTTGAATTTCTGCTGTGATAAGTTTGKGTTTCAGTCTGAAACAATAGCGTCAGTATTTCAGCTTCAGCCCTTTCYGAAGTTTGGCCTTGCACTCATTGCACAGAAACACAATAATGATTTTCCTTGCCCCTTGTCTCAGAAGTGCCCTGGAAATGCCACCTTCTGGGAGAGAGSAAAAACACAGTTCAGGCCTTAAAAATGCCATAACAATGTTCAGTAGGTTATGTCCATCAGTGCTGCAAGATAATATCTCTTTAAATGAGCAGCTGTCTTGACTGGAGAGGCTTTAGRTATTGGCTGCTGTCTTGCTCTTCGTTGTTAGAAAAAAAATAATCTGAATTGCATCCTTCAGGGAGGTAGTTTAATTCCAGTGTACGTTGAAAATATTTTTATGTATTAACTTACTCACAAAGTTGGGGCTCTCTGTGAGTACTGATGGTATGTAAATGGTTATTGGTTTGTTGTTAAATATCCAGCATTCCTCATCTGGGGGAGGTAGGAGGCAGCCTTAGAAGCCAAGTGATTACTTCATGGTCTGTAGT
Source organism: Malurus melanocephalus (assembly GCF_030028575.1). Lineage (NCBI taxonomy): Eukaryota > Metazoa > Chordata > Aves > Passeriformes > Maluridae > Malurus > Malurus melanocephalus. The sequence continues at coordinate 3,153,422 of NW_026623234.1, forward strand.
TGTGTTCAGTGGAAACTTCATCTATTTGCAATTGCAAACAAGGGGTGAAAACCTAGACACGTAAGATTAATATTGCAAACAGGAAAGCAAGTAGTACAAGGGATGGAGCATCTGGGAAAGATCAAACCTGATAAGAATCTGTTCTGTAGGAGGCAGAGGGGCCACCTGCAGGTAGTTTCCTYCAACAGCCAAGAATGCAGGGAATGGGCTTCAGGTTCTTGTTTATAAATTGGAGCAACTGATTGTTCAGCTTTGATGCTGACTTTTTGATTTTGTCATGTCTGGAGGAAGGAGACTGATCAGATGTATGTCAGGTAGAAACAAGATTGGCAGCTGATGATTTTGAAAGTTTCTGTGTTGACAGGCTCAGCTCAGTGTGATGAAATGAACAAAACTCAGAACTCASAAAAGGGCATGCTGGTTCCTTTGCAGGTCTCATGCATAAATTCATTCTGATTTGGAAGGCAAAGCAGGCCACTCCTTTTTCAGTCATCCAGGGCACTGTAGATTATCTTTTGATTTACTTGGCCCTGGAAATTGTCCAGGGGATACATACCATCTCTGCTTTGGCAGAATCATGGATTGTCTGTTTATTCTTTACCAGCRATCGCAGATGTTTTCACCAAGGCTATATAAGGAACGAGATTTTCGGCTTCACACAGGCCCTGCCATAGGCTTTTGTGTTATTTCAGAGAAAGTAGTTTAAGCTATGTGGCTCCCAAACTCTGACTTTCCAAGTCTGGGAATCAGTGCCTAAGAGCCTGAGCTGAGTGTATGGCCACCCACTACATGACATGAACATGGTGCTGTGCTGTGCAGCACAAAGGCCTGCCTTGATCAAGCTTGCAGTTTGCATCTGACCTCAGACCATCCACTCTCATGTGCAATGCAGCCTCTCAGTTAAGTGAAGATAGCACACATAAATTCTCAGTTAAGTGAATTTAGCATAGAGCAATGTATGATCTGCAAAGATCTGTTGTCTTTCTGACCATTCTCTTTCATCACTATAAAACTCAACAGATTCTCAAGCAATACATCTTCTCGGTGCTATGTGCAGACAGGACCCTTTGTCCTTTAGRGACATATGAGTTGCTCAAGACAAACAGGAAAAGTCACAATATGCCATATTCCTTTCCCAGGACTTTGTAASCTGCACTTAGTTTTATAGACAACTTAATTGCTCTACACCTGGCCCTAAGGCTCTTAGCAAGCTACCAAGAAACTCTGGGCTAGGCAGAGAGTGGGCTACCATGGGATATGTRATGTGATGTTGGTCTTGTGGCCTGGCTGTGACTGTATCTGGTTGTTCCAGATGAGCCTTGCATCACTCTCTCCTAGTCCTGCATTCCGGGTCATGCTCCTCCCTAATTGCCCCTTATCTGCGCATGTGTATGTCCATGTGATGGCCTGTGCCGCCCCTTTCCTGGCCTGTACCTAGTGCTGCCATTAGCTTTTGTAGAATTTCTGGCTTGTGTGCATCAGCAAATTCTGTGTTGTCTGGTGACTTGAAAATGGGACTTGCAAGGTGAAAATGAAAATAAACAAGTAGCAAGAGAACCTGTTCCGGCAAGATGGGGACAAAAGGGGGCTGGTGACATCTTAATTGTCATGGCTAGTGTATATGAGTTCTCTGGCTGCCATTTGCAGCACCAAGTGGTCATCTGGTACTAACAGGCAGTGTTTCCAGAAACATCAGGTTTGCCCTTCTGGTGCCTCAGTTGCTGCATGGCAAGTGTAGCCAAGTGGTAGGTGAAGGCCAGAGCCTGTGCTCTGGTGAGAAAATGGCTGCATACTCTGMATATGGTAAATCCATGTGGGGAAAAGGGTTTATTTCAAGAGGAATGATGTATTGTAGGTCTGTCCTGCATAAGCAGTGATCCTTGCTACTTTTCTGCTGTGGTCTGTATCAGATGAATTACCATATGGGAGGAAGGAGGGTATTATTKAGTAAAACCTCAATAGCCCCTTTCACTGTTCCACTCTCTGCCTGACAAGAAAACACAGGTTTCAGAGTAGGGTGAGTATCTAAAACAGTGGGAAGACTTTAACCCTTCACACTAAAGGAATCATTTCATCTCCACTGCTGCTAAAAAAAAAGTCATCTTTGTGGAAATGGATTGGGTGTTGTGTCTGGGAGAGAATCAGACTTTCCCTCAAACTCTGTATGCCTGCAAGATTTGTGACCTGATTCTCACTTATCTAAATCTCTCTATTCCCCAGCATGTCTGCTAAGCTTGGCCGTGCGTGTCTGCTTGGGCTTTGTTCATGGGGCCGAGATCTCTGCTGGCAGAAGTCCACTGACGGTTGAAGACTTGCTTTGGGGAAAACTTGGCTTGTTGTCTCTGATGCCTCAAGTGGTGGCTGGGAGTGTCCTCCATGACATAACGGTGCTTTATGGGTTATTTGGCTCGAGTGTGATGGGGACTGTTGTCTGCATGGTTTTTACAAAGAATGCTTTATTGTGCTGCACTTTGCAGYTCCTTCCGGCTCAGGCTGGAAAATTTCTCTGTGGATGGAAAATCTAGGAAGCGGTGAAGAGCTTATTCTACAATCCCCCTGGAGAATCCAGCAGCCCTACTTAGTCCATCTGTAGAAGAGACTTATGATGATGCTTGCATCCTCTCTCTGGGATATGACTGGAGCTGCTCTTTTTCTAGGAATTTCTTGTTTTCCAGGGTATGAAATGGCCTGTGTTCTGTGTGCAAGACAAAGCTTCAGGTGAAGCAAGAAACAGATGCACCAGACTCTAAGCAGTTAGTCTGGGACTGTGTGCAGATTGGAAGGAGTTATTGTGCCAATGAGGGGCAGTTTTCCCTGTGCACATCAGGAGCAGTGCCCAGGGACAACTTTGCAGGAAATGCTCTTGAGCACTCTGCTTTCTACTTGCCTCCAACCCTGTGTGCCCCCGAGGCATTCTGGCTTTCAATCCTTTCTCTGCTTTCAGGGCTGGAGCAGAGAATCTGTTCTTGATTCTCATTGACTTGCCAGGCCCTTGGTGTTCAGGTTTCTGCTTCCAGACTAAGCCCATGGTAACTGCTGAAAATCAGATTTAGCTTTGCTGGCAGCTGTGGCAAACCAGACTTCTGCCTTGTAATGGTGGTTTCTCGTTCTTTCTTTACCCTTTGCTGCCAAGACCACAATGAAGTCCTTAAACTCCCTGTAATTTCTGGCATTTTATCTGCAGGTGATGACAAATATGGAAGAAAAGTAATTTTGTTCAGTGCCTGCCGGATGCCCCCAAGTCATCAACTAGATCATGTGAAGCTGCTGGGGTGAGTAGAATCTTAGCAGGCTGCTGTCAATTTCTAAAATCTGACCTAATTCTCAGGTGTTGGGTTCATGGGGACAGATCCATCTGCAGTATCTTCTTAAGCTGGACATGTCCTCCCAAGTGCTTACCTCCATTGCTGGAGATGCAAATCCTCTGTTAYGGCACACAGAAGGAGTCCCAAAGGTAGGAAGAGCCTCTGTAGCAGAGCACAAAGTGAGTTCATCCRTTTTTTCTTCTCAGGTACCTGAAATTCACACTGGACCAGTATGTGGAGAGTGATTACACATTGGTGTACCTGCACCATGGCCTGACCAGTGAGAACAAGCCATCCCTGAGCTGGTTGCGGGATGCCTACAGGGAATTCGATCGCAAGTGCGTGAGGCTGCAGCAGCAAGGATGTTATGTGCTGTTCTGTAACCTAACATGGGGGATCTTCCCCAGGCCCCCTGTGTAGCTTGGTGATCWTAATTTACTGTCACTTATTCTCCTSCTTAAGGAGCTGGATTGTTGTTTAATGCAGAAGGAATTGTGGGATAAACAGCTCCTTCTGTAGTTGCATCCTTTCAGTCAACAGGCAAGCAGCAAACCCAGGACCTGGTGCAAGTGTTTCAGCCCCATGGTATAATTGTAGGCTCCTGGTGAGGCTGCTTATTGCTTTTAGATAAATCTTGGAATACAGGGTAGCATGCCCTTAGGCTSCTGAGTGGCCTGACAAGCTACAAAGCATGGGAGAGCAGAGGTCATGGGTACTGGGACATGGTGAGGCTCAGTGCAAAAGGGATGAAGCAACCAGGGTGCCTTAATCTTGTGGAAAGATTGGTTCCTCTGCTTAAAGTACAGCTTGTTTTTACTGGGCTTCTCTTGGCAGGTACAAGAAGAACATCAAAGCGTTGTATATTGTGCACCCAACCATGTTCATCAAGACCCTACTGATACTCTTCAAGCCTCTGATCAGGTAGGAAGGAAGCACTATAGGATGCTCACCCACATTGTCACACTGCAGGGGAACAATAGGGCATTCTCAGAGGGCCACAAGGTGAGCCCAGGCTGCCAAGGCTATTGTGGAGTCTCTCACCTATTCTGTCTCCTCCTATTCCTGAGCTCAGAAATACTCACACACCAGAAATACTACCTCTTTAAGAGCCTACAGAGTTGGCAGCGCTGTGCTGCTCCTTTTCTCTCCAGCCAGGTGGAAGTAAAATGTTGTAGGCTCTGCTAATAGTGAAAAAGGAAGTGAGAGTATTAGTCCAAATTGTATTTAATTTAATATGATACTGAAATTATAACTCTGTGATATAATTGAGAGTAGAACTTTCTCAAGCCTACTGATRAACATAGTAAGGGTAAATCCAACATTTTAGGGAGCCTGCTGCTGCTAAKGCATCTAATGCATGTTGGAGAGCCTTTGCATCTCCTGGTAAAATAGATGGAGTGTAAGAGCTATATGGGTAGCATATTTGTTGCTCAGCCATACCTACCCTGTGTCCCACTGATGTTTCTTGCAGCCCTCTGCTTTCCTTTTCTATAAAAAGTCAGTTCCGTTACTGGATTTCCCGATTCCTCACGTATCGACCTTTCTCTTGTTTTTCAGCTTTAAATTTGGACGGAARATTTTTTATGTGAATTACCTTAGTGAGCTGGAGGAGTATGTGAAGCTGGAACAGTTGGGGATCCCAAGCCAAGTGCTGAAGTGAGAATACTGCCTGTCTCCCACTTGCTTAGGGCTCTGTGAGAGGGGACTTCTTTGAAAGAGTGGCAAAGGAAAGAAGAGATKGCTCCACTCAGGCAGTGGTTTTGCATGGTGTGGTGACAAGCTGCCTTCAAGACTATGATTTCTCTCTGTAGTCCTTTCTGCATGTCCTTGGCCCAAGTCCTCAGTTCTGTCCTTGAGTTAAAAATCCTCCTCCAGTGGAGCACCAATCCGTCATCTCCCACTCACCCCTGGGGACAAGATGCTGACCTTAACATTGATCTGGAGCTCATGGCGTGCATCTGCTATGTCTGGGCACCTGTTTAGCTCATTCTGCACTGCTCAGCTTGTCTTTGGGACTACCCAAAGTTGCCATAATCTCAGTCCTACCAGATTGCTTCCCTGTCCCACACCCACATGTGCATCTGTCTCATCACAAGCAGTGCTGTCCTGGCCTCCTGCCCACGCTGTTAGTCAGCCACTCCAACTCTTGATTCTGGATAAATTCTCATTTTCTCCCTGTTGTTTTTCTGGCAATCAGATGTTTGTTTTTGTGCTCCAGAGCTGCCTGTCCTGGTTTTGCGTAGTGTAATTGACCATACTGGTCTGGTGCTGTTACCAGTGGTTGTGGTCGTGCACTTTCTGGAAGGTGGAGTGGATTTTGACTAGGCTGTGTTTTGCTGCAGGTATGATGAATACTTGAGATCCCTGCAGAAACCTTCACAAGTGCCCCAGAAGTCAACACCCCCACGCCCACCGCTGCCAAACCAGCAGTTTGGAGTCTCCCTACAGCAGTGAGTATCTCTGGACTGTGTTGCTTTTGCCCTGACTTGTTTATATGAGATCACTGTACTTATAACTGAACAACAGCAAAAATGGCTGTGGAATTTCTTGTAGTTCAGACTTCCTACAAAACTTTAGTAATTTTCCTGAGGAACTCTGTGTTCATGTCCAGATTCTGACTGACTCAGTTCTGTTCCACCCTCTTGATCCCTGGGTTGGATTGTTTTTGCAGCTTAGGGTCACTAYGGGAGGAGCAAAGTAAAGACCATGGGAACAGCTTTATGGCACTAGAAACTTCCTTTTAAGCAAAGGAAGTCCTTAAGAGGCTGACAGAGGTCTCTTTAGGACTATGCTACTTTGAGCAGTGCTGCAGATTGGTTTCTTAGTTTTTTTCCATATCATAAATTCTATTTTAAAAGCACTTCTATTCACTCTTGTAGTGAATCCCACTCCCCATTCCTGCACAGTGACACAGGCAAACATAGACACTGGCAAGGGCTAGTGATACTGAGTAAGTGTTGAAGGTATTTTTAACTGAGTGTGGTTTTGCCTCCCCAGGGAATGAGGAGGAGCCAGTACTGTGTAGCTAGACAGATCCTCTGAGGCAGTCTGGGAACACATTCCGCAGCTTCAATGCAGCATTTCCAGATGGTGTTTCCCATGGTGCYGTGTGCCTGAGCTTGTTAGTAGCCTGGGAGGGGTGAACAGCTCCAAGCTATCAGGTGGTGTGGTCAGTCAAATGTGAGGGTGGCAGCGAACACCTTGGCGTCACAAGGTTTTCCATTGTGTTGATAAATCTTCTGTCACAAGGGTGTGGTGGCTAAAATTATTTTTCTCGTGTGTCAACTTCTTTCTGCCCTTGTTCCTATGGAAAAGGAAAAAGGAAGTGTAACCCATTTAATCTGATTCAAAACTAGCATCCTTGCCTTCTGGGAAACCCTTTGCCCTGACATATACAGTCTGTGATTTTTACAGAAGATGGAAAAATATTCCTGTGGTCTMGTAATGAGCTCATAGTTGCTCCACTGAATGATGTAACATGATKGGTAAAGAGGATAGAAGACTGGAATAATGTCTGAAGCAGGGATGGGGATAGCAAGATCATATGTAGTACAGATTGTTTGGGCAGCTTCAAGAGCTGGGGGCTGCGTGCAGGGCATGACCACTCCTGTGTACCACTTATGTGTAACACTTATGTAATTGTTTCTTGCTTCAGTCTCAGGGAGAAGAGCCCTGATCAGTCTCCTGTTCCTCTGGTGGTCAGAGACACCATTGCCCATTTGCAAGAGCATGGTAAGTGTTTGGGGAAGCTGCAGTCCTTTATCAGTGACCTCCCTTCTGTTCAAGCTCCCATCAAGACTATGGTAAGATAAAGAACAGCAGTCTAGAATAGGGTGTAAAGCCTGAACTAGGTGAGTTAGCCTTCAAGTGAGACTGTGCAGGGCTTAGGAGACCTCTTTCAGGACTCCATCCTTCCACTTGAATAAGAATAGCCAAATGCTGCTTGTATCCTTTGTCTGATAATAGAAGCAGAAAGAATTGTTGTATTCTAATAGAAGAGACTTGTTAACATCTGTCTGAATGCCCTACAGCATGGATTATGCTAAGGACAGCATTTTTGGAGACTCACATGGTTCATCTTTCTTCTCCATCTGCTCTCACTTCACAGCTCTTACTACAGAGGGGATTTTCCGGAGATCAGCAAATACACAGGTTGTCAGAGAGGTCCAGCAAAAATACAACATGGGTAAGTGCCCAAACAGATCAGAGCCCCTCTCATTCCCTCACTACTACTGTCCAACGGAAACTGTCYTGGAACTAGTCCATCATGGATCCTCTCCTCTGATAGGTGTGTAGGTGAGGCCTCATCTTGGGGTATGACCTGAGTTCTGCTGTATGGAAGGCATATTCCTTCCCACTCATGTTCCCCTTAGTACACTTTTTTCCTCTGAAAGTTTCCTTGTTTCTTGGGTGGGATATACCATCTTACTCTGGTTATACTGAAGGGACTGAAGATGACCAGGAAGAAACTTAGTCATGTTTCATTTGCTGACTTCTGAAGATGTAGTGCTGGATTCAGCATTGCTTTGTATGTGATTTTGGGACATATTTTTCCACTCTRCTAGAAGATTAATTCTGTGTTCTTTAAAATATCCCTTCCTTAGTTTTGGGCTCTGACCATCATGTCCTATCCTTTGTCTGGAGGAGGTCCTGCTTTGGCTGGTGAGCACTACTGAGTCTCTGCTCTACCTTCTCAGGTGTGCCTGTAGATTTCCAGGAGTATGAAGATRTCCACCTCCCTGCTGTGATTCTCAAGACCTTCTTGAGGGAGCTACCTGAGCCTCTCCTCACCTTTGGCCTCTACAGCCATGTTGTCAACTTCCAGAGTGAGTTGTAACAAGTGTGCTACTCCCTGAATGTTGCACTGGCTAGGGGCAAAGATGTCTAAGTGGGGACATGCATGGGATACCTTGTGATTGCCAACAGGGCTTTCCTCAGGATAGGTGCTGAGGATTGTCCCATCTGTCTTGATTTTTAGATGTGGAGGAGGGGAATCGTGTGGATGTTGTTTGCAAAGCTCTCCAGACTTTGCCAGAAGAAAACTACCTAGTGCTCCGTTTACTGACAGCCTTTCTGGTGCAGGTGAGCAGTTCCAAATGYGGGCAGCTGTATTTCAGTTCCGTTTCAAGTGCCTTGCGTCAGCTTTTTGTCTGCCTGCTCTCTCTTTTTCTCTGAGAGGAAATGAGTCTCAGGCTAGGGAATTGTCTTTCTTTACCTTATGTTCTTATTTAAAGATCAAGAATGATCAAGGTGAACTAGCCTAAACAGTTCAAGGACGATCATGGTGCACTCGCCTAAGCATTTGCTTGTCAGAATGCTGAGAGGTACAGGCAGGCCTTCACCCTAAAAGGTGCAGGCATACAGCCTGTGTGGTCTGTACCAGGGCAGCTGAAAGCTCCCCAGGGAGGAGGTAGAACTACAAAATAGCTGAGTAGAAGAGGTTTCTCAGATCTGCCTTACTGTACTTTCTGCTGCCAAGGAAGCTGCTGCAAKGTTATTTCAGCAAGAGGAAAGATCATGAGTGGTGATCTGGACTTGTTGAGATATTAGCTGACAGTGGTCTTGGTCCTTTTGTTACATATGGCCTGGTCAGCTTTTCTCCTTTCATTTTCTCTGGGAGTCTGTCAGCTCTCAGGCTTTGGGGAAGAATAGAGAGCAGCGGCTGTGCTGTTCTGTAGGATTCACAATGGTCTTTTTCTTTCCCACACAGGTTTCTGCTCACAGTGACAGAAACAAGATGACAAACACCAACCTAGCAGTTGTGTTTGGCCCAAATCTGCTCTGGGCCAAAGATGTGGCCATCACTCTAAAAGCCATCAATCCTATCAATACCTTCACCAAATTCCTGCTGGACCACCAGAAGGAACTGTTTGAGACTGCAGAGGTTTGAATCTAGGCCAGCCCACACCTGCACACTGTGCCCACCTTCCCTCTTCTTTATCTTGGAGMTGTGACCAAGCTGTCTCCAGTACTAAGGGACCATTGATCTTCTGGGTGATGAGCAGAGTGAGGGCTGTGGAGATGATGCTGAAAGCGTGCAAGTAAGTGAGCAGGACACCTGCAGCTCCGGATGGGCAGGGGAGCTGGTCTCCYAGCTGCTGAGACTGGAGTCCGAATCCACCTGCGCAGCTCCTCCAGGGCTCATCACCAGTCTTCTGCCCTATCAGACGACCTACCTTCCTTTCCTCCTTCCCTTACRTGCAGTTTTTCTGCCCTCCTGGTCCCTTCCTCAGCACAGATCTTTTTATTCAAGCTCCCAATAGCCCCAGCTCACCCCTCCTTGCCACAGCTGGGCTGTCTGGGCAAGGGTGGGCTTGCTGGATTTTGTGATGGAGACATTGTTACTGCGAGTGCCATTTCTCAGCACTGAAAATGCATCCTGCCTTTCCCCRGAAGCACCTAAAGCAAGGAAGGGAGCAGTAGCTCTTGGCTTTGGGTGGCAGCATGTCCTACACTTGCAAACACCACTCTGAACCTCCTGCTTTAGGCAGGTGGGTGAAGGATAGGCTCATGGCAGTGGGSTGTGTTACCTGTCAGACTCCAAAACAACGTAGGTGAATTTAGCCCATAGCCCAGCCTTTCTGGGATCACCCACTGTAGATACTATTCAGTGCTTGCTGGAGTGTAATGGTTGACTTGCCTCCTGCAGCAGTCCAGTTCAGGTGTGCTTGTCCCTCCAGCAGCACTTCCAGCCTGGCTGGGAATGTTCGTGCCAGGCCTGGCTCTGTGTGTGGGCCAGCTGTGACCCTTTGACAGCTGGTGAGTCTGAATGGCAGGAGCAAGTGCCCTGGTGGCACTGAGCTGCTGAACACCATGAAGATCACTGGCTGTCCCTGCAGCAGCAGAAGGCCTCCCCTTCTGGTGTATGTATCTGTGCTGACTGGCACARACCGCCTTGACTAGTTGTCTTTTTAAGCACAACTTTCCCCAGCACAGTGTAACAGAGAGCATGGCCTTGAGGGAAAGTCTCAGGACTGGGGCTGACCCTCACCATGGAGTGCACCAGGCCTGGATTACAAATTTCTGCCCAGGTGCTGAGCACTCATGTGCCAAAGCTGTGAGGGAACAGCTGTTCCCTTGGCCAAAGGCCAAGGGCCTTTGCTGTGTGTCCTCCTGGGTTCATACCTTCCACCCTGCCATCTGCTCAGATGCATCCTGTATGCCCTGGGCACAACTGGAGAGATCTGGTGCTCTGCAAGGCAGGCTCAGAGTAGGGTGATCAGGCACCTCCCCAGAGCAGCTGCAATACTGTTAGGGCATCACTGTTGGGTTTAGGTGGCCTCATTCCCATTTCCTAAAAAAAAAATAAAGAGATCCTTCTCCTTAGCCTGGGCCTGTCAGGATTTTACGAGGGAGCTTCTAGCCTTACTTCACTGGGGTGATGGATCTTTGTATTCTTGTGCCCTGTGTGCCTGGGGCCAGCCCTCCCTGCTGCATCTGGCCTCGGRGACAAATCTTTTGGACCAAGCAGAATGGTTGTTTTAAAAGCTACTGGATGCTAAATAGAATTTGCTTTTTCATCATATTTTAGCCTGCCTTTAAACACTGACCAAAGGTCAGTGCCCCTGGTGTAATCAAAGTAAGTGACATCTGCTGCAGGAATTAAGGAGATTGCTCTTTTTGCTAAACTCTGGAATGGGGATAGGTGCAAACACAGGCAGCTCTGCAAGGCAATGCAGGTCCAGCCAGCTGGCTTGGAGGAGGCACACCAACATGTGGGTGGGAACAGTGAACAAGAAAGTGAGCTTTACTAAGACTGGAGCAAGAGATAATCTAAGATAGGACTGGATCTGATCCATTCCAGATACCGGAAGACTTTGCCCTCTGGAAGGGTACAAGGCTGCTGACTTCTTCAAGCCTCCCTCCCTCTTCCAAGAGTAGGYGCCTTCCCTGTTTGGCCAGGATTGTTTCATTCTGAAAAAATCACAGCAGTAGCCAAGTGAATGTTTTGGAGGTAATCTGCTCCTAATTCATCTGTGAGCTCTTCTAGAGTGAGTTAGCAGGGCTGATGTGCTGTGGAGGAGTAATCTGGGGTGGACTGGTGTAGAGAGAGTTGTAYTTGCCCCAGTGTTTAAGGGGCAAGGCTGTGGAGGCTGAGGGAGCCCAGTGTAGCCTCTTCCCCTGCAGGTGCATTGCTCTGTGGAGGCTTTGGTGGGGGGAGAAGGAGACTTGGTGCTCTGACTGTATCTGCCACTGGCACTGGCCTCACCTTGATATCCCTAAAGGAAAGGCAAGCCCAGCCAACTTCTGGGACAAACAAGCCCAAGCTCAGCAACCTGGAATCCAAGTGCCTGCATGCATGAGGCCTGGCCCTATGCACTCTCTGGGGAAGGTGGCATGTTCCAGACTTGCAGAGCAGCAAACACTGTTCCCTATAGCCTGAGGAGCAGTGCTGGAGTAGCTCCTGTGTAGGGGGAAGGTGGGGATTTCTGCAAGTGTCTTGAGTTCTGGCTGTGGTTTGGTGATTTGGGTTTTTTTGGGGGGGGGGGATTTGGGGTTCTTTTTTTAGTGAATTCTTGAAATGGCGTTTCCTTTTTTAGCAAAACAGAGGCTGGTGCATCCCCTGCAGGCAGGGATAAAAGCCTGCTCCATTTCAGTGCCTGCAGGGAGCAGATTCAGAGAGTGTTCAGGAACTACTACTGCTCATGGTGGGAAAGTGCTTGCAAATCCTGGAAGGGACCCAGTGTAAATATCCCCTTTCCTCTGCTGCTCCTTGTGTTGGAGCTGCTGAGGGCCCTGGAGCAGGCACAGTAACCAGGGTTGCTTTTGCAGTCTGTTCTCCTGAATGCCTTGTATTGAAATATCCCTCCTGTGTCCTGAGCAAGGAAGTGGCCCAGGGCTGCCTGCAGCCTGTGCCGGTGGGTGCTTATCAGAGCCTGCCCCTGCTGAGGCCAGGGGGTTAAATTCCCTCCTCACAGGGCAGGATGCTGACTGGGCTGTGTTTCCCTGCCTTGTGTAGGTTGGGGTCAGTACACAATTAAGGTGCTGGTCTGCGTTGGTTTTCTCCTTGCTGTAGAGCTGCCCGAGGGTCTCTYCCCTGGCTTGTCTTTCAGGTTAGCTGTTAGCCATTTCTTCCTGTGGGGGTACTTGTTCAATCAACCTCCTGCTTTCAGCACCTAGAACATTCCCCTCTGCTAAGCCTCCTGCTGTCTTAATGGCCCCTGATCACTCCCTGGCCCAAACTGTGAGCTGACACCAGAGCTTTTGGGCAATGCAGGGGGTCTAGGGCAATCCAGATGCCTTGTGGCAATGTGTGACCTGAGGGCCAGTTTGGTCCCAGTTTCCTTTTTTTATGCATGGGGGCTCCTGTGCAAAAATTTWGGCTTTGCTTTTGTTGCTGGCATTCCCTGCTTTCTTCTTTATTGATGTTCATCAGGTGAAGGCCTGTGTTTCCACGGTTCACGTTGTTTGTTTTCCTTTAATCTGCACCAATCTTGTATTTCACAGTTTGCACTTTTTGTATTTCAATAAAGGTCAAAATGTAATCCTAGATCCAGGTATGTCTGTCAAGTGGCAGCAGCATTGGCTGCTACATCTACAAGAAACAGAAGTAGGGCTGCCCCTATGCTGCCAACCACAGCCATGCTGAGAGGGAGGAAAGGAARTATGAAATGCCTCCTAGGTGAGTAACTGAAGAAATACTCGTTTGCAGCAGCCTTGGGCTGGAAASAGAGTTAAAACAAAAATGGAAGTAGTGTAGATTTGGCTCTTTCCTGAACAGGGCTCTCCTTCCATGTTACCATCTTCCAGGTATGATGAGCARTCTGCCCAGGATTGTCCTAGGTGCCAAATGGGAGCCCCTTTAGGATTAGCTGGCTAAATTTATTCTGTGGCCAAGCAATACATACAGCGGAAGCCTGCACCTTCTCATTTAMTGTGTTTTGCTAACTTGAACAACAGTCACATTAGGACCACCACACTCCTTGATCCACATCCAGTTCACTACCTTTCCCTAAAGACTGTGATCTGCCCATTACATCACTAACCTTTTGCCAGGATGCAAGAATTAGGAGCAGAATGGAGAGTGCTGGAGCTAAAACCATCAGYATTGGGCAATAGCCTGACTGCTGGGATGTCAGCAATGGTGTGTCAGCGTGTGCTAATGCTGATGTCAACACTTGCATGTCTAAACTGTGTRCTGCTTTTCAGTTTTTATTGTTCATAAACTGTCCAGTTAAGGGATTCCCYGTGTTGCTAGTTCTCCTTCCATAGGTTGATACAGCCCCTATAATAGGGTGGGTGTGGTTAACATGCCAGCTCTGCAGCGAGATCTCAAACCTCTGAGTGCTGMAGTTGGTCCTGGCTCTGGGCTTTGTCACAGTGAACTGCCCATCATTGTGCTGCAGCAACATCTGCTCAGACGAGGGGGAGAGTGGGTGCATCTGTCCCTGGCAGGGAGCTGGTGTTGGCAAGACCTATGTTATGTGCAACCATGGGCAATGCTGAACACAGCTTAAACACCATTGCAAGTGGACATGCTCTCATGAGTAGCTGCCCCATGGCTTTTTGGACATTGTTCTGAGAACACTTTTATGAATACATACAGTGGGCTCACAATGGGATGGTATTTAATTGTTCATGACCTTGGTGATTAATCATTCTGCTGTGATTGTTTACTTTCTCACTTACTTGCTGATGGTTTTTCCAGTCCACTGTCTTACTGGTGACATAGTGTAAAGGGTAGAGACTGAAGGCCCTGTAATAAGCCCCAGGATCCTACAGGATGGTTTCTTGAGTTTCGATACTATAGACTGTCTTTTCTAAATCCATGAAATGACACTCATAAATACACACATACACATATATATAATGTAGATASATCAGCACTTGTAAGGTTGCAGTGGGATCCTCAGTTTGCTGTTACCTCCTGAAGATGTGATTAAGAAAAGATTGCTTTTATTGGTTACCCTTGTACCCCAAGCTGGATTATTCCCTTTGTGGAAGCTTCTATTTTTTTTTCCCCCATTCCTGCCATTTTATCCACTGTGTCTTTTTTTTATAATAACCAGATCCCCTTTACACTGCAGCTTAAATCAGCAGTTGTTATGTAAGTACACAGATTTTTTTCTAATCTTGTCTTCCCTTTAAAGGGAAAGTGTTGGCATTCTACCTAGCCTTGTGTGTTATACAGGGTTAGCCTTTAGCAATACTACATAACAGCTGTTAAGATGGTAATTCTTTCCATATCTTAGTCTCCCATGCTACTTTAAGCGTGTAACAGCAACCACACACAATGCAAATTCTGTGGGTATATTTCTACCCCCTTCTCTCGCCCCTTTCCTCTGGGGACGAGTTAATACTTAGTGAAGGTGGGACTTCCAGGTAATTCAGTTTCCCAATTCACTGGTGAGGTCTGCAGAGTCAAACACTGTATGACTGTTCCTCCCACCTCCAGGTACCTGTTCCGTYGCTTGCAATCCTTCCAGTAGATTAATCTCAGTAGGATCCCACTGACTGCTCCAACTGTAATGCACCAGTCCATTTTGCCCTCTGATGAAGGCAGTGACTTGCTCTGTCCTGCATTCATTGACAGGGCTCTGACCCTCCTGTTTCTTGGAGGAAAACAAACATGAGCCTGGGACTGTCCCAGGCCTGTTGGTACCCACAGTGAAAAGCAGAGTGTTGCTTACGTAAAAGTTTTATTGGAAATTCTTTGAATATTTGAAGAACAATGAAGACTTTCCAAAACAATACACTTGAGGAACCTTCCCCTCCACCCAAAGTATGTGTAAATCAGCATCTACATACATACTGTCCTTAATATTGAGTCGAGCAGAGATCTGCTAAAATAAACAGCCTTCATAATACAATCTGTGGCAGGCCACAGCAGCAACGAGGTCTTTACCGAAGCAGAGCATTTGTGCAATGGTCAGGGAACTCAGAGCCTAAATGTAGCAACTAWGTGTTGATACTGAGGAATGTCCAGAGAAGAGGCAGGTAACTCAGCCCTGGAGAATCTCTTATTGCTATGGCCATCCAGCTCAACACCAGCAGCTTATATAGGCAATCTTCCAGCCTTCTGAAGTAGAAAAAAAATGTGCCACAGTGACATTCTGCCTTACGAGATGTGAGAGCGGTAGCCACATTAGGAACTCCATCAATAAAGGAGCACAGGAACAAGCACTGATGTCCTGGGTGGGATTAACAAGAATGGCAGTGCTCCCTGCCAGCTCCACAGCTTGTCAGCAGGAGAGCACAGCAGGAGTGCTGRCTACATGAAGTTTAACCTCGACTATTCATGTAGTGTGAACCAGCACTTTGCCTCATCTCTGCTGGTCTGCAGCCCAGATAGTATCACTTCAGAGACTAAAGGTGAGAACCACCTGTYTGTGGGCTACTTCTTAGAAGGCGACAGACCAATTTCCTGAGCACAGGTGAGAGGGAGCTGATCCATTAATTCCTTGTGTTCCTGCACCCTTCTGCGACCCTTTCCACCTGTGAAACAAGGTGGCCGTTGGCTGGGGATCAAGTATTTGTTACAGCCCATGTAACTTAAGCCCTCYTATAAACTGTTTCATCTTGGAAGCTTTCTAAAATGTTTGTGCATCTTTACAGGGACAAAGCAATTTCCATGTAAGGKTGCTATGAAATTGAATTGGTTGAGTAAAATAACAAGGTTCTGGTGGGTAACTTTCCTTTAGTAAAGCTCTTGCCTAGTGTTTTAGAGCTTACATGGCCTCCCACCAAACACATCACTCAACAAAAAAGCTGGCAAAGTTCAAAGCACTGCATTACTCTGACCTTACACTAGGCTCCATTCTGAGCTTGGTTCTTTGCTCCAGCAGTGGCACAGAAATAGTGTTCCAGAGTGGAGCTGTGTTTCCCCCATCAGCTGCAGGCAATCTCTTTCAACTGTGAATGCAGCTAAGCTGAAGAAGCTCCCACACTGCACTGTAGAAGGCCGGTTACTCCGCCACTCTGAGGAAATGAAGATGGTTTCTCGGTACCACACAACCCCACCTCAAAGAAAAAAAAAGTGGTTTTGGACAGTAAGGGGTCTTGCAGTCGCTYGCTCTAGTTACACATGGGAGGAGGAGAAAGAACCACAAGAAAACCCCCTATCCAAATTTTTGTTTAGTGTCACTGTTTTTCCTCCCATCCTTACATGAGGCAGAAGACACGCAACAGCCAAATCACCCACAGAGCATTGCCAATGGCCAGATTATTACAAAAATAAAATTTCAGCTACTCACAAGCCAGCTGATTAAAAGTACCATAAGCTTTTCAAAAAAATGTGCTTCTTTAAAGAAGCTGCCTTCTGAATAGCCAAAGAACACTACAAATTCATCCATGCCTATCAGAAAACAGCTTTTTACCAAGTCCCTGCCACTCCATTCCACTGATGTGTGCATTTCATTCTATCAGTGAGCCCTGACTGGATATAATGGACATACAGTCCCYAAAACAGAGTGTAATATTAATCAAGTCTGTCTTAGAAAATAAATATCTTGGATATTTTCCTGCAAAGAAAGACCAGTCTCACTGGCCAGGGTTCCATGGCACACTTACTCTGCAGTGATCCAGGACAGAATGACCCGCACTACTACATGAAAACAGAACATTTTTTAAATATAGGTTTCTTTAAAAGCAATAAATATTTTTTAATTCTTAAGATCATCTATTAACCATAAAGCAGGAAGGCTTGCAAGGATTAAAGGAAAAAATCTTGGACTAAGACTCCTAGTTACCTAACCCTAAAGAAATAGGATTCCTAGTATTTACAATTATGTTTCAGAAGCAGAGACTATGAATTCAGCATCATCACAGGTGCTACGTGCAGGCTTGTCAACAGTCAACACTGTTAGACTCAGCATGGCCGTGTGTCAGTGCACTCAGGAAGGAAATGTGGAAAGCATTTCTTTAGTTTCACTCCTCCTTATCAGGCTCTGTCTTGCACAGTGACTGTGTAGAGYGCCAGTTCCTTAGAAGCAGGAAAACAAAGGTAATTTGTATTCTGCAGGTCCCAAAGCTGATGTCTCTCCCTGGGCTTCAGGCACGCACACTGAAGTCAGGATGAAATGCCCCGTTCTGCGGAATGGATGTCCTGGACTTCAAACTGTCGAATTTGCTGAACTCACAGACCCTGGAAATAAGCTGAAGCTTTCTATGCTCTAACRGGATCAGAGACTGTAGGAAAAAGTCTGTTAGCAAGAAGCTCTACCTAGGGATTTTACACCATAGGACCCTTGGAGGAAGCATATGGCAACTTTTCACAAAGCCCCTCCACACAGAACACAGACTGAGGAGAAAATAAGTTTCCATAYACTGGAGTTTGACTTCCTGTGCCCCAACTGAAGTCTTAAAACTGACCGTGATCAGGAAAAGCAGTCCAGAACTATGTGGTGGAAAAGCTGAGGAAAATCAGCAGATGAGCTGGATCTGTAATTGAAGAGAGCAATCAAAGAAAGCTCACTTGATGGAAGGAATTAGTCAGTGTGAACAAAAGGCAGAGCAGGGGCAATAGAGATATTTGCTGATGTCATCTCCAGGATGCCTTGAGGAAGATTTGCTGCAGCAAAACTGGGAAACAACTTCACTGCAAGGTTTCCACAAAAGCATCAAATTCTTTGACATTTTTTTCATGGACTGCCAGCTTCTCTGGTAACGAGTCCTGGAARGGTAAGGAAAGGTGCAGATCAGGGCTCATTCACAGCAGACAGAAGGAAGTTTTAAACACACTAGGATAAAAATTCTGAGTCATGCAATCCCTCTCCACTGCTCTGGGCTCTCCTTTCTATGGGCACAAAATCAGGAGCCCTCTGGGAGCATCCAGAAGTGACCCTGAGAAGGGCACTCTGCCCAGAGTCTGTTTGTTCTGCAGGAACAAGAGGTGCAGTGGGGCCTCACCTTGTGCAATCCCCACTAGCTGCAGCACAATAACCTGCTCATGTCACTGCTTTTATCAAGTCACTTGCAGCTCTCAGCCTTTGGGTTTCATTTTTCTCCAYAGTATTGGTACAATGCCAGAGAGCCTAACAGAGCACTCACCCAGACATGATTTTGACCAGCCACACAAGAACTTCAGCTCTGCTCAGGCTGCAAGGTCAGGCCTRCTTTGCCACCAAGTGTGACACCCCAGAAGTAGGATTAGTTTGGGGGGTTTCAATGACAACCAGAGCAAGCATGCTAMAGCAGCCTTCAGCTTCAAGACAAACACCCCAGTTTCAGAGGCTCAGGTGTGCCACAAACAAATCTRCATGGACCCCCTTTGGGCAGGGTCTCTCTTCTGTAAAGTATAGAAAAGACCTGGGGCCTGTTACAGTGGGTCCAGAGGTGGGCCACAAAAATGATTTTATGAAGCTGGTGAAAAACTGTAACACACTGCCCAGAGAGGTGGTGGATGTCCCATCCATGGGAATATTCAAGGCCAGATTGGATGGGGCTCTGAGCAACCTGATTTAGTTGAAGGGGTCCCTGCTCATTGCAGAGGGTTGGACTTGATGACCTTTAAAGGTTCCTTCCAACCCAAACTATGATAGARTTCTGTGAAGACACTTTCTTCAAACTAGGAATAGGGAGAGCATTATCAAGTACATATGATTTGCACAAACAGAAATTTCCTTACCAAATCCTCTGCCATGGACTGYGCTCCAATGTCAATGGAAAGGCTGCTGAGTTGAGGGGGGTTCTGAAACTCACGGTAAAATGTCCCCAGGTCCATTGGAAGAATGTCATCTTTTGAAAATGCTGGTTTCTAGGATCCAAGATKCTGCTGTTAATTCCCAGAGACATTGGCTTCCCTTTTATTATAGTCTCACGTAAAGTCATTACTTGCTATCAGTAAACATACTGGCATTACAACTGTTGTTGCAGTAAAGCATATTAAATAACAGAAGAACGGCCAATATCTCTGCTCACTTGAGCAGCTGGAAAAGAGCATTTCTTTGGAATCTGGCTCCTGTAGGCATTAAGAGAGGATGCCAAGGCAAAGCATTGGTAGAGAACTGAAATGGTATATAATTTGTAGCTGTTAATTCCCACTACCAGTGTCTTTGCAGTTTTGGGACTGTCAGGCTCTAATGTGGTACTGTGAATGTTTTTTCCACTCCCACTGAAAACTACTCTGACATCATTTGCCATTGCACCAGCACACGAAGCCCACCTAAGGTGCAAGTGTTGTGTAAGAGCTCTGATGACGGCACTTACAAAGTCAATCATAACAAAGTCATCCTGGGTGTTCCCTGTGCTGCTGCCACTGGAGCCCTCTGAGTGTAAGCTGCCTTGTAGAGGAGAGTCAGCTTCTGGGGATTCAGGAGGATTGACCTGTCCAAGAAATTAAAGATGATCAATACTGATTTTATGATCGYGTCTGTCTGTGTACTTTGGCAGTGYGGGGGCAGTTAGGTGGCTGGACAATAAATATAAACTAAAGCAGGGACAGCAAACACATGCTGTTACTTGCACRTCTAGAGAGCCCAAGATTCAAGTCAAGGAGACTTCTTGAAACCAAACAGATCTGAGCAGCTAGTTACTTTGTCCAAAATCAAAGTGTATTCAAGGCAGAGAAGAGCATGGATGTTTGTGTAAGGGATGCTGAGAAGGCACATATACCTCTGGAAGAGTCTTACCATYGGGTCGTTATCTTCCAGCTCAACATTCTTGGGAGCAAACATGGCAAAAGGAATGTCTAAGTTGGCCATGGTCACCTGARGAGATTTAGCAAACAGAATTTCACTGAGACGCTCTGCTTATGTGGCACAGAAAAGGATACTGAACGTCTTTGTCAGGCCAGCTAAAAATGGCCCACATCAGCAGTTAGGCAGCAGTTAGGCATTTAAAATGCATGAAATCCAGAGATGATACTCAGTTGACCCAACACAGATACATAACTTGTGATGGGATTGCTTATATACATGTCTTGTATAATACAGGCAAAGATTAATGAACTGCTACAAATTGAAACAATTCTCCTTCCTTCATCCAAAAGGCCTYGAACTACAGCCCTAGAAACTAGGCAGATCTCCAAGCTGCCCTAGCTGAACTTAAATGCTTGCTCCTAGTGATGAAGTGGTCTACTGCACATTCCTTCAAGGAAGGGAGGCTTGCTACCAGCTTTCCTAGTTAACAGACATGTGGTAGTGGCAGATCATTGCGAGACCCAAGTAGAGCATCARGTCTTCTATTCTCAAACAGGGTGTAGGCAAAGTGGCACTAATACAACAGCAAAAGGATTTTATGAAAGACAAAACAAGCCTTGGCAAAACATTGTAGGGAAATGCCACAAGCAGAAATATGCACTTTCAGTCTCTGAAGTTGCCCTGGCACTGGGATGCTTTTTTGCTAAAAAGGGTATGTATTATGTGCTCCCTGAGGAGATCTACTGCTTGTTACCTGGTTAATGGGTTTGTTGACAAAAGCTCCCACTTTCCGGATAAAGATGGTCTCCAAAAGGTCATGYGGGGAGCCACACTTTCCTTCGCTGCTATTGGAAACTGTTTCTGTGTCCTCACTGGGGGGAGGAAAAGAGATAATTAGTGCCTCATGACACAAACAGTGTAGATAAATAACATTCTTTATGAGAATCCTTTATTTTTCTTGGTTCACTCCTAACACTGGAAGAAGGRCAACAGAATCTGTCCTTGTGCCATACCATCCTCCTCAGTTGAGAGAGCACAAAAGGAAAGTGAAGAC
This sequence comes from Malurus melanocephalus, assembly GCF_030028575.1. NCBI lineage: Eukaryota > Metazoa > Chordata > Aves > Passeriformes > Maluridae > Malurus > Malurus melanocephalus. The sequence continues at coordinate 3,174,358 of NW_026623234.1, forward strand.
TTGTGTAAACAGATTTTTGTTCAAAACTGGACAAAAACTATTTAGCTGAATGAAAAGTTGCTGCCAACTGAAATAGGCTTTTCTTCTGGGAAGTGGATTTGTGCATGTACACAGCAATTCCTGTACGTCACTACTGATTTTTTTCATTAATACAGTAGTCACAGATCTTTCAGGAGGTGAGAGCAAGAAGCACAGTTGTATCTGTCATTCAGTTTATAAAGGTAGCAGTCTGGTACATCACAACAGCCACTCCCAGTGTGATTAATTCACTCCATGGCTATTAGGTATTTCCATGACCTGTTTCAGTTTCTTTCCTACCAGGTACTCAGAACTTTAAAACAAAAAAAATGGTTTAGTCTTATGGAAAGAGGATTACTTAGATCACATACCCAGGAAAGTGCTAGTGCAACTGAGTTTTGGTTTCCCCACAGCAAAATCTCTGTGACTCACAACTATGTGACCTCAAGAGAGATTTCGGTGATCAAAAAAACAGAAGGATTTAATTAGCTGAGAGGGAATTGATTTAGGACAGTTTGGGGTTGCATTGTTTCCTTTTAAGTAACTTTGTGCCTAAAGTTTCTTACTATAATGATAAACAGATTTATGRTAAATACAACTGGCTTTGGTAACAATGCACTTTAGGTCTCTAGATAATTTAAGATTCATTTGTCAACTTACTTGATCTTGTTTTACAAGCAGCAAAACCAGAAAGATTGAAAAAAATTATAAACCAGATAAAAGTGGGGAAACAAAATGTTTTATCTTAACAGGCTTATAAATGGGTTAGCCCAGCAGTGGATCATCTAAAACCAACCTACCTACTAGAAGGAGTAACTGCTGAGTAATGGACTCCATCCAGTGGGGTGCACATCCTCTCCTGGTCAGCTTGAGTGCCATGTGCTGGCTGGCTAGGAACTGGGGGAACTCCCCCTTCTTTGCCTGGACCAATCAACTGAGATAGAGAGGAACAACTTAGAGAGCTTGAAATCAACACCACGTGCAATACGAAGCAGATTCCATCATACTGGCCATAACTTGTGCGAGTTTTGGCACAAGAMTGGGCTCTAGCCCCTAGAAAGCTGAGAGAGATGTCATGTAGAAGTGGACTAACGCAATATTTCCTTCCTACTCTACTCCACTTCAGGCCTGTTGTACACTGCAGGGTTCTCTGGCTGTAGGTCCTCTGCTTCAAGGGGAGGAATGTAGGAAAAAAAAATTATATCCTCTTGCTACAACCCCATGGCTCACTACAGCTTTCTGAGAAGGAGAAGTGGAGAGGGAGGTGCTGATTTCTTTGCCCAGGGATGCAGTGATAGGATGCATGGAAGTGGTTTGAAGTTGCACCAGGGCAGGCTTAGATTGGACATTAGGAAGCATTTCTTTACAGAGAGGGTGCTCAAACACTGGAACAGGCTTCCTAGAGAGTTGGCCCRTGCCCCAAGCTGTCAGTTTTTGAGAGGCATTTGGACAATGCCTTAATACCAGGCTTTAGCTAGGTCAGCCATGAACTGGTCAGGCAGTTGGACTAGATGCTCATTGTAGGACCATTCCAATTGAAATTATTCTATTCTATCAACATCGTGTCAGCAAAACTCTGGTGTAACACCAACGGCACAGGCAGAAAAGGACTTCTGTTAACTTTGCTTATTCGTCTGATAAACCAATATAACTATGTCAGTATGAACTGTAAGTGTATCTTATGCCTAGCCTACAGARCTGTGCATGGACAGCTCCAGAGTTGGAAGCTCTGTAAGACAGGAAGAGTTTGGAATCAGTGATAAGCTGGTGCAGGCAAACTGGTGTGGTGCCTRCTCTCTTGGTGTAGTTTTTCCACATGACTCCTACCCCAGTAAAGTCAGGGATGCTGAGGAGCCAATTCCCAGCTCCTGTGGAAATTTTGCTTTCTCTGTATCTACATWTCTTTTCATTGATGACAGACAGGATACCAATGCATGCACTAGTTTCAGTGCCTCTCTCGGGTGTACAAGTGACACAAATGGCTGCAACACCAGCCACGCTGGTTCTACTCTCTACAAGTACCTGGTGAGGGTGTGCAGCATTCAAGCCACCAGCAAAGAGTACAGGATACCCCATGTCAGCTGATCCAACTCCCAGGGCAGCAGGCTGATAGGAAAGACGAGAGCTGGAAAGCTAAGAAAGAAGAGAAAAAACAAGAAGGGCAAAGGGAGAGGAGAGAGGAAATGGAAGGGGAATGCCCCACAGTCTTAATAATCACCAGTCACCAAAGAAGGAACAGAGTCAGAAGCACAGCATTTCAAGCTGGCAGAATGCTCGCTTCATTGGAATCAATAATGAAAGCTACTGCTCAAAGAAGTTCTTATTGCTATAAAGGCTACTTGATAGTAGTTCAGGGGACTAAGTCTGAGCCTTGACAGGAAAATAAGATTGGCTTCCTACACATGTAGGAGGAGGCTGTGCAAGGTATGACTGACATCAAGTCACAGGGAAGCTCTGCTGTACAGGTCTGTTTCAAATACTGGTGTCRTGGATTGACACTGGCCAGATGCAAGTGTATCATCATAAACTTACTGAAGAGCTAAAACTTAAWATTTTTTTTCATCCCAAAACAACTACATTATCAGCTGTTTGAACCTAATCCCATTGCAAATTAGAACAGCTGATCTTCCAGACATATTCAAATAGCTTTAGTGAAAAAAATACAGGTCCCTAAATGTGCAAAGTAAAGAGAATTGGTAAGCTGGCCCTTGTGAGATTGCTTTAGGAACTACGTGTTGGAAGCAGCGAAACCCAGGAGAAATTCCTTACACATCCCAGGTAGAAATCTACCCAGTCAGGGTAAATAAAACTTTCCTGTTCTAGCTTGCCTGACCCCAAGAGGAACATTTCTTCCAGAGCTCAGTGTCAGCTCCAGCAGCACTGAGGTTGATGTACAGGGATCAAAATGAGGAACAGCACTTTCATTCACATGAGGCTAGTTAAGCTGAGTGGAGCACTATAGACTGTACAGGTTCTAGGGACAGTGGCTGTTAACAGAAAACACTCAGAATTGTGCCTTACTAYTTGTGTTTTTCACTAACAATCCTTGACTGCTGTGGTGTTTTCAGGCGTGCTTCTCCTGTCTTTGAGAGACCTTTATCTGCAATGCCATTTAAGAAGCCAGTCTCAGTAAAGTGCCTGGCCCATTGTGGGTCCACCAGTCTTTCCCATGCACAACAAAATTCCACATTGTCAAATTTATACTTTGGTTTATTTATTTAGTCATGCCAGAACTCAAATTCTGGCCACGTAGAACATATTCTATTGACAACTCACTTGATGTGAAAAGGCCAGTCCCATCACTGGGACCTTCAAGGTGTCCGTCACCACAGGAGGAGGGGTCTGAAAATGTGCCTTTGTGACAGTAAAAACACACTGTGCACAGACACACACAAACAGAGGAAACAAGGAAAAGAGAGAGAATGAGGAGAGAGAGAGAAAGAGAGAGAGAAGGACTTCAGAGAGGTATTATGAAGAGTTGGATGAACTGAATGCTAGTGAAGAGGTTTTGGCTGCAGTAGCCACACCTACACAGAGAGCAGAAGTCTCAGTATTGCCAGAAACACATTCATTTTGTAAAGAATTGTTTTCCAATTGAGTGAACCACTGAACACAAATAATATTTTAGACTCCAGTGAACCCTGACAGAAAGTAACTTCCAGAGACTGTTCCACAGTTAATTACAATTGGTTCCAGCCAATTAGCAAGGAGAAGGCTGAGCAGATGCCAGAAAAAACCAAGTACTTTTGTTTTTTGAATTTACTTGTATTTCAACACTCTCCATCCATCCATATCCTTATCCTCCAGCTTTCTGAGGTATCCTATCTTGGCAGGTCTGTGCTGCACCCATACAATAAAGGGGACTCAGACTACGGTGCATTTCAAACACACTGATGTGAAAAGAGAACTCCATCAACAGGAGCAAAGCTCCAGAAGCAAACAGTCTCACAGAGGGTGCTAATGCAAAAAGGGCAATCCACACCCAGGTCAGTCCCATACCTCCTCCCAGTCATTTTCCTACCAGTGGTTTTCACTTTGAAGAAAGTGTCAGCTTCATTTCTGGGTATTACTCATGGCCAGACTCTACTGAATTTTGGGCTGCTTCACAACACACATACAGAGACATGCTATGCAAGCTCACAGAGAAGTTAACAACCAGTTCCTTGTATCACATAGGTTAGGCCTCACTTCTACTGTGAAGGGAGGCAGAGATTTGAACYGTTTGTCCACAAAATCAGACAGTTCATAGTATTTTCCTGGTCATTAAGCTAGACAGGACATACAGAAAGCTGGAGAAAAAAAAATTAACTTACTTTTTCACTTTTACTTTAAAGTTTACTTTAAAGTAATTAAAATTTACTTTAAAGTTTACTCTGCCAAGATAGCCTTACAGTTCTAACTGTGGTAACAAAGATTGGCAGTTGCTTTACAAAGAAGGGCACAGCATACGGCAGCTAAGAGCCACAGAAAAAGCAAGAATGTAGGCTCATACTTAATATAAATCCTCAAGGGTCAAGTGGTTTCATAAAGCTTTTCCCCCCTCAATGACAGTAAAGCTTCATGACCCCTGGGGAAATGTCAACTTCAATGTAGTTACATACACTACTACCATTAGGTAACAGTGGCGCAAGCAAGCCAGTGGAAATTTCCTAATGAAATCTTTTTGTATTTATCCCACTTTAGGAAAACACAGGACACAACTCAGCCACAAGCTCATTTCCTGAACAGTGTATTGCAGAATAAGAAAAGCTTTATTCCATCAGGCTTACCGTGAGTTCTGCCTAATTAGTTCAACATTGCCTGATGCCCTGTTAGCTGAAATCACTTTGGCACAAAAATGCTTCCTAAGAGAAGCTAATTTCTASCTCAATCATACAGCAGAATACATTCTGCTGAACCAGGCAAATTAATTCGTCTGAAGCAGCAGAAAGACCCACAGCAAATTCTTTTAGTTCGGAACATTGTTCCAATCATACTTCATTCTATGTTTCACATTGACGGCAAAAGAGATTTAGAGTCTTTATATTGTCTTTAAATGTCAGTAGAGCCAACTGCTTGACAAGAAGGCAGTGGCTTGACAAGAAGGCAGGGCAATCCTAAACATTTAAGGTGATAGGACAACTGCAACTCTGGCCCAGTCTTCAAAATACCAAACTGGGGAGTCAGATACATAAGACAGTAAAAGAACTAAGGAGTTTCTGGGTTTTGATATTCAAAAGGAAACCATTCGCTATTTCTTTTAAAATTGAAACTTAAATGAAATTTGCAAGTGCAATTTTTTGCTGATACTTATTCCTGCTGCTCCAATTAATTTTAGATGGTCCAGCAAATACAGCTTTTGTCTTTTTTCTTTCTCCAGCATTTTCCTGGTACAACACTGAAATGTGTTTCTTTCTCAGTGTCAGTCTGTTACCCCTACTTAGGCTGCCTGACATCAATATCCTGAATTCCACCTCTTGCAGTAAGGGGTGTAAGTACACCACTATCGTCTTCATGCACACCTCAGCCCAGCTACAGGAGTAGGCTCTTTTAATTGTTCTCAGTAATTCTGCCTTTCTAGTCCCCTGGAATTTTGTTTAAATTAGTATGTAATTTCAATAGATTTTACTCATAGTGTAATAACATAAATAATCCACCCATTAAATTTTAGTTAGCAACAGGAGTATTCCTGTTTGCGCAGTAGCTGATGTAGGAATATGCACACTATTCTTACAGCAACTGTTCTACCTAGAAGTAAAAGGAGCCTGGTTTCTCTTACCTGAGATGGAGGAGATGTGGAAAAAGATGTGGTACACACTTCTTGGGAATCTTCTACTGAGGGGTATACTGCACCACTGTCCTCACCAGCTCTAAAGCAGCAAGAAAAGACAAGTTTTCTAACTGGAAAYATTCCTTAAAACAAACAAATAGTAAAACATGCTGGGACAAACACTGCAGGGAGATTGAGAGTATTTGGGTGTAGCTGAAAGGAAAATAATGAAGGGCTCTCATCTTCTTGAAGGAATTTAGGAAAATAAAGTGGGAAAACATCAGTTTTCCTCAGGTGTTTGTCTTCTACCCCATGTAAAATAACAGGGGTATTTCTAACTAATGCTTTTGTTATACCAGCTAGTGCTACTGGCTTTGGTATTTACCAAACCACTCGTCCCAATCTGAATCCATCACACTCCTTTTAGTGAAGACAAACCTCTCATCTACAAAGAAAAATTAAACTGATCTTCCCCCAGTGGAAATATCCAGGGATGCATGCATGTGGACACGTAGTTCTGCATCAGGATTAACCATTACATTTTAAAATTCCTGAAGGCAGTCAAAATTAAAAATCATTTGTGTCCAAGTGCTTCTGTGAAGAATTTGGGAAAATACTGGGGCTTGCTGCACTCAGTCTTAATGTGAGGAGAAAAATGTCACCCTTCATCAGATGCTCAACTATGTAAATATGACTGACACTAATTCTCCAGTGTCCCTTCCCATGCAGTCAACAAATAGTGGAAAAGGCTCTGTATTTGGGCATAATTGATGCCTTTACCATGGCCCATGACTTCAACTCATTATTTCCTCACCTGTAATTGCAGGGATGCATGGGTGAAGAGCTGGGATAGGGACGGTCCACAAAGTGATCAATTATAATCCCCATGATAGGAGGGGTCCTCTCAAACTGTCTGCAAGGCAACAAGCAATGGCGTTATTGGCTTTTTCTCTCTASTCTTCCCAATTCATGGTGCCCTCACAGAAAACCCTTGTATCTATTAAKGGGACCAGAGCACCTTTATAATTTAGTCCTGTGACTCCAGGCATGCATCAACAATTTGGAGTTCTACAGCCTGGCTACCCAAATACTCCCCTTGCTGCAAAGTTTAAGCGTAAGAGAGAGTGTTCCTCATGGAAAAGAATCTCAGCAGGGAAGGAYAAGCAGAAGGGAAAGATTTGGAAGCTCACATTATAAGGGGTTTAACAGTAAATTACTGTAAAACAATTCTGGCATGATCACATTTTCTCACCTGGTTGACATGAAAGCAAGGTTGATTCTGTAGGCACAAGACAAAGTGATGGTGCCCACCGGAGTACCCACTGTCCCAACACGGACTGTCTGGAAACCTGTAAAGTTAAGGAATAATAATTATTATTATTTCACTGATTATTTATGTGCCATACTTTCTTATTCTGAGGTTACATTATAGTATTTCAACAATGTTTCCACTGTCTCTTGCAGTCAAAACTCCAAAACCACACAGAACCCATAAAAACAACCCCAAGCACTAGGCTGCCTTGCTGTCAGGCTTCACCTACAAGTCTTCTGAAGGTGCTTCCTATCTTGGTCTAAAATACTGTTCTGAAGTGCTTCTTGTTCCTCAGTAGATCAGGATCTCCTTTACCAGTTCTGCCCCTCATCAACATAATTCCATATTCTTATTTCAATTCTGAATCACCAGAGTCAAAATGGTTATCACCCTGGATTTTGTCCAAGTACCATTGTTATAYTTGTCACCTTGTGACACAAAGCTTCACTGGCAGACCCACAGAGAACATAAATAAGCCTCAGACTAGTTTTCCTGTTGGTACTTGAGAATAGTAATTAAAGGCTAGTCAGAATGAAACACAGTTCTGTTCTAATTTGTCTGTTGGCTAATCGTACCTTCTCCCAAGCCACTCAGTTGCACTTCACCAAAATATATCCTGAAGGAAAAGGAAAAAGAAAAGCTGTTAGGCAGTTRGGACATAATGCTATACGGATCTGTATTCCTTATTTAATTTTGTGAGTTGAAAGGCTGGAACTACTTTTCCGCTTCAGGAAAAAAAGCCCAAAATAAATGGGCTTTTTGAGAATGCCCATCTCAAAAAAACTYTAAGCTACTTCAGAGAAAGACACGTCATGTAAAAAGAAAGAGGAAAGGGAAATGATAGTCCAATCAGAAACTTGTCTAAGTTTTTTAAGCCTCAGTGGTAAGTCTACATACAGTTCATAGGAAAAATGTCAAGTGGTGTAAACTTCACAGACAAATCCGAGTCTAAAAGCTGATGCTTATCACTTAACATAAAAGATTAACTGTGCTGTAAAGAGCCCTGCTCTWAAGTACATGACAAGTCAGCAATGCACACAAAAATTATAAAATGGCTGGAATTTCTTTTGAAGTTCTTAGCTGTGCAAATGATAACAAACCTGGGATTTACAATCATACAAATTAGCTATGCAAACATGTCAAAGTCTTTTCTTACAGCCAAAAACAAGGTCTGAAAAATAGTAACTACAAACCACAAGCCAGGGCGACTCACAGAATAAACAGAGCTGAACCCAGTATTTGGRTGAGTAAACTGCAGGGACTACAGGAAGTGGAGCCAAAGATGCATCTTTATAGTGGAGTAACAGGACAGAGTCTGAATCTGTTCTCCAAAAAACACATCGCAGTTATGTGCAATGTAGAGAGGCGTTTATCAAATACAGGTCAGATATCAAACAACTGGATGCTAGTAAGCAATTTAACCAGAGATTAAAAAAAAATTTTTTTTTTACTTTTCCCACCATGGTAGGCAAACACTTCACAGCCTGTGCTGGGCTTTTCTTTTGATGCTTGAACCACATTTGCAGCTACACAGTGCAAGTCTAGGGTCTCTGATGTTGGCATTGTAAATGGGAAATTTCTGCTTTACCTGTACAATATTACATATTCATGTCCTTGTTTCCTTGAGAGTCTGTAGGCTGGAGTTACCCTGGTTATAGCAAGCAAAGACTTCAGCAGTAGAGACAGCCTGTTGTATACAGTGTAGGAAACTTTGATTTCYTTATCACACCTAGAGAACACAAAGGAAAAAAATTAGTGTTTTGTTCAAACTAAGCTGGCTGGGTTTGGGGTTTTTGTTTGGTTGTGTTTTGTTTATTTTATTTTAAATAAAAATTAGCGTGGGACAGTTATTTAATTTTATTGCCAAAATGATAAAATAAAGCCCCAGTGTGGCCACCTGTACTGACCAACCAGCTAAGAGTCCTGTTTCAACCTAGTCACCTGCTGTAGATGAAATTGCTGAAAAATGCCATGCAGCCTTCTACTACACAGAGACATCTTTTCAATACTAAAAAATKTCATTTCTGAGATTATGAATTCTTGTATCTGAGGAAACATACCAGATGTAATAATGAACAAGGAATTAAATTACTAATTTACTTTATTGACACTGGTATTACACAGTTTGACTGCTGCTCTAGACAAAGAGGTGCCCCTGGCCACACAACCAATATGTGCTCATTGATCACCATGGATTAACCACATGTACCCATTTCATCAGCTAAAAATTACAAACACAAAGAATGTGTCAAGAGTGCACTTACTTTTCATTCATTTCTAGACACCAAATTTCCAACTCCATGGAGTCCCCCTGGATCAGAGAAAAGATGGCAAAGGCTCATTTCAGAACACAGACCTTTTCAAATCTCATTAGTGATCAGCAATGGCCACACCTCTCAGTGATTTGTCTCCTGGCTCCCACTTTCTTGCAATGCAATGATAGGAAAAGGTGTACTGGAAGTCTCACTGCACAATTATATCACCTGAGGGAATATCTTCCTCAGAATGCCTAAGTTCTTCATGGTCTAAGAAAGTAAATTTTTCTGCTCTGTCATTTGTTTGTTTGGCCTCAGATGTTTGCAGTGAATTGCTTCTGTTAAACAATATTTCATTAGCATATCAGCTAACTTACTAAAATTTAGGTATTCTTACATGATCTTGGACTAAAGGGCAGGAGCTCTGGTAGTTGACTTAAGATTCAAGTGAAAAAAAMCACAAACAAAAAGAAAGGGCATCTGTTTTGACTCAGTTCTCACCTCTGAGGTTTTGAGAGAAATTTCCACGCACATAGACCGTCCAACAGCGGGCAGCTGTCCTGCCAGGGCTTTCTTTGCTTCATGAGTAACCTCTGGTATATCTTTGATTGCCAGATTGAACTGCAGAATCAAAGAGATGGTTCAATTTTTTAATTTTCTTTGAAAAACTGTCTAATGGTACACTTCAGACAGGCTCACAGACCCATATATAACATACTAGGTCAGTGTCCACTGAAATATTTATGAAACAGAAAATTCCCAGCTGGGTTCAGCCTTTTCATATTTACAAAGATTCCCCTGGCTGCTAATTCAAATGTTTTTCTTGATCCTGCTATAAAAAATATGCTCCTTTTCCCCCACTGCAGTCCTATCTTCACCCACAGAGTATCTCGAGCCTTTTCAATTTTAATAAAGCCCATTACTAAAAAGACCTGAATTGCAGAGTARCAAACTTCTGACAGGAAAGAACTCATCACCCCACCCCCAAGCAGATCTTGGAAATGTGCCTCAGCTGGCAGGAGTTGCCAAGAGGCATAATTTCTCTTCTCCTTCATCTGCCTGTAAGAGTCTACAGTGATTTGTTGCATGTGAACAACCACCAAGAAAACCCCCACATCACCAATGAACATAACTAAATATAGTTGCTATTCTATGAATAATTATTATTGTCTGCACAAGACTTTAACAATCACATGGTGCCCTCACCACACACACACACACACACACACACACACACACACACAGAGTAATGGAGATGCTTAAAAAAAGATGATTTTACCCAGTCAGAACCTGTTGGGGAGGATGATGATCGGGTACAGATCTTCTCTCCAAGTCGGGCCTGGACAATTACTTGTACTGTCTGGAATAGAAAGAAAAAGATACACGACAATATTTTGGGCTCAGCACAGCCCTCAGTTCAGAGCCTGAGCTACACATGTTCCAAGTGAAAAAAAAAATGAAAGGGCTGATCAGGATGTAGAAAAGTAGTTTGCTATACTGCTCTTCAAGTCTAATCAATTTAAATTATTACATTTAACAGGCAAATGTATTTCAGAGAGAAAATCATTTTAGRCTGACCTTTATCGTAACAATATTAAATGACTAAGTCAATTTTGCAATCAGGATTTTCAGTTTTCACTACTACTGAAAAATTTACAAAAATATCCTGAGCCTGGACAACTAAAMTGAAGTCAAATGAATSTGTACATTTAYACCAAAGCTACTGCCAGAGTATCTACTTGCACCTATGTACCAAGTGAGACCAAATTTTATAATAACTTATCAATATAATTTAAAAGAACATTATGGTATTTTTTGTTTTGGATACAATGTAAAAATTTAGACAGGCTGAAAGAGGAGTCCAGCAGAACAAACTACCCAACAGCTGGATGGTTACATGTGCTGCTTAGAAACCTGACAGATGTGTGAAGTGTCTACAACTGATTCTAAAGCAGAACACTTCTGGAGGGTGGAAGAAGATTAGAGGGTAGAAAAAAGAGGAAAAGATGTTTTTCTAGTTGCTCTCAGGAATCTCCTAAATTTGACATCAGTTTTTCTTACTTCATTCTTCAGCAAAACAAAAAAAAAACAARCCCATACCCCAATCTTGTTACTCTAGCCACACCAAGTATGTTGTTTGTTTTCTGGGTTTCTTTAAACAAGAAGGAAGAGCCATTTGTCCAAAGGAGAAAAATTACCTTTAAAGCAAAAAATTTGATGAACTTGTCCAGGTCCTTCCTGTCCTGGGAACTGAGATCAGTGTCCATTGCATATGGCAATCTGAAATATAGCACAGGTCTGGGAATGAAGTCTTCGTTCAGCTTTCTGTTTAGATTTCAAAATATTTTGCCATTAGAGGCCACCGCAGAAGAACTTGTAAGCACCAAAGCCCTCTACCTGTCCAAATCCTAACATGCTAAAAACTTTGGGATGTGAGTGTGGGGTGTAAATGCACACTGATAGTTTATCTGGTCACTGCAAAGATAAAAAACATTTTAAAAAAAAGAGGTCTCACAATTAAAACTCAGTGCAAGTTCTACGATTTTGCTAGCTAAATTTTAAAAAGCAAAACAAAAAAGAATCAACCCAGAATACCCCAACACCACACTGAGTGGATTCTATGCCAAGCTAACCATCAGACATGGAGGTCTCTGCTTCAAAAATAATGTATCTTCAGCTATCAGTAACCAAGCCAAATTGTTTTCTTGAGCCTGAAATACTTAAAACAGTCATTCAGTGGTGTTTCAGCAGAAATCTGTACAATAAAGCATTGCTGGAACAATCTACACTGCTTTTTYACTTTCAACACACAGTACTTGAACTGAAACTATACAGCTGCAAATTTGCCTACAACCAACTGGAAAAACTCAATTTTACCAAGAAAGAGAGCAAAATCCTTTATTSACTTCTCTTGAAAGCTCTGATAATGAATACTTAGCTTTCACATTGACACTGCYTTGTTTTTCAAAATGCAGTTGTTTCTGGGAACACAATGAACTTGTACAGTGTCAGAAACAGGGCAGGGCACGACACTAATCCGATTTCTGCCACCATCACGTCACATGGCCTGGGATAAATCACAATTCTTCTGTCTCTGTTCCTTCACACGTACATTAATAATCATATAGAGACCGTGGGGAGGAACGCCTTAATTAGCAGCATTCACTGTGCTTTTTGCTCATAAGTCTTCAAAGCATTAATTCACTCTTAATTCCTGTTGCAGTTTTGAGCCAGCTAATCAGCCTGAAGCAGCTTGCCAGACACGCTGTATTTATGGAACGTGCTGCTCCTCACAGGAATGCCGGYGAGCTGAGGTCAGGGAGCACAGCCAGCTGTTGTACACCTTACTCAGTGTTCAATCGTTAAGCAAAGACTGAACTTACAGCAAAGTTTGCTATTTACACAAATAGAGGCGTGCAGGGCAAAAGGACCAATAGCCCTATTCACTCACAAAGTACAGTATCTTTAATGATCATGCACATGCAGTACTTTTTTAAATAAAATCACACTTGATGACAGTAACAGCTCATGCTTTAGGAGCATCGATCAAAAACAGCTGTGAGRTAAGAGTACTGCAATTTACAGAGCATTTTACTGAGAACAGTACTGCTTTCCGAATGACTCTATAAAAAAGAAAGATGGACATATAATATGGTTGAAAGTTCCTAGGCTACATTCCTGCTGCATCTCCTTGTGCTGTACTGTTCTCATGACAAATTATAATTTAAATTGAGAACTAACAACACAAGTGATTCAGCATCAGATGCATTATCAAATTATCCTTTGGATATTTTAACCTTGTCATCAAAACTGTTATTCTTACTTTTCCTGCATTTACCTCCACTAGACTGAGATTACAAACCTCTTCCACTGTGGGGCTCTAAAAGGCATTTAAAGTGCTAGATGGTTAACTGATGCAGCACTCTAAATTAAAAAACAACACCCCTTTAGTACATATACCACTACAAAAAATAGCCACCACTCCCTCCCAAACAAAGAAAAAACAGGAAAGAATGTGTTATTTTTCTTTTTAATTAACAAAGTAAAGCACTGTAAGGGTTTAAGAGATCTGAGCTATTTGACAAACCTGGCAATAAAATACTGCATTAAAAAATACATTTTTCTCATCAAAGAGAATGCTGATATTTAAATACTAAAAAAAAAACCAACCAAACAAACAAACAAATCACACTAGCTTTTAATGTGGAAAGAGAGATGTGACYCCTGGAAAAAGATGGAAGGAAGTATATATCCTGATATTGTGCGAGATCTGTCAAATAAAGCGCACACATTAGCCTTATGAGGCTGGAAAAAAATTCTGSTATCAACTCAAGACACTTGGGAACTAATGGAAGGTGTTAGGCTCATTGGTCTGTTAGGAAAGGAAACAAAGATATCATCAGCATGGTTCCATGTGCAGTGCAGAAATTAGTTTTAACAACCAGATACCCAAATATCTCTAGAGGAAACAGCCACAAGAGGGTTAAAAAAATGACAGCCTCGTGGTTCTGCYCTGTTGCAGCAGAACTGGGACTTTTCCTGCAAGATCGCAAACRATCTTTATCATTCATTAAACATTTGGAGATTCACTGTTAGTTCTCAAGCTCCAAATGCCAGCAACACTTGACCCACCAGAGCCTGGTGTAGAGCAGAAAGTATCAGGCAAGGTTTCCTGGAGAGGAATAAGTAATTTCATGGAGAAAGTGGGACTTTGGAACTCAGCTCCTGAAATGTCTAAGAGCTTCTCATCTGACAACCATCATCTGCTCATTATTGTAGAACRGCCTCTGGTGATTGCCCAAGACCTGCTAAGGCTCAGAACAAYGTTCACCTTTAAAATCAGTCTGATAAGAGTTAAGATGGAGCTAGAATTACAGCAAACTTTCTATTCATAAAAATTCWTTGGCAGTCTCAAGTTAGCTGCCAYAGCTGACCTGAACAGAAATGAAATTCTTTAAACTTAGTTCCACCAAATTCACTCAACTTCTCATATCCTGTAGGTTGCAATGCCAGCACGGCTCCTTTTTAAGTGCTACTGCACAGGCATATGCTTAACTCAAGGAAAACACTGGCTCATTTTACACTGAATAGCAACTAGAAGGAAATAACCTTTGGTCTAGGTTAGAAAAATACGGATGACCGAYTTCCCCTCAACCAGGTAATCCCTTAAGTAAACTGATATATCTGCCAGCGTATGATGCAACAAGCATCTTGCCCATATGGCTTGTTGCTTTGTCACCCTCTTCCTGCAACACACATTTTTATACCATTSTTTTTATTTATATGCATTTATCTTTACTTTGCTGTGAACAGAAAYATCAGAAACAGGATGGTCAAAGGAGAACTGCTAGAAGTGACTGTTTTGAATAAATCCTTATTCCTTCACAAAAGGTTGCAGCAGAATTTATCCAACAATTTAACATCTAAGTGTTGTGTCTTATACACTGTACTGCTATTTATATCCTCCTTGTCCGAGGAGAAGGACGCATCAGCATGAGGTGATGGCGCTGTTTGCATGATGGAACGAGATGCAAGAACCCTCCCATTCATCCCTCGGCAGAGGCSGGAGGAACTACAGCGCCCCGCACTCGCACCCAGAGCAGCCCCGCTGCTGGCAGACACCTGTAAGCTTGAACATAACACAACAGGTGAACACCGGCACTACAGGACACGTTCCACACATGGGAGTTTAGCGAGCACATCTCTCTGACACCTACATAAACAGGAAAGGAGCAGAAGCACCTGACACATACCAGGCATTATTACTGCTGCTGGGGAAAGCATATACAGGCTGCTTCCATCATCTCCTGCATTTCTCTCTGAGCCATGGCTGCTACAACTTAAAGTCATCTTGCTTTCCTTTCAACAGACATTCACCAATGCAAAGTAATTACTCACAGCTCTTATCCCAAAGTGAAATTAMAAAGACAAGAAGGAGGAAATGACAATGCATATTGCTGTAAAGAGAGGGCTGTGGACAGCTCTCATCCCAGATGTTTGTTCCCAGTTACCGGRCTGTGCCCCCCACACTGCGCTCCTTGCCCATACCACTCTTCCAGAACTTCTTTGTTAGTACAGGACCCAAATCCAATCTCCAAGGGTTTCCTCTGAGAAGCTCAGAAAAGCCTCATTGAATCATGCAGTAAACAAGAAGCACATGGAATTTTTTGAAGCTTTTAACAGAGTGCCTAGAACACATCTCCCCTTCAATAACCAAGCTTCACTGCAAGCAGGTATTTGGAGCACACTAATAAGCAACTATAAAAAGATCTTAATAAACATAGTGCTCTGTTTCAAGACTGGGCCTACAAGTCAAACTCCAGTATCCTACAATTACTTAAAATTAATCTCCATTTTGCCTTCTTAGTAGGTTAGTCAGAAACCTAAGGAGAGGTAGGAAAAGTTCTAAGGTGTGACACTTCATTCTTTAAAGTCTATGGATTTTTTTAAAAGAGGGGATTAAATTCTATCAGAAAAAGTGYTTCACATAATTCACATAAWTCTATCAGAAAAAGTRTTTCACAAACATTCTGATGTAATCAAAGGCTCTGTAGTTCACTATATGCTCAGGTTTTGAGTGATAAAGAGGTAATTTTTTCTCCTGATAAGGAAACAGATTCACTTCATAATCAATAAATGACTCTGCAGCTCAGTAAATATCTTACTGATGTCAGCACTGACAGATCCATTGACTTAGAAATGAAATTAAGTAATTCCTGTTGACCAGCAGTTACATTCTGTACTTCCCTAAGGTCTAAAAATGGTATCAGTTCAAAGGTCCATCCTCTCAGTTTGTTTGTCARGCCAAAGTATACAGACTAAACCAGAATCTGCTTCTACATACCCTGTACTATAACCACTAACATAATCACCGCCTCTCWACTTTTGTATGAACATGTGTTCAGAAATGTTAAAATTATACAATACAATTTAAGCAAAATAAAGTGATCTGGTATGATCTTTTTGCACATCTACATATAGCCTGGCTCATCTGAAACTTATTTCTTGCCATGAGAAGAAGGGGTCCTCCAGGTAAGGCCATTCCTGCAATAATTTGGAGATGCTCTAAACYTTATTTGGACAGCCAACTAATTTTCAGCTAAGGCGGTAATTTGCCATGTTTTTCTCCCTTGGTATGTGCCTAGTCACACCATTTTTGGGATCTGTGAATAGGCAGTTTTGTAGACTTAGCCCAAAGAGTCCCTTTTCTACCTGTTCACTGACATGAAAGGTGTCACTGCTCCCACCGAGTCCACGGCAATGACTGACTGTGCCCTAAAGAGTCACAGCTCCAACAGCAAAGAAAGATGTGACCACCTGTAAACCTCTGCTCTTTCCCAGAATACCACAAACTCGCATGTTACAGAAAAATACACARTGGAACGCGGGGTCTCACGTTCTACTATTTTCAACAGGCTCTGAAGCATTTTGATTTTAAAAGGCCACTTGCTGAGATTACAGCGGGCCACATCCTTCCCAGGCTTCACT
Source organism: Malurus melanocephalus (assembly GCF_030028575.1). Taxonomy (NCBI): domain Eukaryota; kingdom Metazoa; phylum Chordata; class Aves; order Passeriformes; family Maluridae; genus Malurus; species Malurus melanocephalus. The sequence continues at coordinate 3,191,180 of NW_026623234.1, forward strand.
GACAGCCACCAGTCGTTACGCAAACGAATCGCAGCCGACACGCGGCCGTGGGGAACCGACCCCCGAAAGCAGCGAAGCAAAGTAAAACGGAGGAAAAAGCCGTAGCCAAAGGCTCAAGACGCACATCGCGGCCCCCTCCCCTGGAAGGGCCCCCTCCCCTGGAAGGGCCTCCCGCAGGCTGGCGGCGCTCCGTGCCCTCCCCCGCGGGGCCCGCGGTACCTGCGCGGGGCCGGCAGTGCTGGCGGCGCGGCGGCTCATCCCGCGCAGGGCCCGCTCCGCCGCCGCGCCCCGGCGCCTCCTCCGCGCTCCGACCGGCCACGGGGGGAGCCCCACGGCCCCGGGACCGCGACCGCCGCCTCCAAGCACCGAGACCGCCCCGGGGCTCCGGCCGGCGTCCTTCCTCCTCCTCGTTCYCAGCCCCGGGGTCTCTCCGCGAATGTAAGCGCCGGCGGGGGTGCGCGGCCAGCGGCGGGGGCCGGGCCGGGGCTGCCGCTGCCCTCAAAGCCGCGGGCTGCGCCGCGCCGCCATCGCCGTCGCCATCGCCGCTGTTTGTTTTCATCCGCTGCGGGCGGGGGGGGAAGGAAGGAAGGAGGAAGGGAGGGAGGGAAGAAGGGAGGTGCCTTGCTGTCCGCAGCGGCACTTTCCGCACGCAGCCGCCGCTCCCCGCCCGCCCGCGGCGCGCTGAGCTGGCGGTGCGGCGCGGGAGGAGGGCGCCGAGGCCCAGAAAAGCGGCGCAGCGCCCAGCACCGTTCCCGCCGGTAGCCCCTGCCTGTGGCGAATCTACCGCGGCGAATGCGGGGCTCAGCCAGCCCGGACCGCTTTGGAGCCGTGGCGGGGCCTGTAAGGGCTGGGCTGAGCCCGGTGAGGGTCGGGCGGCCCGTGGGGTCCCGGGTGCCCGGCAAGGGCAGCGCCCGTCAGGGCTGCGAGACCGCTCCACGGGCTGTCCGCGGCTTGTGTCTGCCGTGCTCCGGCGGCGCTGACTGCGGACGGCTCCAGCTCCCTCCTCGCCACGGGAGGTAAACTCCTGTCAGCACCAGGCAGAGTTGTCGGCTCCGCGGAGAGCCCRCCTGCTGCCCGTGTATTTAAAAGCGGATGAAAGGAAGTGAAAAGATTTGCTGGATGACCAGAGTAGAAGGAAAATGGTAACGGAGTSTGAAAAGCTCACCAGTAACAACTGTTCTGAGCGTCCGTCCCCTTTCTGCTCTATGCAGGTGAAGGCTCTGGGAAAGCCCTGTCAGAGAGGAGCCCCAGGGGACACCCCCGGCCGTCAGCCATGGCCGTACCTATCGCGGTTCTTGACTGCGACCTCTTGCTCTATGGCCGCGGACACAGGACTTTGGATCGCTTCAAGCTGGAGGATGTCACGGATGAGTATCTAGTATCCACGTACGGCTTTCCCCGACAGTTCATTTACTACCTGGTGGATCTCCTGGGAGCCACGCTCTCACGCCCTACACAGCGGTCCAGGGCCATCAGTCCAGAGACGCAGATACTTGCTGCCTTGGGTTTCTATACCTCTGGCTCCTTCCAGACTCGCATGGGAGATGCTATCGGCATTAGCCAAGCCTCGATGAGCCGCTGCGTTGCCAATGTAACCGAGGCACTGGTGGAAAGAGCCTCACAGTTCATTCACTTTCCTGAGGATGAAGCTACTGTACAGACCCTGAAGGATGACTTTTATGGGCTGGCAGGAATGCCGGGAGTGCTGGGGGTGGTTGACTGCACACACGTGGCAATCAAAGCGCCAAATGCTGAGGACCTGTCATATGTGAACCGAAAGGGTCTCCATTCCCTAAACTGCCTGATGGTGTGTGATTCCAGAGGAGTCCTCCTTAGTGCAGAAACGCATTGGCCAGGCAGCCTGCCTGACTGCACGGTGTTAGAGCAGGCAGCTCTCACGAGCCAGTTTGAAAGTGAGCTACATAAAGATGGCTGGCTGCTTGGTAAGTCAGTTTTTCGTCCTTGTTTTCAGTATAAAGTCTATTATATATTTTCTCCTTACTGAATCAGAACCTCTAGGCACAAGTGATATGCTTATTTTCAATTGCTTTCTTGCGAATTGCTTTGAGAATTTGTGATTCAGTTTGGACAACCTGTATCTTGGAAGCTTAGAACAGTAACTTCTAATCTGTGTTTTATACAGTCTGATTATTGCATATATTAATCTACATTTATCCTGTTAATAGCTTTCTTTCAGTATCCTACACCTTTTCATGCTAAATTAAGCAATTTTTAATTCCAGGTGCTGTCCTAGTCCAGCTGTTTTTCCCTGTTTTATGCAGGGAAAAAAATTCTTCTGTGGAAAATCTTCCAGGGTTTCCTTGTGTAAAGCTGAATGCCTTTATCACATTTGTAAACCAGAGTTCCTTCTTACCTGCCTTCTCTTTTGGCCAGAGGAAGAAGTTATTCCATATCTGCTGTACCAGAAAACTAAGCTGAAATCTGTGGCTAACTGTAGGTGTGTAACSTGTCCTGCTCCTTTCCACTGCTAACAGGTGACAGCTCCTTCTTGCTGCGGACGTGGTTGATGACCCCTCTTCACATCCCTGAGACACCAGCGGAGTACCGCTACAACATGGCCCATTCTGCCACTCACAACATCATCGAGCGTACGTTCAGAACCATTCGGTCGCGCTTCCGCTGCCTTGATGGGTCCAAAGGCACCCTGCAGTATWCTCCAGAGAAGTCCAGCCACATCATTCTGGCCTGTTGCGTGCTTCATAACATCTCCCTGGAACATGGATTGGATGTGTGGTCTTCACCAGCCACAGGACACATGGAACAACCAGAAGAAGAGTACGAGCAAATGGAATCAGTGGACTCGGAAGCCTGTCGTGTTCGTCAGGAGCTTTTACTTACCCATTTTAGCTAATGTTGTGACAGAGCGAAAGCTTTTGACAGTTTGTCTGGGAAGTTATCTGAAGCAAATAGGCACCTTCTTCTTCTTTAAGCCTGTAAAGACTTAAGCAGAGACAAGAAATAATTTTACTTTTTTCATTTCAGGCAAATTTCTGAACTTCTCTTAATCTCWCCAGAGAGGCAATTTAATGGTTAAATTTTTGCTGTCATGGTGCTTAGAGACTCACCTATCGCTTGACTTAGAGAACAATGATTAATGTGACATTAGTGAGGAAATAGGGGAAATTGCCTTTTATACTGATGGTAAATTTGTAAATCTTGCACTGTTTTAGAAAGCAACAATTCTATGCCACTCTGTAACTCAAAACACAATTGATTTTTAAACAGTATTTTGCACAAATTAAACCTTCACACGAGCTCCTGTCTACTATGAATTCATGAGCAGCAAAGCAAACATTTTTCTTTTTGTTTGCAGATATGAATAATTCTTGCTCAACACCATTTTGCCACTTTCTGTGTCTCACAAACCCCAGCGATCTCTGGTAGCTGTGTTCTGGGAGAGGTCTGACTTTTTGCTGGGCACACACTAGTGTTTGCACATACCTAGAAAGGTTGAATGTTCTTTCTTTCCCAAACAGGCTGGAGAATAYGTTATGCTGTGGTTAACTCTGTTGGGTGCTTAACAGGTATCAGGAAATAGGCTAGTGAAGGTGACTGTGGTTTTGTCTGATGCAGCAGGAAACTGGTTATTTTGTTGGCTGCTATCTGAAGATTGCAGTCTGAAGATTGCTATTGCAKTCCAGAGAGAAACCTCTCACTGCATCTAACAAGAAGTAAGCTAGCTAGCAAGAATGTGTATCAGGGTAACTCCTGCAAGCTGCAAACCCAGCTACCAGGAGAGAGTCCGTGAATGAAAAAAATTGTGCCAGAGCATCTYCAGCTCCTGCCTCTCCCTCTGGACCCAGGTTACGGCTACAGGACCCATTTCTGGGCATAAAGTAGATGATAGGGAAACACAGTAATTATCATATAATCACCGCAGGACAGTCAYAAAAATTGACATGACTGCAAAAATTCTCCATTTAGATTAAAGATGAGGTGTGGAAAGGCTGCTCTAGCACTGCTGGCAATCTCCCTCTTCAGTGGAACGAGATGACTGATGCACACAGTTGTTGCTGGCACAAGGCCGGACAGTTTCCTGGAAATGTTCTCTTTCTACAAGGCACAAGWGTTTACAAGGATCTCATGACAGCAGTCTAGGAAAATTTTGTTTCTTAAGTTTTTTTTTTTGGTTTCTGGGCAGTAAATGGAACAAAAGTGGTAGGGAACACAGTTAAAACTGTAACTACTTAAAGTAGCGGTGCAACCACCTGACATTGTGGGTCTGTCCTTTTAGAGGAAGTAAGCCTAGCTCATGCCCCACATTTGAAGAACACAAATGTCTGTATTCTTTCTTCAAACAAAAGACACATTTCGAAGTGTGGGGTGGAGATGCAGGGTTAGATGCAGTCGGCCGGGTTTGCAGTGTCAGTAAGCAGTTATTATCTTAAAGAAAACCAAGTGTGCTTGATGATGTGTAAGCAAGACGTGTTCAGAAGCCTTGATGAGAGCTGTAAAATGTTATGTACAATGATCTGAGATGTAATTCAGTTTTCTTTACCCATGAGGTATCATGTAAGAGCTGCTACTGATCACTGCAGCAAAACCCCTGCTCCTTTTACCCAGGAAGAAGCAGATAAGCATTGTTTTCTAAAAAAAACATTTTTAGAAAAAAAAAGAGTTGCTGCCATGTATGGTGCCTGGTGGCTCATAATCGCATCTGACGGTCTGTGCTAAAAATACTGTTCATTAGACCAAAACACCAGCAGACACTGAATGAGCTGCGTGGGTGGTGGTAAGGTCAAGTGAGACTTGGACATGTAGGTACAAACATTGTCACTTAATGACAAGTTGGAGTTTCTCAATTTACACTATGAATAGCTCTTCCCAGTGTGTGCTGAGGCCAGAACGAACTTGGAGTGAAGGCTCTTCCTGGAACATGTTTGCTGTTCTGTTTTGTATTCTTTCAGCCACTGCCACGTGTGGTAGAGTTTAATTTCAAAACTGATCTCACTGCTTGTCAGTTTGGGCAAAAACTGCATCAGGCCGCACCAGAWAAAACCAATCCACTGAACACGATTCTTGCCTGAAATAGATGTCAGTACCCTTCTGTATGCTCAGGAAATGTAGGGAGCAGTTTGCCCCACATACTCCTAAGCAGCTTCCTTTAAAACAATTCACCTAAACTTTTTCTTCTTTTCCCTCATGGGGCCAGATTGCTCAAAGCCCTATCCAACCTGGCCTTGAACACTTCAGGGGTGGAGCATTAATGGCGTCTCTGGGCAAGCTGTTCCTCTGCCTCACCACCCTCACAGTAAAGAATTTTTTCTTATATCTAGTCTAAACCTACTCTTTCAACTTAAAGCCATTCCCCTTTGTCCTGGCTCTACATGGTCTTGTAAATAGTCTTGCCCCATCTTTCTATTTCTCTTCAGGTACTGGAAGGAGCAATTAGGTCATCCGGAAGCCTTCTCTTTTCCAGGCTAAAAAAAAAAAGTTGAAAAAAATTTATTTTCTGCAAATTGCTTTGAGATTTGTGATTCGGTTTGTGGGAAAATCATGCTGTGAAAAGCCAGTGTCCACAAAGGAGACAGAGGAGTCCTGCATGCAACTTTATTCGAATAAAGGGAGAGAGTCCACTGAGCTATCCCCCCATGGGGTTTCTCTCATGTTTTTGGAGGATGCAGCCTCCTTTCATCCTAAAGTCCAGACTGTAAGTTGCCCTCTTTCTTTCCCCATTGGCTGAGGYATTAGGAAGGTGCAGCCTTCCCAATCCACCTGCTACGTATTTCCCTGAAGTTCAGGCTTTCAAACTGTCTGGGTTCTGCAACACCCTGGAGATCTCCACAGCCATTGTTCCAGCACCAGGCCGGTTCTTTCATACCTGCTCATTTGTGAAGACATTAAAACCCACTTCTCCTATAAAGTCTGGATCACCCTTATCTTGGAAGTTTAGAACAGTAGCTTCCAATCCGTTTTATACAGCCTGATTATTGAAAGTATTAGTTTACTTTCATTCTGTTAAGAGCATTTTTACAGTATCCAACACTTCTCTAAGCTAAATTAAGTCGTCTTTTTAATTCTGGGCAGGGGCGTTGCTCCCCMGTCCTCGGGGCTCGACTGCTCTCGCCTGCCCTCCGTCGCCCCTGGGTGGCAGTCGAAGTGCTCGTCGCTCGGCTGGCGCTGTCTGGCGGCGTTCTAGCCTCGGCTGCTCGGGCCTTGGTCCCGCGCTCGGCGCCGCCGCCGTTGGGCTCCGCTCGGCGCTCGGCTGGCGCTGCCTGCTGCTCGGGCCTTGGTCCCGCGCTCGGCGCCGCCGCCGTTGGGCTCCGCTCGGCGCTCGGCTGGCCCGCCTGGCCGGAGCTCGGCGCGGCGGCGGCGACGACCGACCC
>NW_026623234.1:3197653-3221951 GCF_030028575.1 Malurus melanocephalus
CCGCGCCGAGCCTGCGCCGCCGCTCCCGGGCGGGCGCGGTCGGCCCCGCGGCCGCGTCCCGGAAGGCGGCGGTACCGACCCGTGTGAGGCCGCAGCGGGTGGAGCGCGGCTGGGAGGGAGTCAGGACTCGCTGCCGGGGCCTTTGTGCGGGAGTTCCGGGACCGCGGCCTTSCGGTGGGGGGAGCGGGGAGGCCGCCGCGCTGCCCCGGGCCGGGCGCTGTGGAGGGAGGGTGAACCCCCGCTGGCTGGCAGGGACGGGACCGCCGGGGAGAGCGTCCCGCAGTCCCGGAGCGCATCCCGTGCCCCGCTGCCGCCCGCTTGAGCGTGCCTCAAACCGGATTTTCTGTCCGAGCTTGGGTGCCTTGCGCTTCCCTGTTCATCGCCCCCGCCCCTCCTGCTGCCCCCACGAAACGGTCCGAGGGCCCGTGGTCCGGGCTTGGTCCGGTTGCGTTCTGGGGCTGTTGCTTAGAAATAATGGGGTTTATTGTTGTAGTTGTTTTCTGTCCTTACCCAAATAAAATGTCCAGCAGGTGTTGTCTGCTCTATGCTCTTTTTCCCCGTGTGTTGCAGAACACTTGCTTGTGAAAGTAGTGTTTGGCATAAAATGCATTCAGGTGTGCCTTTAGTTAGCTCTTGTCTTGTGAGGAAGCGAGCCCAGCTAATTCACTAGCTGTGGGAACTCTTTTGTTGTCACCTACCACGTTTTTCCTGATAACACCTAAATTTCTGTAGTATTCGTGTAGTGTTTTTTGGGTTATTTGTGATCCTGTCAATACCGTATGTTCAGTTGCCTTCGGAAAGCAATTTTTCCTGCACTAAATCRTAATTTCATCTTCAAGAGATCCTGTAGATGGTTACAAGTAGTTTTTCTCAGTACACACTTTCAGGTATTGTTCTGTGGTAACAGTTTGATTCAAGAATTGTTATCTAGATGCAAGCCCRTGCTCGGGAATATCTGTTGTAGGAATGTGATGTCCATGTAAATATGGTCAGTGGCTCAGTGTTGCTCCGTTTTCTCCTTTGTATGAAGTGTTCTTTGGTCTTTATTTAAAAACCCAGTGTGTTTTTCTATATTTGTCCTTGTTTACTGCTCCACCCAGCTTGGTGTCTTCTGCAAATGTCATCTGGCTTCTTTGCCTTTGCCACTCCCATCCTCTTTCAGATTGCTAATGGGAATGTTAAAAAGGGACCTAAGAATGACCTGCTGGTAATAAGCACTTATTGCCAGTCCATTACTCGTCTATTTAAGTTTGTTGTTGGGTCAGTTTCAGAATGTGGTATGGGGTAAAATCTGTGCAGATTTGAATGCCTTGTGGGTGACTTARGCAAAGGGACCTGAAATTCTCTGCTAAATTTAAAATATTTTTTTTTTGTGTTCTGAAGGGCTGCTGTAATGCATTTCCTAATATTCATAACTCTTCAGTGTAGTTTGCGTGCCAGTTATGGTGTCCACAATTCATGCTTCTCTGGGTAATATTAAAAAAAAAATGGGTCCATTTGTATTTTGATGGTCCCAAATAGGTGTTATATTCTGTTGATTTGTGGCAGTGTGGCTCTTAATGAGCAGGGCAGTCCACTAGCATTTATATTTTTCCTTTTACTTGGAATGAAGAATATATTTGGACCCAAATATAGGGCCAAATGGCCATGCCTTTTCAGATTGAGTTGCTGGGCAGTTTCTGCTGAATATTTACTTTGCTGACAGCTTCTTCTCAGTTTTCTTTCTTTTTGCCCTTTTCTGAGTCATGACTGACCCTCTAGATTCTTGTTTGGTTGTTTCCTACTTTTTCATTTTCTGAGCAGCACTTCTAACTTTCATGCAGCTGTAACAACCAGTTCTAAAGAAGGCAAGCAGTGATGCTGTCTGCTGCTATCCCTCTGCCAGAAGTTTGGCATTTGAATAATTATTTTTCTAAGAAAATTCTGGAAAGAAACTCTAGTGTCTTTTATGCCATGGTTAACAAGCTGACTGAACTCATGGATGTTGCAGAATTATTGTTGATGTGAATACTTACAAGTGCTACTAGTGCAAACAGCATTAAGGTACATTTTTTCCCCCTATTGAGTTTCTGGGGGTCTGATAAAGTGCACAGTGCATGGTAATAGTTACCTTGTGTGTTTTATGTTAGTAACCCTTTGTTTCTACCACCCTCCTTGCTCAGTTAGCAAAATATTAGTAAGGCAAGGACAAAAGAATTCTGGTTTACAAAAGTGAATGACAGTATGATATGCAGTGGAAGAGGATTAATACTTGAAATACTGTATTGGAAAGTTATTCCWGGATATAGTAGTTGCCTAATGAAAAACTTGTTGTTTGGATTGCTTGAAACAAGAGGAGACCTGCTTGCCTCTACAAGAGGAAATAGTACTTGTCTTTCAGGACTTAGTTGGTTTTTAAGAATTCTGACTGGGATTTTTGTCTAGTAGCTGTTTGTTGTCTCCAGTTTTTGTGAACTGTTGAACAGGTCGATGAGGTGTCAGATTTGAATGTGGAGAGCATCATCTTAATGTGTGTGCTCTCACAGCTCCACTTCACGTGGTCTCAGTGAGGTATTTTGGGTTGTCCTTGCAGAGTGATTCCAGCTTCCTTCTTCCTGGTATGTATTACTAATTCTCCACCTTGAGCAGCATAGAATTGCTGAGAGGAGTCTCTGACTCATGTTTTGGACACTTTTTCCCTTCCCTTTATATTTCTCCCACAGACTCAGTCTAAGGCCAAGAAGGGCAGTGGTGTCAAGAATTGGCTGTGTTTCTTTGTTCRGTCTAAATTTTCATTATCTACCACTTCTTTAATGCTGATAACATCTTTGTGTGAAGACTTCAGCTTCTGTGTGGATCATTTTTGCTTTTTGCCTTGTTATTTTCATGTGAGCAGGAARTTATATGACCTGTGTTTTCTAAAACGTGTTCTTGTTTCCACTTGTTTTTTCTTCCTTGCTTGGATAAGGTGCATATGCCTTAACTGCAGCCTTGAATCCATAAAACACATTTTCTTCACTTTGGGGGTGTGTGATGCTGCTTCTTGCTGTTCTGTAGTGTTGGCACTCGCACATTTCTGTGGAATTYATGTCACTTGGGGGCACTTGGCTGTGGCCCCTGAGCTCAAGGAACCKTGATGCAACTTTAATGTAAATCATGGATTTTGAATTGAAAATACCTTTCTATATAAATAAGAATAATTTTAAGGGGGTTAATCTGAGTTCTGTATTGCTGTTTGTCTCTCTACTGCTCTGGCTCTCTCTTATCTCTGTCCCTCATTTCCTGCTGTGTATGGTACATAACAAAAGCTGCTATGGTTTGAGTATGGAATTGTGGAAACTCACTCTTAGTCTTCCAGGTCTCACTTCTGCTGCTTGACTTAACCTTACAGCTTTGCGAACTTATATTTAATCTCTTCCTATCTTCTGGATTGAAACTAATATCTCTCTTCTGAAGAATTCATTAAGTTTATGTGGAAGTTGTAATAATAGTTATGAAAGTGCTCCATATTCTCGTTRGTAAATGAAACTGTCAGACTCCAGACATGGGTGATCACTTACATTTATTTTTATTACTTTCCTTTTGGTATTTACCATTTGTTTTCTGACCTTCAGGAGTTGATATCTGCAAGTTTCTCTTCCATGTCTTCATCATTTTGCTGTATATAGCTAGCATTTTAATACACTTCTTTTGACTGAAAAGATCTTTTATGTGTATTTAGCTCATTTAATCCAGACTGGGAAGACAAATAAAGATTCTAATGGCAATTAGCTCCATGTTGCAGTCATACATGGTCTTGAAATGACAAAGTACTATTGACATCCTTGTAATGTAATTGAATTTCCTGAGCGGTTTGTAGTTGCAGTTGAAAACACAGCATTGAACTTTTCAGTCATGAAGCACTAAGGCAAGTTTTTTTTTTTTTTTTCCTTTGGAATCCTGTTTTATGTGTAAGCACTTATTGCAGTGAATGCAGTTTAGAGCAGTGTGTCTGGTGCATATACAGAAAATGTGCTTTTGAATTACTTTCCACCTCTCTGGCTTTAATCAAGGAAAAACTTCAGCTTAAAGTATAATACTTTGGGAAATATTTAAAAACTTGGAAGAGTAAAACCCAGGGCCATATAATGAAAGTGCYTTCATGGTATTAGTTTTGGATTCTGTTGGATAGTTGCATCATAAACTTTCTTTCACTTCTCCTAAGTGTTTTTTATTCTCTATGTTTAGGGGCACTTAGTTGAAGGCTGACTCTTGTTCTAATTAAATTCTTAATTTAAGCAGCCTTTTTTWAAAAACATAATCAAGGACACATAAGTAGAAACAGAACAAAATAATGGGTTCTAGTTTTGCTTTTTTAATTGTTTGATTAATCATKCTTAAGATAGTTGTTTGTTACCTGTCTGTAACAAACTGGCTGGTTTTGTTTGTGGGTTAGCGTTGTTTAAAGATTTGAATCCAATGTAGCTTTATTTTAATCTTTTTGTTCATTTAGATATTACTGCAATGTATCTTGAAGTTTGCTCTGTGCAAAATGTTTTTGGTATTCGGGGGTTTTTTATTTTGGTTTTTTGTTTTTGTTTTTKTTTTTAAACCAAGAAGAGCTCATACCTCTGTGAACAGTCTCAAGGCTTATCTGGAATTACTACAAATGGAGTTAAGGGAAGACAAGTAATGTTTRAAGTAAATTTAAACATATAACTGATCAGGTACATTGCCAGAAATTCATATGGCCCTGTCATTTAATAATGAATATAGTCCTGCTCTTCTGATACTTATGTTTTGACCTGTGAAAGTATTTGGGATATGAGTCATGTCACCTATTTTTTACTGATTTTGTTGTTGTTAGAGCATTGTTCAAATGCCAGTGCTACGTAGTTCAATTGCTTACCAAACTAGGACTCCTTGGAGTTGCCTTGTTTTTTAAGCTGAGATGATGCAGTGCAAAGAGGACAAATCAGCTTTTTAGTTTGGGTTTTACATAAACTTTTTTTTTTTTGCTCAGTTTTTCAGGTGGAGACACAAAAAGGATGGGAATGGTATGACATCTGGTATGGATTCAGTGAGTTTTAATAAAACTGCTGATATAGTTCAGGTYTTCTATCCAGTGTAGTGTTTCTGGGGCTTCTTACATGGTATTGTTTTGTGCAATTTAGGAAAATGATGGCATCATAATCTGCATATTGCAGAAGGCAGGGAAACACGGATTATAAAGAAGGAACTGGAAAGTCCCTGGAGCTGGGTGATCACACATATATATTCCAAATTATGTTTTAGACATCTGGTTTGTTCTTGGAGATCTCCTGTCTGTGGATCTCAGAAACAGATTTTATTGTTTCATCAATGAAGTGCCTGCAAAAGGAGGGGCTATGTAGTCTGTAGTCCTWGGCAAGATGATTTTCAGCTTCTTTCAGTGTGTGCTTTTTTGTTCTTTTGAGCTTCTGAAAAGCATAAGAGGTCTTGATAAGGCAGTTTGCTTCAAAATTAAGCTGTGTAAAATACAGGGGAAACCGACTTGTAGGAAATCCTTAGAGGAAATAGCCTGTTTTGTGACTGCAGCCTTCATTATGATCACTGTCAGTGAAGATAAAGCATTTGGGCAGTAGTTCTGCGTACAATGTTTCCATGCCTGTCTGATGATCTTGGATGCTCTTGGAGAACCCACCCACATGTTCAGTGGTGGCAATGCTAAATTATTGCTAATATTTATTAAACTAAACTTAAATTCCTAAAATTTATTAAATAAATAAACAGTTCTCTTGAAATTTTTTGTATGTGGCTGGTGTTAAAGCCTGARATGCTGCACTTTAATTTGGAATAACTGCAATGGCGCTGTTAGTGCTTGGCATATTGCTTAAGAAGAGACATTTTGAAAATAGAAGTAACTCTGGCTTACAAGATAGATAGGCCCCTGGCTGGAGCTGGAGGAGTTCAGGGTAATAATCRGTTTCCTCTTCTTTTCTGGAGACAAGTTTACTTGTGGTTTCACAGGATAGTGGCACGCCTTATTATTCACCACAGTTTTGCTTTGTTTTTGTTTTGAGTAGGTTTTTTTTTYCCCCATGCATCTTCTTTTAATACAAAGTGTACAGCTTGCCCGGGTCCATAATCTGTGTGGATCATGGCTGTTTTACAGTCAATACATTCTCGAGTCTTAAAACTTGACAAAGGGCTTTGGAGACCAAAGCTACTGGCATGTGCTTTTTTTCCTCTGGTCTCTTACAAGGAATCTGGTAAATGCATTCTCTGTGTGGGACCCAGATTGCAAAGTCAGTGACAGCTTTTATATTTCACTTCATATTGCTTCTTTCTTCATCAGTCACATGAGATCTCTTTGGGCAGCAGAACTGTCTGAAATTATTTGCACATTTGTATCTTCTGGATAGATCTCCCATCTGGATAGATCTCCCACTGTAAATAGCATTTACTGATTGCAGCATTTTCTTCCTTTTTAAACACTGGTGGAGCTGTTTACACTGATTCTGTGCACATGCATTAGGAAAGGCTTTTAGCGTTGGACTCAGCAAACAAYCGCGAAGTTCTTTGGAGTCGTAATAGATCAGTCTAAGAGCTGAAGGTCACATGCAATAACGTTTTTCGCCCATGAAGAATGGAATAACATGAGGTAGTATTCCAGTAGTGTTCCAGTATTCGTCTTTGTATCAAAGCCAGCTGTGCTCACAGAATCGTGGTACCAGAATCTCAACAAAATTAATAGTAACAAAGATGGGGAGGGGACGCATTAAGGGATGGGACCATCACCTCTGTAAAATCCTGAAGTTTTGAACTGTAACGGTGAGCTATTGCATAATGCACAAAATATCTTGACATTCTTTGTACATGGCAATTTGAACGTGTTTCTTTTTATTCCTCTCCCTACCTTTTTGTTAGTGTTTTCAGGGGATCCTATAACGCTGTGGAGTATTACCAATTTGCAGCTTCACTTTGGTTTTTTAGAGGTTCAGCCTCTRAAAGTGACAATTACAAGTGAACTTACATTACTTTAATGCTGAGAATTCTTCTGGCTTCTTCGAGGACAACTGGYATGGAGCATGTAAAAGGCTTGGGTTTGGGCTGTGTAATGCTCTTTCCAAGACTGTAAACAGCCCAGCATGTTGCCCTGAAATGCCCTGAAAGGAGAAAACTTTCAAGGAAAGAAAGCTCATAATTATAGAAAAATTAATTGACTCTTCATTTTCAGAATTTTCTGTGGTGCCCTGGATAATTCAGGGCATCAGCTAGTCTTGCAGCTGTTGGACACTTTTTGTTGTCTTGATTAAACCAACCAACCAAAACACCCTTCCTCCCCCTAAAAATAAATAAACAGAACCCAACAAGAAGAAGACAGAACAAGACCAATCCCTCTTTAGGTGGTCAGCTGTTTATCATTTGTGGTAGTGTGGGTATTTGTAATAGACATTGTTACTGAATTAGTCCACCACTTGCCTGAACAGGTTTAATCCACTGAGTTGTAAATTTTATTTATGCTCAGCCCCAAGAAGTATTTTCAAACCCACCTAATTTAATTTAAACTTTGTTAGTCAGCTGGCTAATGAGTAAGCTATAAATATGGTTGGTACTGCAATGGTTTATCTGCTAATGATATTTAATAGCATGCTGTCATTGTTTGACTTACATTTGAGCAAAATGTTTGAAGTTGGTGGGTATCTTTACTAGATTAGAGAAAAATTTGGCTTCCTTAGCGCCCTCTCACAAAACCCAAAGGAAGAAAAAACCCAACAAAAATCCCACAACAAAACAAACTGAAGGTGAACACATGTTCCAATAGAAAGGTTACAGGCTTCCTGCTAAAATAAGTCATGATAATGCCGGTGTCAACACTGCATCTGTTTCTTCATTTGAAGGCTCTGAGTTTCTTTGCCTGTCTGAAATGTTGCTGAGTRTGTCACCAGCTAGTGGAGCAGTTACTGTGTTCAGGCTTATTCAGATAAAGAGTAAAGTTTGGTCCCCTCAAGGGACCCAAATTAACACTGGAATCACAGCATCATTCAAGAAGGATGCATTCAGTGTTTTCTGAAGAGATCCCAGCTTTTAAAAATGTTGAGCCAGTTAGCAGGGTACTGTGAAGGCATTTGAGCCCTGATTTTCCTTTGTTTACTTTTTAAATGGTTTGATAAAGACATGAGTCAGAAGAAGCTGAAAAAATGAGGGACAGTCCCTGAGGGGAAAACATCAACTTCAAACACTCAGGCTCACATACGAAGTGCTTTTAATAGCCAAATTAGTTGAATAAATTAGGACACACATGTGGAGATTTAGATAAGCTGGTTTAAGGTATATATTTGGTTTTATATAGTGGAGATTACTTGGTCTTTCGATAAGGTGAATGCTAGAACTTCACTGCAGTTGTAGGAGTTATCTCCCCCTTTATTTTACAATATGTACAATTATCCATGACATAAATTACATTATGTCATTTGTTAAACCTTTTGATTTCCTTATTGCTATTGTACTTCAGGGAACATTAGTTCTTCTGATAGGACTGAAATGTTGCTAGGTTGTCAGAGTTTGTTGTTTCTCGTGAGTGATTGTGTTATCCTGCTTGTAAACTATCATAATCTCAAGTTATTTAGGTTGTTTATTCTTTACAGCTGTCAAAAGACTATTCCAAACTTCATGTTTTAAATCTTTTCAAACTTGCGGCTTATTCCAGCTGYAGGACTGGTCTTCCATTGGTGTCCTGCTTATATGTTTATCCTTGAGTTGTTGTAGTCTGTATTCCTTAAATATACCCATACAGAATATTCAGCTACTGTTTTCTTAATTTTATTAGACAAAACTAGATTTACAGTTTCCTCCTGTAAAATAGACTTTATGTTGTCTGTGTTGTTCTGAGCTGTCCTTCACCTTCATCCTGCTTACCATCTGAATCCAGTCATTTCTTAACAYGGGTGCCTGGGGCTGTTTGCAGAATCTGGATCAGGATTTATTAGCATTTTGTTAAAGAAGATTTTTAGTTTAGGGATTCCTATATTATTATATTGTGCTTTTGGATGTATCTATTCCAGTTATCCTTTTTCCAGCCTTTTTTGAGCTGTTCTTTTTTAATATGTACAGTTATTTTGAAGAATTCTTTTGCAGCGTGTTATCTCTGGTTTTTGTGTTGCTTTCCARTAAGACTTTTATTTTGTAGAATAATTCCTACCTAATATTTGGCTGACTTCCACAGATTCTCAAAAGAAGGCTTATTGTACACAGTGGAGTTCAGCTTCTCTGAAATACATGATTCCCATGCTGTTTACATTAAGCATCAGGGAATTTCCCACTTGCTTGCCTTTCATTATGGAGAATTTCTTTTCCAGGAAGATGGATGCCTTTACTTGTTAATCACTTCAGTATCCTTTATTTTACTTCTACAAAKAAAAACGTCTGCTTTATTAAAACTCATTTTCCTGGGTTATCTCTGTAGAAAGCTCCTCCATATAAGCTGCAGCTGGCTTAAATAATCTGTTCAGGAGGGTTTTTTAGGGAAAGTGGGAGGAAAAATAGTTTTTCTAATGGCCGTTCTGAGTTCTGTCATTTAGCCATTTGTCACTTTGTGAATGTGAGCCTTTTTTCTCCTTTGCATGTTTTTTTTTTAAATTGCTATTTCRTTCTCTATTGAATATTGATGGTTTTGTTCAGTGTAATATGAACTGAGGAGGCTTTATCGTCATAGCTTCATGTCTTCAAGAGATGGCAGAGTAGTATGCACACTCTGCTGGGATCAAAGGGTAATAGCACTGCAGCAGAGTTTCTTGGTTTATTTGTTCTAAGAAACTTTTCTGGAGAGCTTTTGGTAACAAACTCCAAAGTATGATGCCACTCAAAAGCTGTGTAGCTTGGTTGCTATTACAGTCACTATATTATTTATTTAGTATATTTATTTAGCTTTTTTTTCCCAGGTAATTGGGATTAAAGCTTTCCTATGCAGCTCAAAGTGTTTCAATAGCATTATTCTTTGGCATTGTGCATTACTGGGATGAGCTGGTGTTCTTAGAACAATGCAGATTGAAAGATGATGTGCAGACGATGGAATAATCTTGATGGAGCTGTACCATACATCGTTTTCATATTTTGTAAGCTGTTGATGGAGTTGAAAATAAATTGGACTTGAGATCTATCAATTGTCAGGCCTTTGCAGTGATGATAATTACTGGTACTGAAATTTGGGTGGTTGCTGCAAGTCTCCTCTGTCATGTTGTCAGTTTGGTAATATTATTCCTCTAGCTTTCAGACCTTCCAGGTAGGACCTAAATCTTCAATGTGTAAAGACTGTGTAAATGTGTAAAGATTTCAATGTGTAAAGATACATCTTTTTTTCTTTATTATATACAACAGGAGATAAAGGGAAGACGTTTCAAGGCCAATTTTTAATTCTCTATATGTGTGGTGTGCTTAGGGCATGTATACAAGGGAAGAGCTGGATGCTTTCAAAGTAATCTTTGGCTGCAGAAATATCAAATGGGACCTTGATAATAGAAGCTGGTAGCAAAAGCTGAGAAAGAGGATAGATTTGTCTCTTGAATCTAGTATTTTTGGAGTTTAAAGCTCTTACTTCGTCTGGGCTATCAAGGTAAAAGTTGCCTTCCTGATCAGTCTCTTATCTTCTTAGGTTTCCATGAAGATAAACAACTGAAATGTGGATAGCCTATTTGTAGCTTGGTGGTGGTTGTCATCTGGAACCTGCTGGTGTCTCTTCTAAGTAGCTGGCGTGGTGTTGGCAGCTGAGAGCCATGAAGGTTGTCCCAGAGAAGAATGCTGTCCGCATCCTGTGGGGTAGGGAACGGGGTACCCAAGCCTTGGGTGCTCAGCGGCTGCTGCAGGAGTTGGTGGAGGATAAAACTCGATGGATGAAATGGGAGGGCAAGGTAAGGTTGTGAGATAGAGCTGCATAGCTTGATGTTGGAGCTGGGGGAGGGAGGCAGGGATTTGAAATAAACTGTCTTGTGATTGTTTGTACCTTTGATGTGTTACACTTGATATGCTCTCTGGCTCTGTTCAGTTTCCGCAGTGATGTGATACTAGATATGTTCCTGCAGCGGGTTCCCCTTGTTGTCTGTGTGGCTTACAGTTAAAGTATGATCATATGACTCTTGCAACACTTCCTGCTTTGTTGGCTTTTTCAGAAAGTTGAGTTACCAGACAGTCCACGCTCCACCTTCTTGCTGGCGTTTAGTCCAGACAGGTAATTAACTCCTAGTTCATTCCCTGTTTCAGCAGTCTCCCTACACTTACAAAAGTGAAGGAGGCTTGTGCCCATTGAATTGTCCAGTCCTGAACAGCCGAATGAAACTTCTGGTTCCTGACACGCATGGATGGAACGTGTGCACCTTCCTAATCTCACCACTTCGAACATAGTTGGTGTTTAATTTTTGAGGTACCTAGGTGATGCAAAGTTCTAAGGAAAAAGGATCTATGCAGACACCATGGGATTTCATAAGAAACTAAAGGGAGTAAAGGATATTTTAATACAGCATGACCAAATGACACATTCACTGGGATATCTAGAAATAAAGAACAGAGCAGAATGATGTGTGTATTGGAAGCAGAAATGGAGGTGGGATTTCTCATAGTATCACTTAATTGTGGTTGAAATGGTGTGGAAAGTGGGGAATATTTATTTGCTTCAGACTGTCCCTCAGGAGTTCCTTCTGAGCTGCATGTTCACTCTGACAACTCAAGGTCAAGTTTGTGCTTGCAGATTCAGATGAGCTCAYGTTTGCATGGACCCTGAAATCTGGCTACAGGAAGCATTGTGACCATTGGCAAAGCAGTAGCCTCTTACCCTTTGAGCTCTGTGTGGGAGAGCTGCTGGGTTAGGTGTGAACAGACCCTGTTCAGGTGAAGCTAACCATGGTCTGATTTTGCTGTATTTTTCTCAGGCTTATGTTTGTCATACCTTTTGCATTCCCAGGACCCTAATGGCTTCCACACATGTGAACCACAACATCTACATCACAGAGGTGAAAACGGGCAAGTGTGTTCATTCTTTGGTTGGACATCGCCGCACTCCCTGGTGTGTCACCTTCCATCCCACCATCCCAGGCCTCATTGCTTCAGGATGCCTAGATGGGGAGGTTAGAATTTGGGATTTACACGTAAGTGTTTTGTGAAACATGTGTTCCTTTGATATGTGGTGGGTGGTGACTTTTCTGGCTGAGTTTGTTTTCCAAATGTTACCTGGTGAGAGAACTGTGTGGAAGGTTTTCTGGGACCTGTCTCTAAAAGCATAGAGCAGACCATAGCCATCCTCTTCTGTCTAGAGAGGAGGTGACAGATTCTTCATTCAATCCTACCTGGTAGCTCATGCTTCTTAACAGTGCCTGTTTAATTGATTACAGTGGTACAGGTAATGCTGGAGAACTTAGAGCAAGGTGCCTGTTTAGCCTTTGTGAAAGACATGCCATTTGTCATTCCACTGAGCATGTCTGAACTGTTTATTAGAGAAACTGCCGCTCTGCCTAGTGTGGTGATTGGCACAGAGATAAAACACCTGGACTTACCTGGTGGCTTTGAATTGAAGCATTTTTGCTGGCTGCTTGAGACACACCTACCAAAATACATCTATGGTCATTGATGCAARTAGTGTTACATTCTAGACATGGCACGTGACCTTGTATAGGAACAGCTGTTGTTGCCAAGAARTCGTCACTTCCAAGGCTCTAGGCAGTCTGAGAGGCATGACGTATAATGGAAACGTAATGATCACAAACGTTGTGATAAATTGTTTGTGGTTCTTGACTCCTCGTTCTAGGGTGGAAGTGAGAGCTGGTTCACAGATAGCAACAATGCCATTGCATCACTTGCTTTTCATCCTACGGCTCAGCTCTTGCTGATTGCCACTGCCAATGAGATACATTTCTGGGACTGGAGTCGTCGGGAGCCTTTTGCAGTGGTGAAAACGGCCAGTGAAATGGAGCGGGTCAGGTGAGCTTCTGCTTCTTGGTGAAGAGAATACTTGTATGTGAAAAATACTCAGATTTGGGAAGTGTGTATTGGGTTCCTCTGGGATGCTGCACCCTTTGCACTCAGGCAGTGAAATGTTGCTTGCAACTCCTTGACTCAGCTGGTAGAAAACAGTTCTATGGGCAGAAAGAAAAGCAATTGAAAGTAATAGATCAGCTTGGTTGTTTGTATTTTTAATMGGACGTGTGTCCAGTAAATGCCGAGAATCTACTTCATGTTGATTGATAAGCTTAGTAATTAATCTTGTCAGCCACAAGGATGAAAGAACTGAGAAACTGCTGGAAGAGGGTGCTGAGCTATTACTTTGGCACACTTGTAGAGGAAACTGCATTGCTGATGCCTTCTTTTGAGCAATTTAAAATAAGATAATGATGCGACATTCAAAATAATCTTTCCCTTTTTACCAAATTCCATTTTGTAATGTGAACATGCATATTACTCTAAATTTTGTGGCTATTTCAGTTGATATAGCAGTAGTTACTTCCAGCTTTTAACTTTGGTGTAGTGTTGCTGTGGACTATAAAATAGCTGCAATCTTCAGCTAGATAGGTACATTTTGTTCTTCTTAATGCATAAATTTTTTGACATCCTTCATAAATAGATGATGATAATGTAGTAATGTTCTCATTGCAAATATGTCATGTGGGGTTTTCTTCCCTGCTATGTTCAGCTTCCTGTCCCTGTCTCAGTGTGGACTATGAACTGATGATTGATATTCTGGCACTGCTTTTGTTTTAGGCTGGTACGGTTTGATCCCTTGGGACACTACTTGCTCACAGCGATTGTTAACCCTTCTAACCAGCAGGTAAGGGGAATTCAGTAGTTGTATTGACTGACTGATTGCAAGATCCTCTATGTACTTTAGCCCTAGTCTGTTTTTAAGCAGCCCTGTGCTTTTCTGAAAACCTGAAGTCTTCTTAAGCTGAATTCTGTCTCACCTTGATTGGTCACATGAATGTTACTGTGTTACATGCGTGGCTAGTAAAGTGCTTTCCAGAATGTGTTTGTTTTGCCCTCTCTGCCTGACAAGTGGTGTGACAGATGTACTAGTGGTCCTGCTGTTTCAGTTCCATTGCAACATTCTTTTAAATTTGAAGCCATTTGAGGTATTTACAATTTTCCCCTCAGCTCCTGACCTTCAGGTGCTGATACTTCTGTTTGTATGACCATTGTATTGTGAAAGCTCACTGGGCTCTAGGAAGAGGTTGTCTAGATCCATAAAATGAACTTGGAAATAGTCTCAACTGGTTTTCTCCAAGTCAAGGCCTTTAGGAAGGGACTTACCACATCCTTTCAGCTATCTAGACTGATGGCTGACTTTCTACTGTTTATTTGGAGGTGTAGGATTTTGCCTTGAGGTGACTGACCTTTGTTTCCTTCTGCAGAGCGATGAGGAAGTGGAAATCTCCGTAGACAGCACAGAGATGCCTCATTATCGTCAGCGTGCTATCCTTCCGTCTCAGCCTGTGAGGCGCACACCCCTCCTCCACAACTTCCTGCATATGTTGTCCTCCCGCTCCTCTGGCATACAGGTGGGAGAGCAAAACAGTGTTCAAGACTCTGCTACCCCATCCCCTCCACCGCCTCCACCACCACCACCTCCGCCTCCAGCCAGTGAGAACACAAGGGCATCTGTCTATAACAGGCTCCGGGAGCGAGTCAGCTATCCCACAGCAGAGTGCTGCCAGCACCTGGGGATGTTGTGCCTTTGCAGCCGATGCTCTAGTGCAAGACTTCCTTCTTCTCTCTTCCCACATCAGGAAAACGCACCCTCCACGTCTTCTGGGGCCACTGGCACTTCCTTCTCCTCTGTGCAGACAGAGCCTTATCAACCCCCAGAGCAGGCATCCGTAGCGCAGGAGGAGCAGGGGATACTTAACAGGCCCTCTGCTTTCAGCACAGTTCAGAGCAGCACTGCTGGCAACACCCTGCGCAACCTTAGCCTGGGCCCCACACGGCGGTCCCTCAGCGGGTCCTTGGCAGGCCACCAGTCCCGGTACCAACAGTCTGCGAGAGAGATGGCTTCAGGCTTGGGTGGGTCTGACTGGTCCAGGACAGTGCTGAACATGAGCTCTCGGTCCGAGCTGGAAGCAATGCCTCCCCCTAGGACCAGTGCCTCCTCTGTGAGCTTGCTGTCAGTGCTCAGACAGCAGGAGGGAGGTTCCCAGGCATCAGTCTATACCTCTGCAACAGAAGGGAGGGGCTTTCTGGCCCCAGGGGCTGAGGTGAACAGTGGTAGTAGTGCTGGCCCGAGCAATCCGGCCAGCATTCGTAATGAGCTCCAGTGTGATTTGAGGCGATTCTTCCTGGAATATGACCGGCTTCAGGAGTTAGATCAGGGGATTGGTGGGGAGCCCAGCCAGTCGCAACAGGCTCAAGAAATGCTCAACAACAACATTGAGCCTGATCGACCGGGTCCCTCCCATCAGCAGACTCCACAAAGCAGTGAAAACAATTCCAATTTGTCCCGGGGTCACCTGAACCGCTGTCGTGCTTGTCATAACCTGCTGACCTTTAACAATGACACGCTGCGCTGGGAAAGAAGCACGCCTAGCTACACACCAGGGCAGGTCCAAAGCACATTTGAGGGTGTGCCTCCAAATACCAGCCAGGTGCAGCCTGCAGAGAGAACCGAGGGCAGAGCTCCTGCCTCTAGCAGACTGCAGCTGGGCAGCTCTTCCACCCCGCAGGAGGAGAGGACCGTGGGAGTGGTCTTTAACCAGGAGACGGGGCACTGGGAAAGAGTTTACAGCCAGTCGGCTTCAAGCAGACCTGGGAATGTATCACAGGAGGCCTTAAACCAGGAAATGCCTGAGGAAAGCTCAGAGGAGGATTCACTCAGGAGGTAAGATACATGCTTGCCCTTCCTCCTCTAT
Organism: Malurus melanocephalus; assembly: GCF_030028575.1. NCBI lineage: Eukaryota > Metazoa > Chordata > Aves > Passeriformes > Maluridae > Malurus > Malurus melanocephalus. The sequence goes on from NW_026623234.1 coordinate 3,213,475, forward strand.
TTTTTCTTAAACCTTTCCCATCTAGTCTGAGGTTTTTCAATATTTTCAGAGTTAAAAACCTTTTCCCATATGGCCATATGCTATTTGTGTAGATGAAAATAGGGATGTTTTCCATGTCTTTTGTAGCTACCATTATCTTGCTGCAGATGGGTTCTGGAGATTGTAATGGCAGAGACTGGACTGCTCAGTGGTAGTACAGACAGGCAAAAGGATGAGCTCTCGCAGCAGATCTCTGGGGTGAACTGTGCTCATGGTGTTTCCCAGACCCTGCAGAGGGATGGAAACACAGGATATCTTAATGCTGTCCTTTGTGCCCCTTATCACACATGTGCTATGCATGGAGAATTTGCCTAGGGTTGGGATGGAAAACTGGGCATGAGTAAGTTGTTAAGTGGAAAGGGTTAAGAGTAATTTTCTCAGTCCTGCCCGGAGGGGGGAAAAAAAGTCAAAGCTCTATGTCCATGGTTTGGGTACATGCAGTTTGTTCGCCCTTGATAAGCATGCTAAGTTTTGAAAGGCTTCTGWTGACCTGAGCTGGCTGGGGGCATTTTCATTTTTCACTGAAAATTTTAGGCTTCGCTGTCTTCTTTTTTAAGAAGGTGGTCCTTTTTTGGAAGGATATTTTTCTTCTGCTTCAGTTATAAGCTACAGTGAACTTGCATCAGGAAAGACCTGCCCTTTGGGTGAAAGTGTTTCACTGGCTTGTGTGGATGATACGGCTACATTGGTACTTTGGATAGGGTTTCCCTGTTGGGTTTCAGTTTCACATCTCCTCTGTCAAGTGATTTGTACTCGCACCAGAGGAAAGGTCCAGTCTTCCTGTTTCTCTGAAAAAGATGCTTTGAGCTACAGAGAAGCAAAATTTCCAGGCTGGATGCAGATATAACTAAGTAGGCTTTGTACACTGGGCTACCTGAGGAAAGGGAATTCTTTCCTGTGTGCTGCAGATAAGCTGATTATACTGAGCCTGAAACAGTGATTGCCTTTCTTGTTGCTGTAGTTGCATAGCAAATAAGTGGTGGTGGTCAAAATTATTCATCTGTTTCTAAATCCTCGCCTTAGTTTTTTTTTTTTTTTTTTATAGCCTGCCATGATGAGAGTCTCAAGCTGATTACATGGTAGCTTCTTCTTGGGCCTGAACTTACCTACTGTTAAGTCAGATATCCCCTCTCCTGAACTTACCTGCTGTTAATTWAAGTCAGAGATCCTCCTATTAAAGGGCAGAGAAGTAAGAAAGAGCTGACAAAGTTAGCTTTAAAATGGCACTGGAGTAAGCTTTGTGTTACCTTTCTTTTGAATTAGTGGTACATACTTATGTCATCTCTACTTGTGTATTTCGTTTTCTGGGATGAGTCACTGTAGCGTCAGGAAAACAGGGCAAATGACCTTATTGATCAGGCAGTTAGCACATATTTGGACAATGAGATTTAGTAGGATATGTAGATACAATCTTTTCTGTGGTAACTGTATAATTTAAAAATGCCCTGAGGCATATAATTCAATCTACCCCAGCCTGCAGGAGTCTTAACAACTAGAGGAGTCCTATGACTGAATCTCTGGGTCACTTTGCCTGTCATCCATAGTGCTTGTTGCTGCCTGCTCCAGTGCCTGGTAGCCTGAGCAAACAAGTACTTTTCACTGCAGCTTCTGATTTGGAGTGTGTGGTTCGATGCATGAGCTTAATTCCAGAGGAATTCCTGTAAAATGAAACCTTTAATGAAATCTTTCTGGCAGAGGTTGTTGAGAATCTTCTAGGGACTCTTGTTTTCCCAGTCTCCTGCTTCTGTCAGGCCTTTCTGAAGARCAGGCATGGCAGGGGTTTCTGCTTCCCTTCTAATTGAACTTAAGGTTATCTGTAGAGTTCTGAGGTAAGAAGCTGGAAGCAGTGGGCAGACTGGTATTAAATGCTTATGGCAATTTCCTTGAAGTAAAACTTCATTTCCTTTCTCGTTAAACACATTGGGTGGGCTTGGGGCTTTATGAAATCTTTTCCCTTAAAATGAACCCTGAATGCAGGATAGCTATATCCTGCAGGCATAATTTTTTTCTGCCATTTTCAATTTAGCTGTTTATATTTTTCTTTACAGAACATGGGAGACGAGATTAGCTCAATTGGGTTAGAGCATGGTGCTAATAACACCAAGTTTGTGGGTTCATTCCCCATACAGGCCATTTACTTAAGAGCTGGAGTTGATCATCCTTGTGGGTCCCTTCCAGCTCAGAATATCCTGTGAATCTGTGAATGTATTAACAAGTCAGCAAGCACCCCTGTAACTAAATTTTGCATAGAGTGAACATCCTCATAGTAGGCCTTCATGTCTCCCAGACCTTGGATATACTTTCACAGTGGGAAGTGCTGGAACCACTTCTGCACAGCAGAGTCCAAAATGTCTATTAAGCTTTGCAGCTGCAGCAGCATGCAAAGGTGGGGTCTAAGGGTCCTGAGATACAAGCTATGTAATGCTGAGGAAATAGAAGGGACAGGATAAGTTTTCAAACTGGAGGGTACAAGTAACTGCATACACACTTCCAGTCAATGTGATTTTGTGCCTATCAGCCTCTGATTAATTCTTAGTGTTGGAATCCAAGATGTGCTCGTAACCTGTTTTATAATTCTGTTCTTCTTTGTCTCTCCATTAGATGTCCTCATTGGGCAATTGAGCTCTATATTCTAAGGTCAGCTGAAAAACTGAAGTTAAAAATTGTATCTGGAAACTGTGTGTTCTCATTCCCTGTCCATGGGCAGGATTCATTCCCTGATGTGGCTGTCCTGGTTGAGAAGTAGCTTTCTGGAAAAACATTGCCATGAAGGGTCCATTAAGTTAATAGGGTAGTTAAGTGAAGGCTGTTCTTTGAATTCTGTTAATGCAGCTATGTCAGCTGGGTAGGGAGAGAACTCTGCTCTTTTTGATGGTACTGGGCTAATTATCTTAGCCCTGTGACTGATCACAAAGGCACTAATGAGCATGTCATGACACTATTCCTAACTAACAGCTCTGGCACCTATGTTAAGRGAAGTGTGTTGCTGGGAGCCTCAGCAATACAAGCAGTCCTGTCACATTCAGCTTGGCCTGAAAGCAGTTTGGCGTTGAGCTGTGTACTTTTTGAAGTTGTGTTGGTGAGGCATGAATTTGGGGAAGGTTTGTGGTCTGTGTTAAGCTAAAGTTTGTGAGACTAAGCTTCAGCTTTTCTGAGACTCTCCAGGCTGATCTCATTAATTCACATGCAGGGGGTTTCACCCTTGGATGTCTTTGCCTCAGTTMTAACATCAAAGTGAAAAGAATCACAGAAATCTCTGAAGTTACCATGTGAAATGTGCTGCATAAAACTGGCGATAGAAGCTATTGGAAAGAKGTGGATGAAGGAAGGATAACTGACGATAACAGATGATAACTAATTTAATTTTTTTGTAACTACCTGTTAATTAAAAAGTGGGTTGAGGAAGTATTGTATCAATACTTAATCTCAGTGTGGGGAAAGATCCTCTTAAGTACTTTAAGCCATTGTTGCTGTGTGGGCCAATTCAGTTTGATAATGAAAAGCTTAACAGGTAATGAAAGAGGATTCTTCTAGTCAGCTGCTTGTTTGAAAGGAGCTGGTGCCATCTTCTTAAGACGGTGATACGCAGAATCCTAGTGGTGATCTCCACTGGAATATGTATCAGTTCATCACTTAATGCTAGGTACAGTGCAATGCTGACTAATAAAACTGATCCAGATCTTCTCTTGGGCTATTTTAGTATGACACAAGTGACATCTACAGAATCAGTGTGTGGTTTTTTAGGAAAAAGAAGAAAAATAATTAGGTTATAAATCTGTTTTTGTTTCTGAGTTCTGGCATGGCAGCCCAGGCCACACTATTTCTGGAATGGATGCAAGGAGCAAGTAGTGACATGTGTGTCCCTGATGACATATTTCAAATTTTTTTTTCTGTGAAACAATTTCTATGGATGGGGAAAAGAAGAGCAAAAATTACTTCTACACATTTAGCTGCTTACAATATATGAAAGGGACATATGATTTGAACCATTTAATATGGTTCACTTGTTGATATTGTCTAGAGATTTGAGTACGTTACTGCAAACGAAAGATGTACTCTGTCCTGTTGCCAGGCAGGTTAGAATGAAACTTGTGTTTCACAAGGAAATGCTCATTATCCTTATTCTTCCATCAAGAAACTTTGTCTGGCAATTATGTTAAACTTCTCTAACCACTCCACTGCACTCATTCCAGAGGTCAAATTCTGTAGGCTGTGGTATGAGTAACTCCGAGTCTGCATCTTATGAATGCATAATATGTTCACCTTGCCTCGCCTATTTGGTTTGACAGACAAGACACATCACTGAAGTTATCTGAAAATCTGAGAAGTCTTTTGAACCATCCCGGTGACAYTTGACTCATGCGTACAGGCAGAAAGGAGTGAGCATGTGAGATGGGGGAATTTTTGCCTGGGGATGTTTGTATAAATTCCTTTATTTTGTTTGTGCGTATATAAAAGGTAGAGTCCACAGTGCAAGTATGTGTTTGACCTGTTGTTCTACAGCTTACCAAAGGCTTTGGGGTATGCTGCGCACAAGTGRCATGTGAAAATCAGCTTCCCTGGAACCATTTAACAGGGTCCAAGGACAAATTTGTCTTTCATTTWGTCAGGTCTTGTTTGAGGACTTTGGTCCTTTCTGCCTTGTTCTTGCAATGTCATGTGAACCCAGTCTTTCTCTGGAGTGAAGATCGCGTTGCACTCAGCCAGGATGAGAAAGCTGGCTTTTATGGTATTGTAAATGTGATCCAGGTGTGAGTGCTGTGCATTACAAGCGAGGTTGGCTCTCTTGTGTTTCCCTTAGGTTTAAATGCACTAACTGGGATTCCACCTGTTAGCTGAATGTGGACCGTTGTACCCTGCTCTTGTCAGGGAGGTGTAGAGGCCTGACATCACAGCAGGTACAGTGGGGTGGAAGTGTTGGTACCGTTCTCACCTGCCTCCTGGGTAGTAGAGTGACTCCATCTCACCTCGTTTCTCTTCAGTGTTGATGGCTTTTCTGGCAGCACATAGTTCTCTTTACTTACAGCAGGTATACAGAATAACCTAGTCTGTTCCCTTTTGAATTTCTGAGATCTTATTTCCATATTGCTTTGCTGCCACAAGGGGGTAATGTTGCTTCTGCTCCTTTCTGTCTCCTTTCAGAACCTGAAAATTTTCGAGTTCTTGTATAAAGGGTACCTTGAGGACCCTCCCCACTCCTGAATGGCAGCTTATCTCTGTGGTTACTATACATTTGCRAGTTGTTTAGTGTTTGGAGAAAAATGTGAATGTGGGGATTCAGACTGGAGGTGGCTCCAATACAGAATGCAAGCAAGGATTTGGCTTTTTTTTAAGGGCTTGAAAGACATAGATGTGGATCTGAGGTGAGACTGGTATTTGGTCTTTATGATAAGCAAATRCTCATGAGTTAGAGCTGTAAAAGACCTCGGCAACTTTGCAGAATTCTTCTGGACTTAATTGCCTACCAAGCCTGAATTGCCTACCAAACCTTTCTTTGTAGTCTGTCTTCTCAAAGGTTTTATTTTCATTTAAATGGTTGCTCATGCAATCAGAGGACTTTTGTAATATGGAACTTGTTTTCTGGAGGATTGCTTGGCAGCTCTTCTTTGGAGTCTGGACAGTCACCTTTTCCATGGGACTGTTTGTTTTCTTCAAGTATGCCTTGAGCTATTACCTAAATATTGTGTCTTTTCCATCTGAAGGCAAGGAATATATTATGGKTTTTTTTTGGGTTGGGTTTGTTTGTTTTTTTTTCTAGTACAAATAGGTATGGCTTGCTCAAGGCCTTGAGGGAATGCCTCTTCTGGTTCTAAGTTGTAGATACAGTGCTGACTTGTCCAACTGGGACRAGTCTATGGTTAAAGTAGATTGACAGGGTAGGAGCACCCTCATTGGTGCCCAACAGCAGTCAGTGCTGTCTATGAAATGGAAAAGAGTACAGTCACTTTCRCAGCTTTTGTCCCTGAGTTCCTGCTGGAGCCGTAGCTTCTTATATGCAGCTCTGTTTTTGATGTAAATGACCAAGGCTGATTGGATCTGTGCATGTATTGACTTCTAGCAGCTTTCTTACTGTGAAAAGCACTGAATGAAAGGGTGTATGTTGCTCATATCCTTGCTTTAAAAACTAAACAACCAGAACGCTTCCTTGTTGCCAGCGATTGACACACGAACTCTGTTTTGGGGTTTCATGCATGCAAAGCCATTTACTGTAAAGAAGCCTTGTATTTTACAAGAATTCAAACGATTAACAATTAGTCTCYATTTGCATACAATGTATAGAATGGGTAAAGCTTGGGGKKTTTTTTGTTCTTTTTCTCATTCCTTCTCTGTTCTTTTCTTATGGCTTTTAGTTCTTTGTGAACTGATCTTCCTGTAATAATTGTAATTATTCTCTCAGAGTTTTTCTGTTCATCAAAGCAAACAGATTTTTGCTATCTGAGGCCTGCATTCCCACACCTTGTCCTCTGCCATGGATACAGAATTGCCTAGGAAGAGACAGTTCCATGACTGACATTTACCATCATAATTAGAGAGGAGGGTAGTGCTACTCACTTTACTTTTCGTGGGGGGAGAACTAAAGCAGGAAGGAATTAATTTATCTAAAGCTACAAAATGTGTTTTGTGGTAGAGACAGAACACATGCCTAGTGTATTCTGCCTGTTGTTCCATTCCTTRTTTCTCAAAATCCTTGCATTTATTATTTTTTCTCTGATCACTTACAGCAGTTGTGGCTTGCTTATTCAAATATTTGATAAATATTGAGGCAGTAATATTCTCCCAGAGAAAGGGAGGCTTGAGCCGGAGAAGGGCACACCTGAACTGTGGAGAAGAGGCAGCCCTATCTGGTGCTGGCTGCTCAGACTGCACATCAGTGGGAATGTGGTCTGTGCTAAATCTGAACAGACCTACCCAGCATAATTTTCCTGGCTCCTTTTGTTCTGACCTATTACTTGTGAAAACCTTGCTATTCTTGTGTCCTGACATTTGTAATTTGGGTTCAGTATTTTGTTGAAAGTTATGGTGTGTAGACCTCACTGGTGTGAAAGAAGGATTTTTTTGTGAGGCCTTGTAGCCTCCATGTGCAGTGTGATAGTTTTGGAACAGTTTATGCTGTGCTGTTTTCGGGCTTGATAAGGAATAATTCCAAAGATGCTTTGTTACAGTTCTTGAAAGTGGTGGTGGTAGAAGTAATATCTCAGCAGTTAGTGAGGAATAGTGGGCTAAACRTAAGTTATTAATGGATTTGCAAGCAGAGACAAGAGGTTTGGGTTTAGTGCTTGGGAAGGCATGCTTGAGGGGAGAAAGCCAGAACTGTAGAATCAACTATGGGCTTGATTTCTGTAAATGTTAGCCTGGACACATAAGACTGAACAAAGACCTTACTTGTCTGTTGCGAACATGAAGTGAAGTGATAGTCTACGGGTGACATGAGCATTTAGACATGATGATTAGCAGTATTTATGGGTGAGATGTGGCTGTGGTCAAACTTGGTGAGTATTGTTTGTTTGACCTTAACTAAAAATGAGAAATACAGATTAGTTTTGTCATGAGATTGTAAACGTAGCCTGAACTATAGGAGAGGTTGCCATCATACCTAAATGGTCAGCTGATGCCTATGTGAGCTCTGAGGTTATTACTGTCACCCTTCCAGCTTCGTGGTTTGTTTTTTTTTCCCAGACCAAGCCTGYTGTCTCTGTGTGGGCACGAAAGACTTTTATGAAGTACTAGAAGTTTGAGCTCCTTAGTATGCTGCTAGTTATGTAGAAGAGCAAGTGAAAGTAATGCACAAATATTCCTTCCCCTGCCCTTGCTAGTTTCCTGATTTAAGAATAATGTAAGGTTGCTAGAGCCCTTTTTTTTTTCACTGACAGTGGGGGAGAAAAATGATGCCTTGTGCTTTCCTTCTTGCAGTAACTGATGGAGGTCACTCTCTGCTGCTGAGTTTCCCCCAGTGCTKTGGAAAGCTGGACATGTATATGCATCGTTCCCCAAACTTGAAGGAAGTCATAAGCTGCTTTTTCTTTTTCTTGTCCTGAATTTCAGTATACAGCAATGACTGTAGCAGACTAAAAGAGATTCTTTTCCCCATGTTCTTCTTGTAGCATCTTGACTTGCAAATTAGGCAGGTATAGAAATAACTCTGCTTTCTCAAATACCTTTATGGTATTTTCCCATTTGAACCACTGCCCTTCTCCTACCCCTTTTCTTTGTAGTCTTTGTTCACCTATAAAACAAATGGGTAAAGTTTATTCCTCTGCAATCTCTAGGCAACAGAAACCTCTTTTCCTGCAAATGTCTTGTCTGTGGGAACTGTTCTGGAATTTCTCTTTGCTAGAGTGTGGCAGCAAGGGAATTTATTGAATTTGGTTTAAAGTGATGTTTAAATAAGAATGGAAGAGGTGTATGCGTCCATACTGGCTTTTATTTTTCCTTCTGTC
>NW_026623234.1:3222053-3360492 GCF_030028575.1 Malurus melanocephalus
TTTGTTTGGTTTTGTTTGTGTTTTTTTTTGGGGGGGGAGTTGTTTTTTGGGTTTTTTGGGGTTTTTTGTGTTTTTTTTTTTGTTGTTATTTTTGTGTGTGTTTGGAGGAGCGTTGGTTGTTATTGTTGTTTTGGGGAGGTTTTTTCGTGGGGTTGTTTGTTTTTTTGAGGAATGCATATGTGAGGTGACCAAAGATCTTGAGTAAACACAAATTGCTTAGAAGTTTAAAGACARCTGGCTTCAAACAGATAGCTATTTGAGGATACCATAAACATCAGTTCTCAAGTTCCCTGCAGACAGGGAAGAAGTGTGAATAGCTTCCGTTTCTTGAAAGCCAACCTCTCCTCTGCTGTTTGCACATGATTTCCCTGCAGCCACCTGATCCAGCTGCTGTAGAGTAGGCAGCATGTCCAGACAAGTTCACTTGACCAGGTACAGCTCCTCCTGTTTCTCTTTTTTTTATCTATAAGCCTTGAGTTCATGTAACTGTAGTATTCTGTCAGCTTACGGTTAATGGAGGTCTGTGATGTGCTTAAACTATCTAGCTGGGATTTCTAGAGCTTGTAGTCTGGCTTCAAGTAAGTCACATTAAAACTGTGTCTAAATTTCAATTTGGTTTTGGTTTTTGCCCGAGTTTTGGGCAGGCCCTCAGACCTTCTGTTTCAGGCCTGCTTGCTCAATGAAAAGCTTTCAGCAGCTTTCTTCACTGAGAGGAAGAGCTGGAGATAATGGCAGTGTAGTGCGCTTTTTTTATTGCAATACAATTTTTAGTATTTATTTTTAGATATGCATTCACTTTAGTTATACTGTATGTGTGCAYTCACTATTTATGCTCTATAGAAATGCTCATAATATGGTGTATGTGGGAACAAAGTGGCCTTATCCAGTTATTTGCTCCTTATTACAGCATCYGGGCTGGAGAGCTTGCAGTAGGGCAAGCATTCTAATTTGTGGGCCTGGAGCAAGAGGAAAGAGGGGGACCTGTGATCTGACTCAGTAATACAACTGCAACCAAACAGTGATGACTCTAGATTTCTCCAGTTGAGCTGTTCTGGTCTGTTGAATAGCTAACATGCATTTTAAACATTTTCCACATACATATTTAACTGATTGCACCAAATGGCTGTTTGTGTGATGATGTAAGTGACCTCCTCCCTTGCTCTTCTTGAGAGAGCACCTGCTGAAACTGAAGGCTGTAAATAAACAGGGTTCATTATCTGCCAGGAAACTGACTCATTTTTCTGCTTGAAATGCATTAGTATCAAATCATTCCCCTATCTTCCTGAAGTGGGAAGGCTGGACTAAGTGACTGAACTACCCTGCCAGTCATCTGACTTTATTGACCTGACTTTATTCCTTACTCCAGYATGAACAAGAGCATTTTAAAGGAATTGCTTGATTTGTGTTGAGACCTCTGCTTTCGTAGCCGTAGAAACCTATGGAGATAACGGTATGGCTTCTGCCCCCTCAAGACAGACACCTCCTCTTCAATTCCTTACAGAAAAACATGAGTCGTATGTAATTATCCCAGAAGCTGACGCAGATCTGCGTGTGTGGGTAAGCGGAGATTTCTGCTGTCCACAGAGTCTGTGGTGTTGGGAACTCCCAGAACGAGGAGAATTTGAAGCAGGCATACCGATGAAGGTTGGCAGAAGAGCCCTCRGAAGAGTAAAGCTGTCTGCAGGCTGAGAGAGTTCAGTGTGTCGGCTAAGTTCTGGCCATGCTTTCAAGCCTTACCATAACTAGAAGCTGTACCCTCTAGCTGAATTTCTGGTATAACAGCATGTTGTTACGGGTCTAGGTGGAGGAATGTGACATCTGTTTTCAGCCCCATCCTGAGCAGCGGTGTGAAACTGCCACTGTAGAGCAAAATAGCACATGCAGTGTAAATCGGTTTGAGCTGATTTTAATTGCTTCTTCTTTCCTTCCCCTCAAGCTTTACCCCTGCAAAATGAAAGTGCAAGATCTTTCATTGTTCTTTTCGTGTTGGAATTATTGCCAAAACTAATCAGTGCTGCTTATTGTAGCTGGTCTTGATCCCTTTAATGTCTGTCRTGTATGTGTGTTCCCTCTTGCTTGYTGAAATAAKGAAGTAATCATTCTCCAGATGCTGTATGATGAGGAGCTCTCCATAATGCTCATTCATCTTTTGTTCTGATACATGGCCTTTTTCAGCAGATGAATATCTGTACAGTGCAGCCTTGGATCTTCTTAAAAGAATCTATTACTTTCTGTAAAGCTACACACCTTCCCTGTGAGGAGCTCCACAGTTGCTGTGTAGCTCCTGCAGCATCAGGTGGTAAATGGAAATTGGAATTCCTAGTCCAAGAGCAGAGGTGCAGTCATAGCACAATTCRTTATGAGGTATTACTTTCTAATCAAATTGAAGCATCTTTAAAGAATTAACCACGTTTTTCTTGGAAATCTGCTCCCCACCTTGTAATTAGGAGAACTCAAATCCCAGYGCTCATTTCTGCTATTCAAACTCTTACCTACACTTCTTTGTTTCATGTAATTGTGCTCTTTTTCTCTGCACTCCTTCCCATCTTGGTTGAAGACCTTATGTGAGGTCTCTTTTCTGACAGAAATTCTTAGAGTTTGCTTTCTACCCAGCATTCTTGCCCAGAATCAGTGAAGGGAAAAAATCACATTCTGTGATAACTGTGCCTTATATCAAGCCTGCTTCTCTGACAACTCCATTCCTTCAGCTGGGAAGGGTGTCTTCTCTGTCCCTAGTTGCTCCTTCAGAGTTAGCACAAGTTCTTTCCCACAAACAGGCCAAAGTGTTCTACARAGGCTGTATTTGGAACTTGTCCATGATCACATATTACATCTTTGCTTTCCCTAAAGAAAGTACTTTTCCTGTAAAGGTTCCTCATTGTATGGGATAACTTTAAAAAAAAAAGTGACAAGAAGGATGCCTAACAGAGTTTTGATACTTGTAAGAAAGGCAGCCACCAACTCTTGTTCCTCACTGAAGATAAGTCGTTTGGCACAGATCAAAACAAGGGATGGAGGAGCTAACTCAGAACTGTAAAAGTGACTGTTGAGGTTTTARTCAATAGTGATATTTTCAGGTTGTTTATCTCTTGTAGATGGTTACAACTATCTTAAGAAAAGCTTGATCCTTTTGTTTGACCATTTTTTCTCACCTAATCACCTGTTTCTGACCTGTCTTAGTCCAGTCTCAGTGCTAGGCTAAATATGTCTAACCATAGCCATGTGAAAGCTGAAGCAGTCTAGAAATGTTAGCTTAGAGGTATCAGAGCAGATTAAGTTAAGAACTTAATTTTAGAAATCATTTTTTTYAGGCAATCTTTAGAACTGCATACTGATTGCTTTTTTTATTTTAAGCTTGAATATGTAACTGGTGAAGAGCAATCGTGTTTTTGTGTTTGACAAGAACTACAAAACTTTTATGGAAAATGAAGCTATGAAAAAAATGCTTGATGGTTTCTGCTTACGTGATTTCAATTTGCTTTTTGAAAATAGGCAACACAATACAGATGTCTGAAAGAATTTTTTCCTATTCCTCTGAGAAAAAGGAAGGGAAAAATACCCAAGCAAGTGGATTGGTTTGTTTGAGATTTTTATTTAAAATAGTTTTCAAGTGCTCTAAGACTATAATTGATCTCCAAGAATTAATTTGGTTTGTTAACAGTTAATAATTGAGTTCAAGGTTTGAGGGAGGGTATTGGTGTTATTGGACAGCTGAAGAATATTCATCTGTTTTYATGCTTCAGTTTTCTTATTATCTTTAGGTTATGCCTTGCCTGGCTGTAAGAGGAAGGTGATTGAAGGGAATCTAGTTTTAAACTGTTGCTATTCTTTACCTTCTTATGAGAAACCACAGGAGCACATTCAGAGGGATAACTGCTCCAGGACTGAGTGCTGGCTGTAAATTGCAGGGCTGAAAAAGGGATATAATACGTAGTGTGATAATTTTCACCTCTGAATGGGCAGTGTGCAATGTAAAAGTCTTTTCAGGGAAGGCACGAAACTAGGGGAGGAAAGTCAGAGGCTGCCAAGAGTTGTCAATATACTTCTGCTTCAAAGGATAACTAGGAATTGCTCTGTTTTAAGCTCTCCTCATAGCTGGAGGCTGGGAGTAGGGGAGGGGTAGGTGTGATTGCTGTCCTTACAGTGCTTAATTTTACTGGTTTGCCCTGGTTGTTGGTGTAGAGCAGCTTGTGAGGATGGCAGCTGACTGAACACCCTTTTGGTTCTAAGGAAACTAAGCCTTAATGCTGTTTGTTAAACGCCTTCCTTTTCCTCCCCCCTTTTAAATGGGGAGGAAAACCCTTCCCTCTGTGTGGCTCAGAGTAGTTACTCAGTAATGCACATGCTGTGACAGCAAATCTATGATGTGGTGTAGGGATTGCATCTCCTCAGAAACTGTTACTTAAAAGTTAAATTTGCTACAGTTAAGTACTTTCTCAAAGCCTGCTGAGATGAGTTGCTGTGTCCCAAAAGGCTTCGGTGGTGATCCTCAAAGCCCCTGGGGAGAATGGGAGTATGGCCTCATGGCTGATGTGATGTGAGGCGATTGCTTCCTGACTTTTGTCCCCTCGAGCTGCAGCTTCTGGCATTCATTTCATTCCTGAAAAATCTCCCTTTTCTGCTTGTAGTGTCTTATATGAGTGCGCTCTTTCTCTCTCCCTTGTCGAGAGGCATCCTGTAACTTACAGTCTGCTTCCTTTACCTTCTTGCTAGTGATTGTTGCAGACCTGAGTTAACAGAGCAAGTGTAGAGCAGCAGTTCAGAGTTGTTGATATCTGACAGAAAAGGAGCCTGATCTTAATCAGAGAGTTGAGATATCAATACTGCTGAACAGAGGCAATTTATATCTCGTAGTAGTTTTAATTTGAAAAAAAAACAAAAAAAACCAAAAAACAAAACCCAACAAAAACTACAGTCCCCCCCCTAGTTTAGCAAGCTGGGACAGAAGCATCTCTCAGGGTGAGCAGAGTTAATATTCATCATTTGRAGGATTGACTGACAACCTGGAGGATGATAATGTGTGATTTTTTTTTTCCTGGTGAGCGGGGGAAGAGAGTAGAAATTGCAGTTTCTCTGCTAATTGTACTTTAGATGTCATTTGTGACAATTTCATATTGTCTAGACGGAGATAGTAGAGCAATTGCTTCCACAGAGCCTAGTGTTAGCCTGTTACATATCTGGATAGCAAAAATGAGGGATGTGGGAGAGGAGGAGGTTGCTGTAAGTTGCAGAAGGKATTCAGAAGTCAAGCATGATCTACTGAAATGTTTCAAAAGGARGTGCAAGCAACATGCATTTATGTTTGCTCTTTGCATGCTTCTCTGTTGGAAACGTCTATCTGTTTAATAGCTAGAAGTTTACTGTGAAAGAGCTGCTTCTATTCATTCATGGATTATGTTTGTCACCCTTAGCAAAATTGCTCCTAACCTTACATTTTCTGTGGTAGAATATTGGAGTACCTTACACTTTGGGTTTACTGAAAACAAATAGTCTGTGTCTTGTTTGGGACTTTGGGTGCTAGAAGCTATGAGTGTGACACCTAAGACTTGGTATAGTGCAGCATAACTTACTTTAAGAATATTTATCTGCACCTTCCTGAGGAACACTATCAGTGTCACAGATGAGACACTTTGACAATTATACTAGTGTATTGATTATTGAACCCATTTATCARTACCAGATGCATTTGGCTTTGTAACTTTGGGTCTCAAGGGCTAAGTCTAGAATGAATTAGTTAAATAATATATTTTATTTGTGCTTAGTACTTTGCCACAGTAGGATACTGCTATTCTCTGGAGCATCAAGCACTGAGATGGTCTGTCTRGATCTCATGAGATTKCTTGTTGCCTTGTTTTGGTTTCTTTTGCCTSTTATGTGTATTTATATCTCTTTGCTCATTGCTCTGTGATCTGAGAAGGCACAGTTGTAGGATAATTAAGATCTACTAATCAGATTTAAAATCAACTCTAGCTTTTAGCAGTTACTGTTAACTGAATTAATTCTCTTTGTCCACATGATCTGAATATAGCCCTAGTACATGGCTTGTGTGCCTCAATGTGAGGTAGTGCAGGAGCTGGGTTTGGTCTTGATGGGCTTGGAARGCTCTGCTGGAAAGACCTTCTTAARTGAGGCCATTCAACTCAKKCAGTGCAGCCTCGAAGAGCATTCTGAGGAATGTGTTCAGCAGTTTTTGTCATCCTGTACCTTCCRACCCYGTAACTACTGGTCTTCCAAGGGASCCCTTCTGGTGAAGGAGATGCACCTGCAGCAGCAGCTTCTGTTGCAGCATGGGATGGAGCTGCAGGCTGTTCAGGTAATGTCACAGGGCTGCTGAAGCCCAGAGGAAGTCTGTTTACCTGGACACTTGGCCATTCTGGGGCTCAGTCAGCTCTTGGTTAGGRTATTACTAAAGTAACTCATACCAGTTCTCATCTGAGGTGCCAAGTACCTGCTAGAGCAAAGACTGCAGATATTTACTTTAAGGATCAGTTGCAGTGTAGTGGTGAGAACTATAAATTCCCAAAAGTGCTGTTCCCAAACCAAGCAGAGGGTCTCCTGGCTGTCTCACACCAAGTTACAATGATGTGTGCCTTGCTCCTGCACCCTTGTGGTGTCTTCTGGTTTGTACAGATTTTGATTTTTTTCAGCATGGCTGCTGGATGCTTTCTGAAGGTAATCTCTCAAAGTCAGTGATCATTTTAGGCAGTTGCCAGTCTTTCCAAAGGTGAGAAGACAAAAATGGGTGGAGAATACCAGGAGACTTCTTTCTAACAGAGTTTGCTAGTCCATGCAGCATGTACTGGTAATCTTCCCTTGTGGCTTTGATTTTACTGTGTCACTTAGTGGACAGATGCTGAAAGGCTAGGAAAGAGGATGGGTCTGTAGTGTGTAGGTGCCAAGACTTTTGTTAGGGATGAGTTTGATGATTATTTGTGTGTGCCCATTATCAGAACACCACAGACATTGCTCACATCAGGAGGCAGCTTCTSTTCCTAGGGCTGTAGCCTTGCCAGAATCTGCATGCTCTGGGAGCTCTTTCTCCTTGATTAAGTCCAGTGATCAGGCAGGATGTTCCAGTAGGGTGGCAGCCTTRGCATATCTAGTTTGCTTGTAAAATACTGGTTTTTGAGTATTCTGCACAAGCAGCTTTGAAAAGCAGATTCCTAAAAAACATATTGATATTGCGGTGGCTGTAACCTAGACTCTGAGCTCTAAGGCAGTGGTTTAGAAAGGGCCAGCTGCCTGAGTAGGTAGAATATCCCATTGCTAATTTWGATCTGTCTACCTTTTCCCTGGAAGGAATAAAGTAATTTATATGTGATGGAAGTAATAGGTATACTTGTATAATACCTCACAGATATGGGACTTCAGGTATACCTCATAAAGCTGTAGCACTGTTTGTATCCACTGTTCATTTGAATTGGCTGCTTTTTGCACATATTGATACATAGTTGGTGCAGGAGGAAGGATTTGATGAGACAGGATTGAATTATAATGACTTTTTTGTTAGCCAAGAGATTCATAATATCTAGCTGCATTGAAGGTTAGAGCTTTTCACTCTGTAACCTAGGAATCGGYAATTAATGAATCTCAAAGTTTAAGAGATTTAATAACTGTTCTCGAATATGAAAAATGGTTGCCAAACAACTTTGTGCCGGAAAGRACAGGATTTCTTGCCTTGTGTGGAGTCCCAGTGCTTTGCAGCAAGTTCTGAGTTTCTCAAACTGACATACATTTTTCCAAATGGGGAACTGAAACAATCTCTTGCTGTTTTCTGTATTCTAGATCTATAATGTCAAATTGAAGTAATTTTTCTKTAATTGCTGGAAGGCAAAAAAAATTTTCTTGAGATCCTGGTGGTTAAGCTGCTGCTGGGAAAAAAAGATGTCTCATTTGCAATTCTACTGTCTTTATGTGGCTAGACATGGGAAGTTGGGTGTGGATTTTATCTGGTCCTTCTTCCTGCTTCCTATGTTGATGCTTGCTGTCCTGCATTGCAGAGGCTAACTGATTATTAGGAGCGTGGGGCTAAGATGGAAAGATTAAAATCTTTCTCAACAGTTATATGTGTGAGTAAATAGAACAGATGTGGTGTTGGACCTCTTCGATTTTCAAACCACAATCATTTTCATTAAGTTACAGACTGAAAAACAAAATTTAGCCTGAGATCTAAGGCAGAAAGACTTTAAAGGGAACTCAGCAATCTATAAACATTAGGACTTAGTTTTTCCACTTTCTGCACCTGCCCCATATTCTCTCTTGTGTTAATCTAATGGCTGCAACAGGCCATGAGTCAGTCTTGAAACAGTGCTGTCCTGTGGTTGATGACAGAAGCTGGATAGGAGGTGCGTGTAGAAGCCAGGGTGGAGGACATGTTCCTGCTATATACTTTTTGATTCTGCTGCCTTCATGACTCAGTCTCACTTCTCACATAGTCAGGCTGTCTGGCTGCATTTGCATACAYTTACTTCTTGACTGAATATTTGGTATATCTCTCTGTGGCTGATTAAAATACAGAGGAAAATAACTGTTTTTTTGGGAGCTGAAAACCTCTTTTTCAGAGCCTTGAGACTAAGATTCAAGTTCTTTGTGAGTAGATACTGGTGGTTCCCTTAAAGTGCCCATGTTAAGGTGTTTCTATCTCATGCTTCATGGCCAATTCCATGTAYGGCCACCAGTAAGATTTTGGCAGATGGCCAATGCAGTGGTAGTGTTGATGGACCTGACAAATTGGGATAGGTTATCTCCAGAGAAGTGACATCTACATCTTTCTCTTGGAACATGGGAGTGGATATGGGACCAGTTCTTCTCTATTTGAGGTGTTCTTTCTCCTGTGCAGTGASAATATAAAACTCTGAATAGCTGTGTGGTGAAAACATTCAGGCCATCAGTGAGTGGTTCAGTATGTTGTAGAATTCTCTGCACTAGTGACAGAAATAGTCTTAAGAGTTTTCAGAAAGTAGGTCATATATGGGAGAGATGTTCCTGAATGGTCTTTGACTGTGTCATTTGTTTTTCCTTTCTAGGAGGTTGCTGGAGTCTTCCCTCATTTCGTTATCTCGCTATGATGGAGCAGGATCCCGGGAACATCCGATCTACCCAGATCCRGCCAGGTAAGATCTAAATGCAATCTAAAGGCATTTAAATTTCATATGCAAAAGCATAACTTCAGTATAACTCACTGAAATCTCTGGCAATGGTTCTAATGCTGGGCTTATGTCCTCCTTAATGACTTGCCATGGGGACAGAGAGCAAAACAAGGGAGCAGATGCTATTAAGTCTGAGGGRAAATGAGGAAAACAGGAAGGAATTATTGTTGAAGTAAACACATAACGATTCCTGAAACCATTTGGGATGGAGAACACTAGATGGCAAGCAGGTCCAACAGTAAATGAGATCTATCAATACATTGAAAATCTCTCTTGAAGAAAAATGAATTAAAAATAGTTTATTCAGGAGAAAGAAGGAATGCAAYAAAGGCAGTTAGGAGCTGGTGTGAGCAGACAACATGTTTGGAAGCATGAATTGTCTCCATAAATATATTTCTACAAGAGAGAGCATAGCCAGAAGGTTATGTATACTTAACTAAGAACAAAATACTGACAATTRTTTTTGAAGAGTCATGAATCATTGACATTAGACATAGAAACACCTGTAGTGCTGCCTMATCTTCAAAAGAGGTGGGAGTGTTTCAGAGGACTAGAAAAAGCAAATGTGGCAGTTATCAAAAATGGAAAGAAATGATCTTTGCAGTTTCTATTTAGTGTATTAAGAAAGCAACAGATGGGATAATGTGACCCAAAGACTCTGTCAAAAGAAAYGATAGAATCGTGAACAGCAAGCAGCTTTGGAAACTTTAAAAGAATAAATCATGACAAATAAGCTTTCTTTAGATGGGTTTAGCAAAGCTATGAATGAGGAAATTCAGTAAATGTAAAATATATGTGATTTAGCCTTTTGGGGAACCTCTTGTATAGCTGYGTGAATTGAAGGCTTCTAGGATTTATCATAAAGAAGAGTACAGGAGTACCATCTTGAATTGCTGAAAAAGGTTTGTTGTTTTGTGAGTTTGGGGGATTTTTTARTCTTGTTATTTTCTTCATCATTAACAACAAAACCTACATTTTTGTACAGATGATACTCTTAGTTCTGTAATAAAAGGCTGTGTTGCAATCTGGCCAGATGGTATTACTATGTTAGTAAATAATGCTTTGCTAGCTCTCTCTGTGGATAGAGCCTTGTAGAGGTGAAATCTTATATTGGCTCTTTTCCCATTTATCATGAAGCAAGTTGCTTTGTAAAGATAATTCAAAGGTTCAGGAATGATGTAAACAAARCTGTAGTGAGGTGAAAGTAAARTGGAGTGTGTTGCATATGTGTAAGGTCCTTAGGAAACCAACTTAGGTGACTGCTGAAGGTCTTGGCAGCTGCATGTCRGAAGTGCTGATACATGTAAAAACTTCTAAATGGCAGTTGATTAAATGACAGGTAAAGGGATTGATTTACCTGGAAAGATTGAAGTTATATTCTACAAATGTTAATTTAAAGCTATTACTACATTCCATTTAGTTTGTGAGCACCAAAAGCTGCTATACTGTTGGAAGTGCACCATTCCTGATTTCTGGAATGCCTTGTTCAAAGTGGACAGATTGATAGAGATTTTACGAACTGATTTTAGCTCTCTGGGAACTGTCTTTTAAAAAYGAAAAGGAGGTCCTGCCTAGGTATCTGAATTCTTTTTTTTCTCTTCTGTCAGATGTTTGCTATGATGAAGCTCACTAGAATGTAGGAAAAGGGATCAATGCCTGAGACATTTCCTAGCATAAGGAGAATTGTCAAAAATACTTTTCTTCTTGAAGCCATTTTAGAACTGATACAATGCTCTTCATATGACAGTTCRAGTGGTTTTTAGCTTGAGTTTATAAGGAGCTTTGGAAGAAAAGTCCAGTGCTGAAACTCTTTTATGAGGGTTGATTTGTTTCAGTAAATACCACTGTCCTTTTCAGAGGATGAGACTCATAGAGGCGTAATCAGTACCAGCTGGAAGTTTGAGTGGGATAGGATTAGTTTTCTTCCATAAACCTTACTGATGTGCTAGGSTAGAAGGATATTTTTAACTGTCCCTTTAACTTGTTAGAAATTTGAAAAGTGATTAAAAGCCATGTTACTGCATTTTGAAGATTTTTTTGTGGCATCATAAGTTCGAAATGTAAAGTTATGTATTTGAGAATTTAAATAACAAGGTGGAAAAGTGACACAAAGGTGAAATAAACACATCTATGTCTATAAATAAACATATATGTCTGCATGTGTTTGAGTTTTAAATATACATTATTTAAGACCAAGCTGTCTCCAATGGAGTCTTTTTTTAAGACTACATAAGCTACATGATCTGAAAAATTTATTTTTGAGAGTGTGTCTATGTGTTAGTTTTGTTTCTGCATTTACTGTCTGTAATGGTGCTATATTTGAATAACCTAGGTCAGCAGTGAGGCGGGGAGAATATTTTTTTAAGTTCCCTCATATTTAAAATGAATATTCTSATGTTGATTGCAGTGGTATTTCTCAGTGGCCTTGCTGAAGTTCTCTAGTGTAGCTTGGCTGTTCTGTCATTCTTCACAGATTCCATATGTACTGAGCTCAGAAAATAATCTGAAGAAGAATCAAATAAAGCTGTCATCAAAAAACRTCCATAGTAATGTTTTTGAATAGAAACACTCAGTAAGATGCTCCCAGGCATGCTCCCAGGCTGCATGTATAAAGCATCACAGGGGTGTTTGTTGGATATGTCTCTAGAGAAAAATCTAGGCAGCTAGAAAGTATTTTGTCCCTTACACCTTTCTCTCTGCATATCAGACTTAAACTTCTTGTGTGGTCTCTGGAGATCATTTTCACAGTCTATCCAGTGTACACACCATGTGCTGTCAGGAAGCTGAATCTGGCATCTTGTCATCTGTTATGGCCAGTCTTGATTGCCTACTCTTTCTTCTGACAAGTGTCACTATGTTGTTTCTTCTGGTGTCCTGCATAATTTTGGAAGACTGCTAACCTCATTCTTCATATTCTTCTGTTAAATTCTCCCTTGGTGTGGTACTAGAAAGAAAGAAAAGTTTCAGTGGTTACACTGCTGGACTGCTGAGACCACTGCTCATGTTTTCCAGTGTTTGCCTTGGTTTTCCATGTTCCTCTTTTTTCTCTCTGTCCATGTTATGTTGTAGATTTATTTTTAGGCATGCACATAGGCTTTGGCTTATGGATAAGCCCAGGAAGAGTACAGCTCTTCATTTATGGGTATGCATCTCTAATGCTTTCCTTTTTTGTAGCTGGCCTTTTAAGTCTTATGGGGAGTAGAGAGAAGTGATGTTTGTCCAGCAAAGCCTTCTTCTKTGAGCATGAACTAATGTAACTCATTAGACAGTACATAAAAGATTCAGGAGGAATCAAGCTGAGCGTGTCATTCCTTTTACTCTTTTGATACTTACTGGCTTAAGTTTTTACACTCCTGAACATGTAGGCTGTCTCCTAAACTTGTCCTCACCTGAAATTAGAATTCAAGTCTAACCAAATAAGGCTAATGTCATGATAAATCAAGCAACTGAGTGTCTGAATTTTAACACTGAGTAACTGTGTCACAGAAAGCGAGTGCAAGGAGCTGTGGACATACACAGGGTAGGAAAAGAGGGTGTGGTTTTTACCTGTCTAGCATCAAGAGAGTAATAGTGGTGTGTGATAGCCAATGCAAACAAATGCTAGGTTGTGCATAAGAGTTAATTACAAAGATTTTCTTTCAGGTGGGATGCAAGGCTTTTAAAGCTCCACTTAACATATATCTAGCAGATCTGATGAAATTGCTACTGCATGAAATCCTTACCATYTAGATTCCAAAGTAGTTAAAGCTGTGAAAACGTTCTTTTTCTCCTGCTTGATATTCCATGGTACTCCATAAGTACCATCAAAACAACAGCACTTTCCTTCAGTATTTATTTGAGCAGTGTTGCTGTTTGGCTTTGCAGGCAGAGTTCACATTGGGACTGGGCTTGGTTCTTATGAGYGATGCTTACTTGAGTGAGCTGGTAATAAATGAATCAATGAGCTCCAAAGAGTCCTGAGAAGCAAATTTCTGTGTGCTATAGATGAGCTTTTTGTCTGTAGGTACCGTGTGTTGCTTCTGTTTGCAAAGGGAATCACGTGGGAGTATAGCGTATAAAAAGAAAATTAGTTCTCCTTGCTTTCTTTATTTGCGCTGTCTTACTCATGGATAAAATACAAGCAGTCACTTTTGTGATAGGCTGTTATGGCCTGGTGCTTGGAGTTCAAAAGGAAAAATAGGACTGGCTGTCATTCTTATGTAATGAGTATCTGTGTCTCTTTTTCTTGCTCAGGTTGTCTCCTGCTGCATATTATGCTCAGAGGATGATCCAGTATCTTTCCCGGAGGGACAGTATTCGACAACGCTCTATGCGATATCAGCAAAACCGTCTCCGTTCTTCCTCCTCCTCTGCTTCCACCTCAGAGAACTCAAGCCCATCTGTGGAGGGAAATGATCTGGAATTTGAAGATTTTGAGTAAGTGTATGTGCTGCCTTGCCCTGTTGCTTGAGTCTTTTGTCAGCACAGGACTGCTTTCTGATTCCCTACTGTTTATCAGTTAAAGACASCTTAGGCTTCTTGGAGGAACAGGTTAAGTAATTCAATCAATAATTAGAGTAGTGATTGCTAGAAGTAGGTCTTGTAATTTCTGTTATGAAAATGAGGGATGCTGTAGGCTACCTTCAACATATYAGGCTATCTCAACCACTTTTAGAAGACTGGTTAAATAAAGTAAATGAGAATCTTTTTCTCCCATGGAACAGATAGGGGAACTAAGAGTTTACTTGAGTTGTCAGATCTTGAGACAGAACAGAAATCCCTAAGAGGCTTTGCAAGACTTAGTTCTTTGGTCTAAGGCCATACGAGACAGCTGAACATGCCCTGTTGCTTTTACTTGCTCTGTCTCTGTAGCTTTGTTAAATTAGCTGACCTTCCTGGGACTGGGTTTTTTTTWAAGATTTGGTGATTGTGAATCTGTGYTAAGGCTTAATTTCTTGTGAGGAGATAAAAAGGCCTCTTGTGTCAAAGTGAGGAATGACTCTGCATCCAAACCTTARAAGAATTCCTGTTAGCCGTGCATTTCCTGAGTGGTTCTGCTGACAAACTTTTGAAGTCTGTTCTTCAGCATCTKCTTTTGGTCTTCCAGTGATACCCAGTGTAATCCCAGCAAAAAACTGATTGCAAGACCTTCCCAATAAATGGAAGAGTATAGTAATATATTCTTTAGATKACATGTAGACCAAAAGTTCAGGAATTTAGATTAAAATCCATTTTAGCAGCAAAGAGAATATAACCTTTCTAGCCTGTCTTCAGTAATTTCCTTTTAAATATGGGATTCCCATGAGTAGTCTGAAGTATTTCACTGAATTTTCCCCTACTTGTGTATATTGCAATTAAAACATAGGATAGTTCTGAGCATGGTTGCAGAAGTAGACTATAGTGGTAGTGTAGTAGGGTGGTATGTTTGGGAGCTGTGAACTCCTCAAAAAATCTGGGTTGTTATGTTGCAGCTGTCAGCAAAGGATGCTGTCAACTTCCCGACTATTTTAATTTGCATGTTCACTTGCTGCAGTGGCAAATACTTGAGATGGCATGTTGTTAAAGCTCTGTGTCCTTTCTGTCGGGGTGAAATCCCTTTATGAAAGACACCAGTAATCCCAGCTATTCCCAAAAGCAAGGTACTATATCTCTTTCTAACTATTTAAAGTAGTGGTTGACTATTTTTTTCTTAGAAAGTTCTGTGAAGCTGTCATTTCATGCTCCAGCAATTAARTATTCTGAAGTACAGGGTGAGAGAATGTCTTTCTCTCTCATTGTGGTTTTGTTTGTGTAAAATGTAAATGAGGGGAGATAATGCAGAAGAGTCACTGCCTAATAGCTTTTCTCAAGCATCTTTGTGGTCTGGAAGAGCAGAAATATGGTGGCTGCTGGGCCTGTTTCTGTGAGGTGGATGTGTTCCAAGCATAGACCTTATTATTTCCATTATTCCATTTCATTTGTCTGGGGCAGCTTGTTCAGCTGGGAAAATAAAAGATGGTATGTTCTTCATTCACAGAGCCAGGCAAATGCCTGCAGAGAAGTGTGTTCCCCTGCAGATAATGTTCACGCAGTAAGAGCCCACAGTCAGGGAAGCAATTCAATCAGCCATACTAAGGTTGTCTTTCATTTCATACTGAGCAAAAAGAAGTGTTTATTCCTTAATGTGCAGTGGCTGAATTTGTTGGTTGAATATTTCATATCGAATTCTGGTCTGTGCTTTCAAGACCTGCTGTCTTTTTACTTCTCTGCTTCATTATTTCTCCTGGCTGATTAGAGAGGGCTGCTGTGCGGGGGTCCTTACAGCAGGAACTTCTCGTGACTCATTTGATTTCTTCTGCTGAGACTTCACARTTAAATGTCTTACACTGAGTTCTTGCTTCTCCTTTTGGCTCCTATATCCCTCCTTCCTTGCTTTTTTACCTGTGCAGTCATGTATTTCTTCATGGATGATTTTTCTTGCTCTGGATGCTCTGACTTCCCTGTGTCTCCAGTTCTGATATAGGGAAGAGCATTGCTAATGTGTCTAGCTGTCTGCAGCTCATGCTTTTCTCCTGGAATATAGTGATTTTTTTTTTTTAACATAAAAGCCAACAAAGTGACTTGATACTTTATCTTTCTAATCTGGTTAATGGAATTGATAAATGATTTCTTTCCTTTCCCCAGAGATTAGGAGAAAGATGTAAGGGACATAAAACACCAGCTGGTTTTACTATATATAGAGCTCTGGGCAAGGAGTGAACCCTGTGCTTGTGAGGGTGCCTGGGAGACAAGCCTTCCTCCACTTTGATATTTTGTGGGATTCAGAAGGGTTTTTTCTCCTCAAAAATTCATTTTGTCTCTTTTTAGTTTTCTTTACCTAATGRCGTAGTAAGGGGCATGAAAAACTTGGCCTATGCGTTGTTTGTGTGCTTATGGTCTCTGAATTCAAGTTAAAGCCTCTCTTGTGTCTCAGTCAATGGTGAATTCATTCATAAATACATTTTGTTTGTGGTGGCAATAGAAGTAGTRGTTGTATAAGAATGTGAAGTTGTTTTTTTAACAGGTTTTAGTAATATCCTTCTTTTACACCAACTTTTATGTACAGGAGAGGAGGAGGGAGACACACTAGACCTGTGTTTTTTGGTCTAAAAAGATGTTCTCTCTCTGCGTGTGCTGTCTGTGTTTAACCTGTCACTGTTGTCATCTTACTGCTTATTGAATGCATCCGTCAACTGTAAACTTAATCATGTCTGCATGGAAGATTTGATACAGTTTGTAATATATATATAGATTGTAATACTAGGTTACTAACTGATAGATTGATATGAGTGGGTTTTAAGGTTAGCTTTAGCAGAATCCTAAGCTAAAATGAAAAGGCTTCATGACTTCTGGAATAAGAATCTCTGAACGGAGAATGACATCACTTTAGTCTTCTGGCATAACTGGTAAAAATCGATCCTTTATAAACAAATTACACATGTTGAACTTTCTAATTTCAGGTTCTTATTTGAGCGTTTTATGTTTGCATCACATGGTAAATTTAGGTTTTTAAAGCTAAACTATTTTCTTTTGACTCTTTAAAGAATTTTGACTGGGTCTCTTCCGTAGACTTCCTTTAGTCTAGGACAGATCTGCTGCTGAAGACTSTGGGTGATGCTTCTCGGACTTCATGGACAGTGCAATCTAATTTTTTTTCATTTGTAATTCTAAATTTGTCACCTTAATCAAAATGTGAAGGTCTTTCTGTAAAGGAGTTTTGGCCATCTGTGTTCCTTTGGGTCTGCAGTAACTGTGGTAACAAATACAGAAGTATTGCTTTGTTTGATCTGTCAGACTGAAAAGCAGATATATAGGACAGTGCACCAGCTCTGTCTGAAAGCCTGAGTCAAACCCTTCACTACAGTTCTATAAAGGCTTTCAAGCTAAGGCTAAAGGTGTGACTGTGGCTGACTCTYCTGTCTGCTTTTCAGAGTGGGCTGCCTGACAGAATATAGATATGAAGGAGCCTGGAGATTACAMACTTTTCATGTCTCCAGCTTTTCCCTGTTCTATTCTGTCCTTTTTCCTTCCTCATTAGGAGGATTTGTGCTGGAGTGGATCCACTCAGTTGTGCCATTGTAACAGGCTAGGAAGGTGTTTATTGTGTCTCTGTAACAAGATGGGCTTTACCTCACAGGTCTGAAGTCTTGTTTTGGTGCTTTATCTTTTTAATTTCTTTCAAGAGAGTACTGAGCATCCAGACAGAAAATACGAGAATGTAGGCATTGTTTTTCTGAGACCATAATGGACCTTCTGGTTCTGTGGAAGCAGGCTCTTGCTTTGCAAAGGTGATGAATCACTTAGGGAAAGCTTACAMGATGTCAGGTGATGTTATTTAGCTTAATTTGTTTAAGGCATGTCCTGGACCAAGAGTTGTGGTTTCTCAGATGGGCATTTTGCAAGGGTGTCCTCCTAAGGGCATAAGATACATGAGTATCCATTGTACTTGCTTCCTGCCATTTTTGGTTGCTTTATTGACACTGTCTTGGCAAGAACTGCCAAATCTAAGTTCATCCAACAGCCTCTTGTCTTGGAAGGTTCTAAGATCACAACCTGCCAGCAAACAGCCACTGTATTAAAGCTGCAAGTCTTATTTCCAGTGTCATGTGTGTCATTTGCATTCATTTTGGAGRATAGTGTGGTAGATTCTTTTTGGCCTCTTTTATAGGTGAAAAAGGGCTCTGGTTGGTGTCATTGTTAGTGCCCTACTTCAAGCTGGCATTCTGGTTTAACTTTTTTATGTATTAAGGAGAAAAGTGCATGTCTGGTTAGACATTTGTGTGAGATATCCAGGCAATCACTCTTCGTTTGGAAAGTCTTAATTTAAAGTATATGCTGTTGTTAGCTTGTTTAGGAACCTTAACTGGTTCACTGATGTTTGATAATATTAATTAGTAATTGTTGGGATGCAATTGTGTCTGAATTAACATTGTGCAATGGGAGAGAAAAGGGAAGACAGTGGCTGTGGCAGTATGGTTGCTCAGTAGTGTGTGCTTGGGTAGTAGGTTTGACTGGGGATTCTGTTCCCTGTATTGCTTCTCAATTGGAATGGTAGAAATGAGTTTCCCAGAGGSCTTTGTGTGTCATGGTGAGAATAAGCATGTGGTTTGCTTGATGGCTCAAACAACAAGATTTTGGAAARTTTGACTGAACGGAGAGGTTGGAGATTGCCAGTTACTGAAATAACTTCTTCCTTACCCTTGTGAAGGAAGTCCATGCTTATGTTTAAATCCGGTCTCTACCTTTTTAGTCTGACTGTATCACTTTCCTGGAGACACAGTGCAATGGGACACCAACCTGCAGCAGTGCAATCAATTCACAGTGCACCTGCTGACTTCCCTTAGCACACCGACTACTAAGAGCACATAGGTAGAACTCAGACTCTCTTAGTCAAGTCTTGGTCTTTATTGCTCTCCTTCACAGCTGTCCACTGTGTACTCATGTATTTCAGAGTGTTTTCTTTCCTTTCTTTAACAACCTTCAATTTCTTTAACCTTCAATTTCTTCAAACAGTAGCCAGTTTTTCTTGGCAGGAGGAAGGAGAGATTGGAATGGTTAAAGCTTTTTTGTGACACTTTAAATAAGTATACAGCTTTTCATCTGCAGCTTCACAATGCTGAGACAAGCTCTGTCATTGTGGAGAAGCATAAGGAATCCCAGAGGTAAACAAAGGTTTACTTTGGTAGGGGTCTGTAGGTTAAGGTGACACCTTAACCTTAGATGAATGGGATGCCAAGTGTTAAGGCATAGGGCATTGTGAAGGTGGGCAGGAGAGATGACTTCATCAGTGGTAGCCTTTTGCTGTAGAGGTATATCCAAACGACAGGATTTCTTAAAGCGATTAGGCTGGGGTTTTTATTTTTCTCCTTGCCATCTTGATGCTTACATCTGAAGTTAACAAAAGACATAKGAGATGTGAGAATCTCAATAGGCTCTTCAAATCACTCAAATGCTGATTGAAATGGATTTTTAAGGATCTCTGACATGTTGGTGTGCTGCAGAAATTACAGCTTTTTTTTCCTGGAAATCGGAGATGGGACAGTTTATCTGTCTTTCTTGAGCATCTGCAAATAATATTCTTGCTAGTAATTTGCTATTTGAGTTCACATAAAGCAGGATCGCTCTTTGTTCCAMGAACCTGCTTTTGTTGCTTTCTTCCCAGAGCTCCTTTATCTGTTTTTGTTTTTTTCCTCTGCCTCATATGGCACTGCATCATTGTTTTTGATTAAAATAGGCCTTTTCAAAACTGGCTTTCAAGGCAGACACAAATATTGTGGAACTTGGTGGTCACTTTCTGGGTTTTTTTCTCTTCTAGAGGTTTCTGAAGCCGTTAGCACTGGGATGTTACTTCCAGATACACAGCAATTTATGTTAACTGTATTCATCATCTTAAACACAGTTTCAGGCTAAGAAAGTTACAAGTCCTGGATGAATGGGAATGATGCTGAATCTACTCTTTGAACTCAATTTTTCAAGGATTAGAGTTTTAGCTTGTCTTGTGATCTACTCATACTAGCCTGCAGCTTCACTTTCCCTATTATTTTAATCTTTTTCTTTTGTGACAGTCTTTATATTAACCTTATCTTGGTCATAATGTCTAGTAATACTGCCTGGATGCAGTGAATGGCAATGACTGTTTCCTTGCAGCAGTAATGCAGGGTTTTGCTAATCTCTTCAGCATAATGTTGTTATACTATTAAGTCACATTCCAGCAAGGCAGGTGTCTTCATAGCAGGGTGGTAAAAGAATGATGTCTTTAGAAAGATGGCAGTTGCCAGAAAAGCTCCTGTTGTACTCCATACTGTTGGTTGCCTGAGTCTGTAAAAGACAGTTTTGATGTCAAGATGGTACTTCTGAGTTTTTCTGCTATAAATAAACCCTGTGCATTATTTTCGTTTGGCTTTTATTTTGTGTCTTTGCGACTCAGAAGTCAAACTAGGTCACCTAGTAGGTGAGGTCCAGTGCTAATGAGAGTTATTAGGAAGCAAGCTGTTACTGGTTTGTTGCTGGCCATGCAAAGCAGGCAGTGGTCAGCATTCCTGAAGCTCACAAGTCTAACAAATTTGCATTGTTTGTGAAGTTATGGTTTAATTTCTGTTTCCTTTGGAAGCATAACAGTACAGTGTCTTTTCTTAAAAAGCAAATAAAACTTGATGCTTCTCTACGTTTGTCTGGCTGCTGCTGTTTCTGTTTTCTAATGATTCACTGTAGCTAAGAAGTGTATCAATCTTATTCTAAAGCACCATCAYCAATTTGTGAGCCCTCCACAGAGTGAGGTGATCAATATAGAGACAACTGGATCATGTGTCCAGGAATCTGAGTAAGTACTTCATTCTAGTTCCAAATTAGTCTTTCTCTAAAGCAGTTAATCCTTGACATTTAACAGGCAAGTACTGCTGTTTCTCTTGACCAGTGGATAAATCCTCTAATATGTGATGCTTCTCTGAAACACTTGATCTTCTGAAGTG
This sequence comes from Malurus melanocephalus, assembly GCF_030028575.1. Taxonomy (NCBI): domain Eukaryota; kingdom Metazoa; phylum Chordata; class Aves; order Passeriformes; family Maluridae; genus Malurus; species Malurus melanocephalus. The sequence continues at coordinate 3,242,668 of NW_026623234.1, forward strand.
CCATTTTTAATCTCATAAATACATTTTCTCCTGAGCAGCATTCTGAGAGGTAATCAGGGCTGGGGCATTTGTTTCCCTCTGGTCAACAAAGCCATTAGTAACTCAGCAGTCTCCTGTTTTATAGGAAGTTTCAGCTGATACACATTTTCTCTGGTGTTCCTTTCAAAAAAACTCGTAGGGAAAGACTGGCACTTCAGCCTTCAGAAGAACACAGAATGATGCAAAGGCTTGGGTGACTTGCCTAACTTCTTTATCAATTACTGTGTTAAAAATCTGTTCTGGATCATGTCTCTCCAGTTGGCCACCATCACTCTGCAGTTTCTCTAATATTTTTATTCTTTAATTGTTTTTTGCTTCCCGTGTTACACTTGGGACTTCGCTCCACAGTCGTACATTTAGTGCCAGGAAAGTATTTTCATGTCACAAATACTTCTTTTTCTTGTTTTTCTTGTTTCTTGTTGTTTCGTTCAGTTCTGCCTTAAGTACTTCTCCTTTTATAATGGTCGTATCCTTCAAAGATGGGTATATAAATTTATAGCTTTTATTTTTACCGGTAACCTGATAACTTCCTCTGATCTCCTGATAGAGCCTTTGGGCTACTCCTGCCCTCTATCCTGTTTCCTCTAAAGTAACCTACTGAAGTTAAAAAAAAAAAACCAAAACAAAACAAGTAAGTACAGACACTTCACAAATTCTCAGTACTTCAAACATTGCATTTTTCTGCTACATGAAGATGGTGCGACTTCCAGTGTCAACCTTTTAGGATAGTAGTAGATGCCACTCAAACAATTATTTAGTATTTCTATTGTATGTAAGTGTCTAACCTCTGTAGTAGAAATTGATTAAATTGGATTGCATGAAACATGATAAAATGCTGAAAATATGAAACAATTGGCTTGGTCTAATATAATTTGATTCTTTTGAACTTACATGGCTTACTGAAGCTGGCTCTGATAATTAAATGGCTTTTCAAAATGGTCATTGTTGACCTAGTTCTATTGGCAGTGTAGTCAGTGGGAGTTTTAATATTGACTACAATGGGTACAGTTAGACCAACAGATTGCATTAGAAATCCCATGCTGTGTGTTTAATTTCACTTCCTGATACAACAATCTCTAAATATTAAAGTGAATTCTTGCCAAGACTGAAAAGCAGAACACGGCTTTCTTTTAGTCTTTACTGTCTTCTCTATCCACTGTTATTAATGCGGTAGCCAAGTTACCAGATGAAAAAGAATGCCTTTTTCTCCAAACTTTAYGGCACAAAATTTTGTATCTTTTTCTCTGTTTTCAGGGTTAGCATTGCTGGTCCATTATGTTTACATTGGTAACTTTTCTCTCAACAAGCAAACTAGAGAATAGAAGAAAAATCCAAGAGGATTTGACTGTCTTAGGCAATTTAGGATAAACTTTCATCCTTCTTATGCCCTATTAAATGTCCAGAATTCTCCTGAATGTTTGGAAATTGCTTTCTTCTTGTGCTCTATTGTAGGTTAGTGTYAATGCTATTTCTCCCCTACCAACTCCTATTCTCCACATCACTGTTTTGATTTGTCCCACAATAGTATCTGAACAAATGGTGAATAACCTGCATTTTGAACCAGACTTTAGAAGTTGTTTTGACCGTTTGTTGGTTCTTGCGGTTTTCCTGCTGAGACAAATTAGTCTGTTAATAATTAGAGTATTAAGTTACCCTTGTCACCTTGCTGTGGTTTATTTCATTTACTTTAGCAAGGTTATTGAGTTGCTTTACAGAAGAGGCTTTTTTTATGTAGGCACAGACAAACACACACTGAGGCATTTGCTTTCCACTTCTGCAGGTAATGGTAATTAAACTATCCACTATGAATCATTAGCTAATGAATCTGTACGTAGTTGACACTAAATAGAAAGTGGAGCATTAGATCTTTGTCATTACTTTAGGGAAACCTTGGAAACTTCTCATTTCTTGCCAGAGTGTTTCATGCTGGCACTGCAGTGTGCTAACATCTGCTCTCCTCCCTCTGTCAGCAGGCTGTATGTGGTACAAAAATAACATGAAGTGCCACCCATTTTCACTGATCTGTAGGGGGGGTTTATTTTCCTTTTTAGAGGGTGCAGAAATAATCTTCAGCTGGTACCAGGGTAATATCAGCTGTTGTAGTTTTCAACACTAGACTAGACACTCTTGTATGTAGTTGTTGAGCATGGGATATAAATGGCTATAAATTAGTAATTCATAGTAATGTTTAGTAAAATCCTTCTTTACCTCAGAGGAGTGTATCTGACACTTCTACTTAGAGTAAATAGGAATTCTAGTATTCTCAAAGTATAGCCACTGTTTATTACTCCCTGCAGTCTTATTTRTAGGGGAGGTGGCCACTGGGATGTGGGTTTTAATTTACTTTTTTTTTAGGGGATGTTAAGAATGTCTGTCTGTCTGTCTTTTGAATTAGTAGAGGCTGTCTCTGTCATGGTGAAAACTGCAAAAAAGTGTAATCTATATTTTTCTCTTTTAGGCTTTTTTTTCCATACTGTTGGGAGATTGTGTGCACAGTAAATAGGAAATACAGGATGTACTTCTCACATTGGAAAGTCACCTTGGTTAAAAAAATGTGTCTGAAAATGTTTTTGTAGATGCTAAGACCTGCCACCAGTGGCATTTAAAAAACTTGAGCAATTAAATCCTTACAGTCTCTTGATATGGTCTGTAGACTTTGCCCTTTTATCTCTTCTTTTGTTTGCTGAAGCTAATTCCTCATTCCTTTAGAAACCTGCTTCAGAGATTCTCTTCAGCTGGAGAGTTCTGGACCAGAGAGAGAACTCTGGAGAGTTCTTCCGTAGGGTGCAGTCCTGCAGAGAGTTGTTCTTCTTTCTGATGCTTGTCCATTTCAAAAGCACGTTCCACTTCTGGTAAATGTCCAAAGCAGTTGCAAACCCTGAAAATGTTTCGCTGTTTTTCTCCTGGAGTTGCATATTAGTGTTGTTTCAAAACCTCCTACAAGGAGTTTTTAAAAAGTATTTCTTGTCTTCTTCCAGCCTTTATTGTGTGTGGCAAGATCTGAAACACGACCCTTTTTTTTTTTTCTTTGGCTTTTTTTCTTTAGCAACAAAAGTTATGTCAGCACTCAAGTTTGCAGGATTTCTTCTGTTATTGATCTGCATCTTTATAGGCTGGAGGCCTGTGATTAAAGAATAGCAGCAGCTTTTACATTTCTGATCTCAGGAACCCTGCTGGTTACACAAAAACCTGAGGGTGAGGTGCAGCTTTGGCTGTGAACTGCAAATGCTGCATCTACAGTGGGAGGAGAAGTGGAAGCTTTGTGCTTGGATTTAGATTTGATTTTGGTGAAATAGCTTGAAATGCTAACAAGCTTTGCAGAAGAACCTCTGCTTTTGTGTTCCTGAGTTCCTCAAGTGTGTGGGAAACAGCCACGTAATAGACTTTCTTCTCAGCCCACGCTTCTTGCTCACTGACTTTAAAAAAGCAAAACGAAAAAAATCATAAAATGCACAGCTTGCTGGAGTGGGTTAGAAATGTGCTGCTAGTGTGTTGCATAAGGAGTATTTAGTTTCCTAGTGATTTCAGGGCTTTGCAAGTAATATTCTCCCTACAACTGCTTGGGAAGGTGACAGGTAAGGCTACAATTACAGATGGGGATTTGGAATAGAGAGGGAACAGCTTTGTTAATTGTGCAAGGTCATACGGAGAGTAAATTTCTGAGCAGAGAAGAAAGCACTGTGGAGGTCTCTTTCACAAATCCAGAGTCACTAATGGAGTCTCATTATTTTCTGTGCAGTTTTAGTGCTGTATAATTACAGGTCCCCTTGTGGCCTATGAATGCAGTATCAGGAATTTTGTTTGATGGGGATTTCTGAAGGTCCTCCAGTTTGACCTTCTGCCTCTCTTGTACAGTTGTCATCACCAAAATCAGACTGGGCCATCCATGGGTTTGTGTAGCTCCTGTCTTGAGATTTACAAGAATGGCAACTCTGCAGCCTCTCTGTGAAGCTGTTCAGTGTTGCACTGCCCTCCTGGGGAAGAGGATCTTGCTATGTCGGCTGTAGGACAGCAGATGTTAGACCCTTTCTCCCTCATTTCCTAAGGTCCAGACATTTATTGTGAAACAGAATGAGATGTTGTTGAGGAGGCTTAGTTTTGTCTGATACCACCTAAGAATTCTGATTTAACTGGAAAAGTTTATAAAAAGTGAGGTAATTTTAAGATGTGATGGCACTTAAACTGGACCTTCAGGAAAGGAACACAGAAGAATAGTCTGCAGATTACGCTCTTTTAATTGCACTTCTGGGCATGAAAATTATCTTTAACAGATCTCTTTGACTAACAGAAAGTTCTTCTCTGTTCAAGCTGGGGTGAGCTTGCTTTTTGCTCTCCTGGTCAAAATTCTAAGGCTTCTCTTTTGTTTGCTCATGTGCTGATATTGATTCATTGATTCTCTGTGGTTTTCTTGATACTTTTGAGACATTGTCAAACAATGAAGAAAGTGGACTTTAAGGTGACCYTTATATAAAACTGTCAAGAACCTTTGATACAGTTTACTGTATGAATTTGGAACATTAGRAGCATGAGAACCACTGGATCTGCGTAGCATACTCAGGATGACTAGGTGATGTCACTGGGGTTTTGTTTTCTTGGAAAATACTTCCATTACATAGTATTTTTAATGTACAATAATTTTCTTTCTTTTGCTGAAGGGACAATGGAGACCGATCCAGGCACCGAGCTCCCCGGAATGCCCGCATGTCTGCACCATCGCTGGGACGCTTTGTCCCAAGGTAAGGCACATGTAAGAGTAGAAGGTGTGGAAATCCTGGAAGTATCAGTTGCAGTACAGCTCTCTGGGGCTTTCAGGTGGATTCCTTTTCTTGCACRGGGCTTCTTTATCCTTGGTTTGCAATTTCTGGGACTCCTGAGATGACATGTTAGTATGAGCTGCTCATCCTATGACATTTGAAGGACAGCATGGTCTTAGTACTTGCAGGATGAGGTCATGGTGTGAAGGCAGAATAGGAAGGGAAAAGAATCTGTTCAGAGATTCGCAGCAYAGTGTGCTGATTTGAGATTAGGAAACTATTGTGGGAAGTAGAGGGTTTGTTTAGTGCTGATCTTTGCAGCCCCATTTATCAGAGGAGGATCTAATCTGTAATTTACATTTTGTTTGAAGCAGGGAAGCGGTTGGCTAAGCAGAGGATTCCAGCCTTCTCTCTGCTATAGTCTGCTGGAATGTAGTCATATTTTCTCAAAGTAATTGCAGTTGCTATTCAGGGCTGTAGCACACAGGATGGCTTTCTCCATGTAAGCTTACTCTTTGTTTTACAGACGGTTCTTGCTGCCAGAGTACTTGCCTTATGCTGGGATTTTCCACGAACGGGGACAGCCTGGCTTGGCCACCCATTCCTCTGTCAACAGGGTCTTGGCAGGTAATGAGATTTCCTTGCTTGCAGTGGTCACGTATATTAGTGGTGTTTTCTTGTGAATCTGAGCAGAGGCGGATTGATGAGGAAAAGTAATTCCAACTTTTGAGGTTCTATTTAAGTTGTCTTAAGCAAGAGAAAGGACTGTTGAATTGATGTAGTAAGCTGTCATTCAAGTGCTTGAGCATTGCTGATTCCATGCTTCAGGTATGTGTGTGGAAGTGTCTGCATGAATTTGGGATGGGTGTTAACAGTTCTCCTTTTATTTAACTTCTTCCCCTATTCCTAGATGTCTTTTTTTTAAACAACCTGACAGACTAATGATCAGCTTGCTGCAGGTCCTTCTAATTGAATTATAGGGTGCCTTGTTCATGTTCCGGCTAGGAAGAAGCACACAAGGCAATGTGGGATTCAATTAGGATCTTAATAAGTGCATATTAAAAAACTCAGCTGCCACCACATACAGCGCACAGGCATTTGGGAGCCTTAGAGGGCAAGTGGAGGAGGGAAGGGAGGTGGAGGAAAGAGGAGGAGGAATATGGCAGTCTGGCAGTTCATGAATTAGATGGTTATAGATGACACGTATCTTGAGGGTGAGTCTTTTTTAGCTGGGCCTGAGTTGCTCTGTAATTAACCCCAGTGCGGGGGAGTAATTTTGGAGCTTGAGGAAGAACAAGAGATGATGTATGGACAGGTAGGTTGGGATGCAGTTCTTCTTTAGGTAATCACAGGACCATCACTGAGAGGAGTGCTGAAAGGTTTCTCAAAAGGCTGCATAACCCTTTACCTTATCCTAAGGCCTAAACAACTATGCCTAAGCAATTTTTGACAGTATTTAACTAACCTGTTTTTACTGGAGTTTTCCCAGTCATTTTGGGGTAGAGCTGTTGCTGGTTTAGCAATGCTGGTTTGGTGTAGCAGTGGTCTTGTCTTTGATAATAGATTTCCGTCATTCCAGACTTCTGTCTCCCTGGACCTTTTGGTTTGAGCAGCTCCTAGTGCTGTTGCAATAACAGGGAAAACTCAGCCAAGGTCTCATCCAAAGCACCTCTGCTTGTGTCCCTTAGGAAACAGTGGAGCTAACGCGTAGCGTGAGCTGACGCGTGTACTTTGCTGTGCTTGGTGCCTGTGTGGGCTTTGGCTGTTGGCACGTGGAAGCAGCACACTGGCAGATAATTACTTGCTGCCAGGCAACACTGCAGAACTCTTGTGTCGCCCAGCTTTGCTGGAGACACCTGCCTTCATCCCTCCTCCTGGCCTCCTTGCAGTTTGCCTGTTCCATTGTRGCTGCGAAATAGCCTGGCTTTTTCATCTGCACTTTTTGGGGAATTCGAGCCCCAAAACAGATGTGCTTGCTGTTTCTTGTATGTATGCCCAAAATAACAAAAGAAGACTGCAATCATGGGCGTTTCAGAAAACAAGATCAATCTTTTCTGTGTGATGCTGTGCTGAGTCTACATAARGCAAAGTTTATTGGCTTTGACAGTGTTGTGGAGTGGTTGGGACTCCACCATAAAGGCTTTTATTGACTTGAATATAAAATTTATTCTTCTAATGCAGTAGCTGCTTGTGTTATGTTGTTTTAATATTTGGTTTATTTTACCTATGCTTTCAGCTTTCAAAATGKTTTTTTACGTCCATGCTCAAAAACTTGTTTATATGTTGTGGAAACCAGGAAAGTTGAAACTGCAAATATTAGGTGGAGACATGACAGACAAGAGCTAGAAAATGAGATTGCAATTGTGGAATAGCCAGAGGATTTCTTGTACTCATTATACTGGTCAGCAGTATTGTAATTTTCAGTATTATATTTCAGAACCATTGAAAGTTGCAGTGCAGATAGTACGCTTTCTTTTACAGTTAGCCAGTGCTAAAGATTGTGGTAGTTGTTTCTTCGGTGTCATGGTGAAAAACCTCTACTCAAACTCAAAAGTACTTTAACCCTGGTTTGGTAGTTATGGGTGAGGCTGGCAGCCTTGGCTGAGGAAAAAAAATCAATCATCTATATTCCTATTAATACAGGCTAGTCTACGTTAGAATGCCTTGAATTGTTCCATTCTACCATGGATCCAGACTGTCATTTTTGAATTATGTTGAAGTGCAAAAATGTCAAATGTGTTTCTTATGGTACCTCTACAGCATTTGAGAAGAGGTACCAAAAAACCCTGTATTGCTAACCTGACAGTTTTCTAAAAACTGACAGTAGACTTCTGTTATCAAGTGTGAGTGAGAGCTGCAGTTTGGGAAAATACATCCAATTATACGTCTGCTCCTGTCCACTGCCCCATTTTCTGCTATATGCAGAGGGGAAATCAAAGGAGCAGATGGAGATCTTAGTGTGTGAATTACTGTGGTGTCCTGACTAAATTTTTTAATGTCAGAGCTCTTGCTGTCAGGTTCTGTCCGTTTACTTTCAGGTCTCTATTTTATATGAACAGCTTTCTGTTGGTTAAGTGTCATTCTCATGCAAGTGTTACACAGACAATCACTCCACACTAGGGAAGATTGCCCTGGGAATAAATCCTCGGAGTCAAGTTTAATGAACCCTTAAAAATTACAGATTATCTAAGCATATGGATTAGTACAGCAATGCAGTGGGTTGGGCAGAAAGGCTAACATGCCACGCAGAGCTTAGATAAAATCAGAGCCCTTTGTACTAGTCAGGGGACTGGTGGCCATCTCTATGTCAAGGAACTTCCAGGCAAAGCATGGCAGAGGTGGCAGCAGATGGGTAGAGTAGGTGGGAGCCCAGGAGAGAATGAAGTGATACCGGGCAACATGGCAGACAGGCAGKTCTCCATGCCAGCAGCCTAATTTGCATGGAGCACTGGAACAGCAGCACCAGTAGCACCTGCCTGCCTCGTAATCTGCTGGTGCAGTTTAGATCTCTCAGCTGATATAGAATGAAAACCAAGTAAAACACAATGTGAAAATATATTACATCAACATTGTTACCTTTAGCATTCAAACTTGTAATCACACCAAAAAGTGTTGGTAGTTTGACAAGTTATATTTTTCTGTAAAGTCTATGTTGATTGGCAGTAATTACACTGTCCTCCTTTAATCCTTTATTAACTGAGTCTTATATCAGCTTTTTCATTATTTTGTCTGGAATCAATGTCAGGTTGACAAGGCTGACAGTCTCATCCTATTTCAACCTTTTAAAATACTGRTATAATACTAGCATATTTTTCAGTCTTCCATATTCCCTTTTATTTCAAGACTCATCAAGAAACCTGAGAGTTCATTTGGCAGCTCTTTTAAGGCTCTTGGTAGTGTGGGCTGTAAACCACCCTCTGCACTCTCCTCTCCATGGTGAACTGCCCTAAGTGWTGGAGATGTGGTCTCCAAGGAAACATCCATAGAGTGAAAGCTAATTGAAGTGATTGTTTGCTAAAGTAGTGATGAAAGTAGTAAATATATTTTGGCCTCTCACTTCATATGTCTGATTGACTGCATTGGCAATACAGGTGGAATACCTCATCTTGGGGACATTTCAGTCTTAAGAGTCTCTTGGGTTCTCTGCCATTTGTGAGCCAACAAAGTGGGGGTTTGGTTTTGGTTTGGTTTTCTTTTTTCTTCTTTCATAATTTTTTTTTTTCTCTTCTGTGCTTCCCAGGACATACGAAAAAAATGTTACGTGGGATGAGATAACACCTTTTATAGTGGAAGTTAGTACTGCTGCAAAAGTTCAGCTGTGTTAATATGTCCAAGGAACACACAGCTCCATATTTTGTTTACCTCTTCCTAATGCATTTTTAAAATRTTTCTGCAAGCTGATTATTTCTGTCTACTGTTTGGGTTTGTTGGTTGTTTCTTTAGTTCATGTACTTGTTTTTTGTTCGGTCTTTTAAGTTTTTTAATAAATTTCTCTTTGTCCTAAGTTGCATTGTGGAACAGGACCATGTTAGGTTGTGATGGCCAAGTTATGGATATTTTTGGCAGCTGGTAGCACAGACTGGGATGTCCATTTTAATATATTTTTAAAAGTCAGTAGATACATTTAAAAGAAAAAGTCCACATCATTGCCACTGAAGTGCTTGTGACCTCTTGTTCGCCTCTGTGAACTTTTGCTTCAGGCTTTATAGTAATTGACTGCTTTGGGATGAGCAGCGACATGGTATGGTGAAACAAAGAGGGCTTTMGTTTCAGTTCGGTGGAAGCTTAGAGGAAGAAGAGAATGAGTGTTTCCCAAGGAACTTTGCAAGAGGCTTTAAAAATTGGCACAAATACCATTTTGTTGGCATCTCTGTTACTCATTAGGAGACCTGTAGATGAAAGTTTCTGGAAGAGTTACCTAGCTTTGTGAAATGCTTCTGTCTCACCTTCTTTTGTTTTAATAGGCTTCTCTTCAGTTATGTGCATCTCAACAAACAAAATATTTTTCCTTGCATGGTCATAGGTCATGGTTTATCTGTTCTCACTTTGCCACCAGACTTCATCTGTTTAAACACAATCCAACACAGTTGCTCTGAATCTGCCACCTCATGGGGAGGTCCAGATTCGGCAGGGCTTAAGGGTTGAGTGATAGAAATTCTATGTCTACTTTTTCTGAGTGATTTTGTTGCTATCTCAGAGTAATAAATTCAAACAAGAGACTGAGCACTTACATGCAGTCAAAGAATGAGTTTTGATTACAGATTTTCCCATATCCCACACTTATTCAGGGCATAGCCTGCTACAAGAGCAATTATGGTTCAGCTTTGGATACCTCTGCTGGAGCTGTCTGTAGCCTCATTACACTGGGGTGGGGCTGAGGCTATTGATGAAGCTAAAAATCAGTTGATCCTTTTAATAGGGGTCTAGAATTTTGAAGTGTAAAGTTCAGCTTTTGTTCATCCAAAATCGCATAAGCTATGCTATTTTTCAAAGCTTTCTACACTTTAGCCAGCAACTGCTAACACATACTTGTTAAAGCATATGAAGTTACATAACAATGAAAATTAGCTAAAATGGATAAATGTTATCATTCTGGGACAGGAAGGATTCGATTGAGCATGTGATAGTCCTCCTAGTAAGAATTAYGGTGATAGCCTCTCACCAGCCAAACTCGCTAGCAAAGGTGCCTCCTGGTGCGCATTCCCAATCTGTTAATCACTCTAGCTGTATTTAGGGCTAATGTTTACAAGTGAATGGCTCTAACCTAAAGCCAGCTAAATGGAYATCAGTGAGCCTGTGATTCATGCGGTTGGATAGAGTATTGGTTGCTGTTGCAAGTAGAAGTAGCCCGAGAGTAACCTTTCACTTCTGCCTTCATGATAGAAGTGATCACAATAAAGTTTTCTTTGCCTTCAAAACCATGTTGCAGGCAGATCTCCAGTTCCTCTGGTATTTCAGTTGTGATTGCCTCCTGTGGCTCAAGTCCTCCTGACCTAATCCTGTCCTGTCATGTACAGTGCACAGTTAATTCTGTTCTGAGACGCTCCCATCCCTCAAATGTGCTTGCACTGATGCACAGCTGTGCAGGGTAGGACAAAGATGACTTGAGAGCTCCAGAAGGCCAACAAAAGTTTATGGGAAAACACATTTCCGGTTGTCTCTGATGTACCCATGTTTTTCTCAATATTAGTTACGTATTTTCTGTACAGTTCCCAGAGATTTGAGTGTTGTTCTGAATCTGTACCTTCAGCTGTCTGTCACTGGCTTATTGATACTGGCTTGCTTCTGCCTTTTCATCTGAGAGAACTGTATGAATTTGAATTAGTGTCCTGATCTAATCCTGCTTTTCACAGTAGACAGTTCTGTAGAATAATAGAATCAATGAACATAGCTGTGTGGCTTTCTATGCTGTGTGTTTCTGTTATAAGTCTGTTTGGTACTGCTAAATATGGAAAGTTGAGAACCTTTGACTAACTTTGTTCTTCATGGTCTTTCTGTGATCTACGTCAGTGGACACTAAATGATATAAGAGGCTTAAAATATGCCTCATATTYTTCTATGACTTGAGAGCTATAGATATCTGTCACCTTCATCACAGACTTGAGAACAGTTTATAATTTCTGTGAAAGTACAGCCTTTCATGGAGAAATGTAAGGAAAAAAAGAGGCCGTACAGCTGAATTGCAAATGAATGAACTTCTTACAGGAGGGAATGATGGGGAGTGTCCCATTATGGGACTGGTGAGAGGTAATCCTCACAGTTGTTGGTTTCTTTAACATGGTACTTAAGCTTCTGAAGACAGTATGATTTTGGAAATGTGGAGAAAGCTTTAATTGTGTGACTTCCTCTTATCTAAGTCTTCACTTATAAACTTGCTTCGTGTATTCTAAAAACACACTTGCAGCCCTTGAGCTTTTGTGAAGATGAGCTGCTGCACCTTAGCTCTCATCTGCCTTTGTCTCTCTCCAAACAACAAAAGCTGTTGTTTTCCTAGATTAGCTTTCAGCTATGAAAGTTTTTAATGTTGCTGCTCAATTACAGTAGAGTGTCTCATAAATAAAATCTCCTGGTGGTTTGGTGTCCTATGTGCAGAATAAAGTCATGTACTGTGAGTTAACTTTCTCAGAGTATTAGATACCTTCTTGACTTCCAGTTAATGGATTCTATAGCTGTGGCTACAGGGCATCATGATTGTGGTCAGAAGGTGAATTCCTTAACACACATTCTTCAAATGAAATCCATCTCCCAGAAGATAGAAGACAGTTTGTTAATGCTCAAAAAAACAAGCTTAGAGAACAACAACTCATAATACACAACTTTGTGTGGTGACACTGGGATCAGATAGCTGATCCACAGATGCTACATTCTTCCTAATAGGTTCATCTTCATAGTGCCTTACTAATTTTTCCCTGTATTGCAAGACACCAGTGAGTTTGTTTTTTCTGGCTCTGTGCTTTAATTGGCAATCCAGCTGCCTCTGCTCTGGTGCTGTAATCGGTGTCATCCCATATGTCTACCTTGGCACAAGGAAGGTTGATAGGTAGTTGATGCAATTAGCCTTTGAATGACCTACGGGCAATCTCTTCTGAAATACTAATCTAGTGCAAAGACCCCACAAATGTTCCTAAGCTGGTGGCATTGATTTTGATGGAGATAAATGTCCTCTGAGCTAAAGGGGGTTTGGTTCTGTATGGCTCCTGAAAGTGGATGATAGGTAGTGCTAAGAGAAAGCCATTAACACTTGCATTTATGTGAGGAAGAGGTTGTGTGCATTGTTTCCCGTTAGCCTTTCCCTCACATCCAAAATATCAAATTCTGCGTTGAGAGTCTGAGCAGTTACTCAACCTCATTTTGATGTCCTCTCTTGCTGTACACTGTCATATACAAAAAGCATAAACCGACAGAAAGAGTCAGGGTACTTCCTGTGCTGGAATGGAATAACTTCAATCTGGCTGTCTGCTTATAATGCCCTGCTTGCTCTGTGTCTCTGTTCACTTGCATSTTCCACTTAGCAACAGATGTGCTCTGTGGGCACAAACACATCTCTGTTTATATCTGTGAACAGGTACAGTTTGAATTCTTTGGCTGGGACATTAAGAATGCAAAGCACTAGAGATTGTAGGGTGAATGCAGTGAACTTGCACCACACTCCTGGTAAGGTGTTATCCTCTATTTGATTCCAGAGACTAGAGTGCTCTCAAGGCTCGAGTGATTCCAATATCAGTTTAATTGCTGAAATAAATGTTGTGTCTCYGTATCTTTGTATGGAAAAACCTTCACACTTGAGAACTGGAGATTTTCCATAAGTCTATTAAATATGCACAATAAAGTTGACTGGAAAGTCTAAATCATGCTATTAGTACTTTAAAGCCTGCTATTGCTCAGACTTTTTTATTCTTGTCTCTCCTTTATGATTGTATAACTTAAGCCATAGTTGATCACAATCTGCTAAGTCTGGGAATGTGTTAATTGAGAGGACTGTGAGTCAACTGGAAATAAGAATCCACAGCTATGTGCACTATGGGAGTTATTTACACTGTAATTTTGGGGGCATCTGACTTGTGAGGCCAAGCTTCCTGTATAGCTGGCAGAGAAAAAGAAGCTTCTGCTCTGATTCATCACCTCAAGTGAGCTGAACTGAGGTGGTCTGAATCTTCTGCAGAGCTGCCAGTATATTAACACTGATTAGATAGGGRGTTTTGGAAGAGTACTTTACTGGTGTGGATTACTTAGATGCCTAAAATTAGGCAGGCTACATCCTGCTCTGATAGCAGAAGGGATGTTATCTAGAAGAGAAGATCTTCATTCATCACTTGGATGATGGGTCAGAGTGCATTCTCAGCAAAACTGGGAAGAGTAACTGATGAACCAGAAAGTTATGCTGATATTCAGAGGGAATTTCATAGACTGGGAAATGGACCAGCAAATCTCATTGAGTTCAGTGAAGACAGGTGCCAAGTCCTACACCTGGGGAAGAGTGATCCCATGCATGAGTAGAGGCTATGGGCGTACTGTCTGGAAAGCAGATTTGCAGTACATGACCTGGAGGTTCTGTGGACAGCAAGTTGAACATGAGACAGCAAATATGCCCTTACAGAAAATAAGGCCAACAATGTATTATGTTGAATTAGGAAGAGCATTGTCAGCAGACTRAAGGAGGTGATCCTTCTCTTCAGCCCTGATAAGGTCACATTTGTAGTGCTTTGCCCTGTTTTGTAATTTACAATTTTTGTTTGCAAGTGAGATTAGAACGAGCACAACTCCTGTGGTCAGAGTGATTGCAGGCCACTTCATTTCACAGGATATGCTTGCTTGATGAGGTCTGAGGTGTCAGGGGATWTTTGGCCAGTACCTGGAAGTACAACTGCACTGAGATTAGCAGTAGTTCTAAAGACCTGCATTTACTCAACTGTGCTAGATACTATCTGTRGCTGCTTTTCAGGAATTGTGAAGATGTTTGCAGGAGGTTGTCCTTGGTTATGCTGCCCTGTGAGASAAGTTGTTAGAGCAGTGTGTATAACTGTCCTCCATAGACAAAGTCTTATTAAAGGGTTAAAAGGCCCCAAATACAGAGCTTTGAAATGTGAATTACATTTTTACCAGAAGACATAATGGTKCAATTGCAAGGGCATTATGAGCACGTCATAGACTTTCATATGYTTTTGTGGAAGACTGTTCAAATGGGAGCAATGGTACTCAAAGCCAGTTTAAAGAAGCTGAAACAAGAGGGAAGATTTTGGAMACATAAAGAAGCAATTTCATGGAAYTAAGATGGGCCAGAGGTAAGTTGTATTTCAAACAAGACAGCTGTTAAGCTCTCTTAACTGCTGTTGGCCTTTCAAAGAACTGGTGTTTGGGATCTGTGGTCAGTAAACTTCTGACTGTCACAGTAAAATGTGGAGTGTGACAGTAACAATTGAAATCTATTTACTTGGAGGGATTTCCGCAGTTGCTTTGTTCCCAGTGATGATCCAGGCAATGGTACCATTGTGACTGAGTATTATTACAGCTCAGAGTCAGATGAGATACTTTGGGACCAGTAATGTGTATCCCATTTGCAGTTTGTGAAGTCTTGTTTTAGGCGATGTCGTGACTCTGAAAATGGCTTTGGGGAGCTGAATGTGAACCAAGGGAATACGAATTCTTGTCATGATGATATAGCTCTATGGCCTTATGTAGGCAGGCAATATCAGGCAGTATGAAACTACTGTTACCTTTTTACAAGGTCTTACTGACACTATTCCAGATAATGTTCAAATCCATATGCAACCCTTTGTGTCTACACTTCGAAAGGACTCAAAATAGCTGAAGGAAGAATCAGCTGAGGAAAACTTCAGCTATAGAATGACATAAGCTTAATGTACTTAGCTAATCAAAGGAGTAGTAAGTAGTTGTTACTTGATTGGTCTAGATACATCTGTGGGGAAGGATTTATGATAGAGTGCCCTTTAATACAATAGACAAAAGGCATAGAAAGATGCATAACCTGATATCAGACCAATTTAGACTAGAAAAAAAGATGGATACTTGAGTCGTGGTGTTAGGGTTTTTTTATGTTGCTTGAAGACCTGCTGCATAAAGGTCACCACTTGCCTTGAGGTAACTGATTGCTGAAACAGGTGGTTTTTCCCCAGTATGTGGAGTGTTTAAACTAGTAAAATTATTGCCTGGTCTCAAAGGAAAATTTATGATCATAGTTCTGGTCTCAAAGTTCCTGGTGCATGTACAGGAGTTTTCATATGGTGTCTTCAGTGGTCCCAGTGCTAGAAGGGTTCTGCCAGCCATTTGCATCATGTCACAAGCTATAGTCTGTTCCARTGCTGCAAGATGGAAGAGAGCGTTGGATCTGAGAAAACTTGTATAATGAGTTTTCTGATGCAAACTGTCTCAGTAAGCCTTTCTTTGTATTTGTGGCTGTGAATCCAAAGCTGCCTTTGAGATTCAGAAAGGCACTGGAGAGAGGTRATCATGTTCTTAAAAGTGAAAGGTGCGGGCTGATCCCTTTTGTGTGCATTGTTAAAGAGATGAATTTCTAGATATCATTATTTCAGAAGGGGTAAGGCTTTGCAGAAGTGCTCATCTTTTGTAGGCGGTGAGGGCCCCTTGGGGACCTGTCTCTTTGTGGGTGGTAAAAACTCACTTAGCCATGAAAGTATTTTCCCACAGCTTGCTGCCTCCTTTTAAAAAGGGGGGTAAAAAATTACCCACACTCCAGAGCCAGAGGGGAGGCAGGGACCCGTGCGATCTGTCGTGCAGAGGGGTAGGAATCCTCAGTGGCCTGCCACATTTGGCTGTCATCTTTGAAGAGATTAGTCATGAATTTTTCTAATGTGTATTTTAGGGGGAGAGGGAACCCAACACCACAAAGCAAACCCTAAGCCAAATTTGCTACGCTCAATATAGAATATCTTCATAGACATTTTTATAGCCACGCTGTCATAAAGATGGAGGTAATTCTTGCTAGGCATCATGGTTGTATGTTGTGTAAGTGATCTGATAAGAATGCTGTGTACTGATCTATTGGTTGCTTTTGCAGGTAGATAGGATTGTACCATAGAATGTTTTTTTATAATTGAGCATTAATATATTAACCTGTTAACACTTAATGCATACAAATCAAAGGTTGTGTTAGCTATTAGATTCTGCAGTAGCAGTTTGCCCTTTACATAGTATCRTTACTCAGCTGGTACTGTTGGTTTTATGCTTCTGGACTGCTGGCTTTCCTTCATTGTGAGGGAGGATGTATGGGAAAGTCTTGCAGGGTTAGTGACAATTTCCGTGCTTCCTCAGTTACTTTTGACTTGTGGATTTGTTTTACCTAGGTATTTTACCTTAACATGAGCCACATTAAGTTGCCCTCTATGTAGAATCTGGAGTAGTTTTAGAATGTGCCTTTGGCAATGGCATAGACTAGAAAATAAATTTAGGCTTCAGACTTTCCTCAAAACATAAAGGCTGGATTTGTCAGTGCTTTTGAGTTGTTAAAAATGTGGAAGGTGTTAAGTGTCTTGCTTGAGATGAGGAAGTTCTTGAAGAAAACTTTGCAGAGAAGCCAAACAGCATTTGTGCAGTAGGAAACACAGACTCTGATCAGGATGAGAGCACTAGGTCAGCTCATACCAATTTTTTAACTCATTGCCTCAGAATTTGAAAGTAAACGTTGACAGTGGSAGATTTTGTACATTAGAAAATATAAACAGGATCCAAAGGTGGAGCTGTACCTCATATGTGTCCCTGCATGCCCTGTTTTTTTAAAATTAGTGTACCCACCATCTCTGGAATGTGGCTCAAGTGGCAGTGGTTTCAGAGTTGGTTTTGAATTAAGCAGTAGCTGCAACTTAGTGCTACTAAAGGAAGGTGTATTTTGCTTTCTTGAGTGGTAGGTTGACACACTCTCCTGTTGAGCTCAGTGTGGGCTGTAATCCAAAAGCCCTGGCAGGCAGGAGTTGTTATGTTTCTGAGGGTCCAAAATCAGCAAGAGCTGTGAGCCAGYCTCTACAAATGTAACAGCTCTGGGCTCCAAGTTCCTGGTAGCCGGGCTTCTGAATTCTACTCTTGCTGCTCTGGGAACCAGATTCACATMTCTTCCCCTTGCTTCAAGCACTGCCTGAAACTAGGTACAATTTCAGCTGTATCAATATGCTTCAACCCACCAGGCTTTGCAGCAATAAGTGCGAAGGAATGGGTAGGTGTGGCTTATGGCCGATTAGGTAACTTCGGGGCAGGCAGCAGAGTGTGGAAGAAGCTGTAGTGGGGTCATAATTGCTCAGTTGTCTCTTTCAGCATCTTTGGGGATGGCTAGAGTGGTAGTGGTAGGTGGAAGTCGTTCACAGAAGGCAAGGGAGGAGTAATCCAAGAATCAAGAATGTTACTACTTCTGTTAAGAAAGACTTAATGAGGATGATTAGACTACTAGTCCTGAGTTTTGAGCAGCAAGGGTTCAAGAAGTCGAGCAGGTTCAGTAGTAGTTGAGATGGAAGGTATGCTGGAGAGGAGAAAGAGCAGTGTCTGCCAGGAGTTCACATGGTACAGTTTGAGAGCTAGAGATGAGAAGAACATATGAGGGGTAAATGCATTTCTCCTTCTCACCCTAGATATCCAAACTGTGATCCAGAGTCTCTGAGGAATCTAATGCATATTTGTATTGTGAGAGGGAGGAGAGGAGCATATACATGTTTACTGACAAATGGCAAGAGATAGAAATTTATATGAAAGAAGGAAAAATCATAGAGGCAGATGAAGTGCTTAGAAGAGCTAGGAACATGCTTGTGTCAGGTATGGGAACAATTGCAGGAGGGGAAGAGAAGGTTGAAAAGATAGAGGAAGTAATGTCACTTGATAATTTTCTTATAAGCAGCTRAGATTCTGCACAGAGACAAATGGAAGCTGGAGAAGGGGAGGTTTTGAGGAATGAGTCAAAGGTAGCTGGGATTGCAGGCGTGGGTTTCAGTTAAGCTGGAGAAACACTTTGTCTTCTTTCAAACAATTGTTCGTATTAGCATTCATGGTGTGGGCATGCATGCACCCATCCATGTGATGTCTCCTGGTGTGCTGCACACAGATGCTGTTTGAGGATCTGTCTTTTAGTTCATCACAGACCAGCCAAGTCAGATCTCAATTCTTTGCTGAGGTGCCAGCGTAGAAAAGCGTAGTGGAGGGTGTTGGTCTGGTGAAAGTTTTCATTAGTGTTGTCTTGCAATAACGTGTGGAATTGGTACTGGTATCAGGGATGGGTCAGGCTCAAAATCTGGTGGGGAGGGAAGGAGGCAAATACCCAACCCCACAACTCCATTATGAGGACATTGAAAAACATAAAGGAAATGCTAAACTACATTACCAGAACAAAGGGCAAAGAAGACACAGGACAAAGGGCTGAGGTGAGATGAACAACTAAAAGTGCTTCCAGACAGGAAATCATAGCRAGATTAAATAAGAGACAAGGGCTGGTGGCAAATGCTGGAAGACAGTAAGTTGAGATGGGAAGGGATTCAATAAAGTTTAGAGAAAGATCTCATAGGCCAAATGGAATGAGCAGATTTGCAAAGATTTTGAAAGATAAGATAAGAAAACATTTTGCTAAGGACTTYATTGGATTCTGTATATGGAAGGCATCTAAGTTATGCAAGGGGAGTATATTTCTGTCTTTTCTGGCCCGACTGGGCTGATGAGGTTCCGTGGAAGAACCCTCATCTACTTCCTCACAGTTCCTTCTTAGTTTATGACCCTTACCCTCCAGTAAAGCATGGATTGCTCCAAATCTTGATTGTATATAATTGAAAATTTTACCATAAACCAGTAAATTGTGATTTCCCTATATTCATCATATGAATTTCCATCCACTTTTGCTTATAAATGCAGTATAGAATAGCTGTGGTGGTTATTTTGTACAGCAGCTTCTTGGGCAGGTCTACTTAGGACCCTCTGGAAGTATTATGAGCTATTTTAAGATGGATTAAGGTCAGGTCTGCCCTAAAAAAGAAATAAAATCCATCTAAGTGTCTTCGTTGTGCAGTGCAAGGCCTGTGTGCTGAGTAGTTAAGAAGTACTTCTTTCTACTGCCTTAGTTTTTCTGGATGTGGCTTTGAGTTTGACTTTTAACACTTCTTAAAAATAATGGGATAAGGTGTTAGTCTCTTTTCATCTCATRGTTCCTTCTGTAATTGCAGTGGATTGGACCTGTCTGGATTGAACTGAGCTGTGGCACCAATTTACAGAAGGTTATGAGTTTGGGTGCAAGGTTTTGAGTTTGGCTGAACTTGTTGGTGGAGTCCAGACTTCTGGTAGCTCTGACCGTGTCRCTGTTCTGAATGTTGCCTGGTTACTTTCTTGTTACACACGGTCTGTCAAGGTGTGGACTAAGATGCTGTGTCAGTTCTGCTCTGCACTCTGGGATCTGGGTCACTCCTTGAGAATCTCGGCACTCTCCAGAGATCCCTGCACATTCGCTGGGGTGCTGCAACCTGCTTTGTGCATTAAARCTTGTGGCAATAAGGAATGAGTCCTGTTTCCACTGCTGTCATCTATATCATCACCCTCAGAACTTCTTCCATGACAMAGTGTTTAGAACATTGTGACAGAGAAGTACTTTATTTCAAGTAAAAGAAGCTGTAGCTTCTTYTACTTCGTTCTATTTGAGTTGGAACAATGTGGTCTCCCCATTATGTTCTTCCAGCCTGGGCTTCTCTTTTCCATCTCACCATGCTCTAAATTTAAACTGTGTTTTCCATTTTACCAAACTTTAAATTTAACTTCACATGAGTTAAACTACAGTTAGATTTTGTGTTTCCTCAGCTTGCTTGTTATGTGCTTTCTTTTGGTATGTCTCTGCTCACTGCTTTATCCAGCAAACAGCAAGTATGACTGCTTGCTTTCCAGTTCCTGTCCTCTCTTCTCTTCTTCTTGCTCTTTAGACTGGGGATGCCTTGTAAATTGTTCCCTTTAATGATGTCTTTCCAGCTTCGTATTTGTGTATTGCATTGTTAATGCWGTATTCCCGCATTAAACCTATGCAAGGTTAATGTGGTGACTGCAGGACACTTATGGGTCTGAGAAGAGGACCCTAATAAGTACATGTTAAAAATATATTGTATTACTTTTGCCTGTTAGCTCCTTATTTGCCCTAAGACACTTKGTTGATTTACTTATATGGAATTTATTTAAGTTGTCGGGACCCCCTCCTAGATTGATGGAGGTGCATTTTGTTCAGAAAGCATGTGACTTCATTTTAATCTGCCTAGATGAGTACAAACTCAGAACAGATAAATATTTCCTCAAGTGACCTGTCCTGTTCACAGGATATTATTCCTGTAAAAATCCATTACTGAGTGTGTTTAGCTAGTGCTCTTTATTGTGATGGTAGCTTAGTCTGTGTCACCAAGCTGACACAGCATTTTGATTGTGAGTTTGGATGCACAGGGCTTGTGCTGTAATACAGCAGTCCTGAAATGTGTTTAAGGATAGTAATAACGTTTGCATGTCTTCCATTCATCGGCAAGTACAAGCCTTTGAATGTGTTTTTGTGCTTGGCGCATTTATTAATAYTGTGTACTGCTGCTTCCACAATGAACAGTGAGAGGCTCCAGTGTGGAAGCTTGTTGTTGTATTGATAGACAGTTAAATCTCCAGAATTAAAACCCTTCCAGGGARCATACTGCTTCTTGGATTAGTGAAAGTTTGTATTTTTGCAATGTAGTGGTTGATAAGGCATGCGTGTGCTCTACAAAGATACTGCTGAGGTTTTTTTTCTCCACTGCAGATGGGTGTTTTGGCATAAGACATGCACATTTCAAGTTGTGCTAAGCACACATTCTTGCAGTAAGAGCTGCAGAGGCGGTAGCAGGAATTTGGCTTGCTGATTTGTTTGGATTAATAGGATTTCATGTAGTTAAAATGCACACTCACAATGGAAAAGGTTTTTCTGTGTAAAACAGTTTAACTTGTTATTTTTGCGTCTATTCTACATCTGTCTGTTAGCATAGCTATATTGGTTAGATGGGAGTGCTGTTACAACATTATTTGAGCCTCTTAGAAAGAGGAATTATTTAGTGTGAACTAAAACTATGGCCACACTAACTTAGGAGCTATGGAATTGATGATGAAGTATAACCTGCGTGGAATGTGGGCTGGAGTTGGCAACGGTCTTGGCAAACAGTCTTTATAACAAGAAATTGCAAGACCTGTGAATTATCTGAAACTATATACAACCATTTTGGTAAGGCTGCATTAGTCTGTTACATTTTAGCATCTACTTTAGAAGAGTGAACTGCAGTAGRCCTTGTACACAGTGTGGTGTGGCAACTGTGGAGAACACAAGCTTTAGCCTTTGGATGGTAAGGATATTGTGATTTGGCAATGACAGCAACCCACTGAAGAAGTTTTTTGTTGCTGCRGTAAAACTATTTCTCTGAATCCATGCTCTGCTAAACTAGAAAGATAACTTCTTCAATGGCCGTTGGAGGCAAAAATGTCTTAATACCATAGTGATTCAGTTTCTCAGTGCCTCTGTTACTAGCTGAGGCACTGCTAATGGAAAGGCCAGCTGTGTGGATATGCCAGTGGGACCTTACAAACTTTTTCTTTGATAAAGAGAGCTGATGTTGGGATACAGACAGGCAAATGACCCTTAAAAGCCAGACATTTAGCTTTTTTTGCTTTGACATACAGCAGCAATGTTTGAGGACTGCCCACTCTAAGTCAGGTCACACAATAAGCTCAGTTGTGCTCTGTGCTGGGAGGGCCATTTAGGCAGGAGAGGGCAAGTGGGGAAGGCAAGTCCCCATTCCTGGTGTAGCTGCTTGTGGAAGTTTGTCCTTGTGTTCTTTAGAAAAGTGACAGAGTGAGATGGGAGCTCTGGAAACTCRAGAGCTTGAAGAGTCTGGTGCCTGCTTACAGCTGCTTGGTGGAAGGATACCCCCTTTGTCTAGTCTCTGCAAGACTCTCCATCTGTGGCAATTAGGATTAGCAGGCACATTTCATGCTCTGAAAAGCCAGAAAAGGAAAGAAGAAGGAGTTTTACAAAAGGAAATGCCTGCCAGGCACAGATTTCACTCTGGTTTTGTGCAGAGAATAAACACAGATGTGAAGGTTCAAAAGCGGACTTCCAAAAGCATTTAATGAAGGGCTTGGTAATGGTGCAAGGGACTTAGTGATAGGAGAGAGCAGAGGCATCTGGAGTTRCAGAGTAAGCATAGGGAGGAACCCCAGACACAGAGAGCACAGATTAGCTATCRAGACCTTCCTAGTTCACATTCCCAGGGATTTCGTTGAATTTCTGGCAGGAGAGATATGGCATTTTGATTTGGAGAGTCACCTACTATTTGTGGAAATTTGCAGGGAAGCAGGGCTGTGAACATGCCTGTATGTGTGATTTCAGAGGTGAGGGAAGTGAATACACATTTCTTTAGAGACTGCAGAGTTCAGCTCTCTTTTGCCTTTTTATCTAGCAGTGTGTCTTGGCCTCATTCACTGCTCCCCCACTCTCACACCCCCACCCCCATTAATTCGCAAAACCACTTTTCCTTTGCAGCATCAGTYGCTTGGGAGCAGATTTCAAATGTATTATCTTACTACTTTTTTTTTAGTAGATTGATCTGGACCTCCAGATGCCTAGAAATGCCTGTAACCCAAATTATTGTTTCTCCTCACACTGACAAGATAAAGTTGTCTTTATTTCCCCAGTATTTTCCAGTAAGGAGATTTCAGACTCCCTTTCGAGGGCAGTAGCTTGATGGTGATTACAGTTGGTTTTGTAAGTATCAGAGGATTTTATAACAGAAATTATGAAGAAAATTGTAAATTCCTTTCTCCAACCATTTACTCATTGTTTTATGTTAGGGTTTCTTTATACATACAGACAAATYGTATAAAAGGCTGCAAGTATGAGAAAAGGTCAAACCAAAACATTGGTTAAATGAAATGCGGATTGGAATATATTTTTAGTGCTTGAATATTTTCCCTAAAAGGCTGTACTGAAGGAAACATGTTTTACTGCCTGAATCATATGGTAGTGTGAGGCATGCTTTTAGCACATGCCGTTATCGCATGGAAATAGAGAAATGCTCTCAAAACAAGTTTAACAGCTCCATCAGTTTGCTGATAGGAAGACTCCAGCTTTGACTACCCTTCCCAGCAAGGGGCCTAAATGAAAAAAGAGAGAGCTTGTTTGACCACCCACTTCTCAAACAACTTGCAAAGTGTTTCAGACAAGAGTAACAGGTATTTCTTTTATATCCAAACCTTTTTCTTCCAAACCCATTCAATGACACAGCATCTCCGTTTGCTGGAAGATTTGACTTGTTTAGCCCCATGGCGCTTATTATTTTTACCTGAGGGGTTCATGGAGCTCCTCCATCTCTTTATATGGCATTCCAGTACTGTATCCAGCATGAGAATTCCAAGTGTTTCATGATGGTCCCTAAACAAGTTGTGTTTTGCTCTTTTAAATGTGTACCTGTGTGTGTTGTTACATAGTGTAAAGCTACAGTGTAGTGKAGCCTTCCCAGGGAACTTCCCATCTACTGCAGCTAAAAGCATCATAAATGACTAATGAGAACACAAACGGCTGAGCCTAAACAGTCCTTGTTCATAAGGATTTTCTTMTAAAGAAGAAAATAGCATTTAACAGCTTCATTTGAGTTGTGCAGATGTAAGAGCAGCACTAAGACTTGCAGCTCTGCTTTTGCAAGTGGAATTTTCAGTTTTCTGGTGAATTGCCCTGCAAGAATGAGATTTTCAGCTGTGCATAAGCTAAATAATTACATATCATTAGCAACATACAACTGTTACTTTCTGTTCAGTTGCCAAAATCAAAATCTCACTTGTCTCATTTATCTTTTCTCCTTTCTAACAGTTGTTGAGCAGTTACGTTGCTCTCAATTCATCACAAAGGTGAGGTGTGAGTAAGATACTCTGGTCTGSCCATAGTTCAGGTGTTTCATTGTGTTTTGTTTCTTTTTTCTTTTCCTTTTATGGCGTGAGAGGTTATGAATCTTGCAGATAAAAGATATGTTCAGGTATGGTTTAAATCCTTTCAGACTTCCATTGTGGCTGTGCTGTACTTTAGGTGCTGATAYGTAGAGATTTGGGAGGTAAAAGGAGGGAATCCTGTGATTCTGTGTATTCCTAAATGTTTATATGTTTGGGATTTTTTTCTGTTCAGCATTGCCTATCTGATATTGGATGGTTGGAGAAAGTTCTTGTCCAGTGGGAGACTTAAACCACGTTCTGTCGCTTAACAGAAGCTGAGAGGGTTGATATAGCTACAGCAAGGAAATGGAACTTCTTGTTCTTTACTGGTCACCCTGAGTAGGATGAGGACTTCCTAAACAGACATGTGCTTGCTCCAATGTGTATATGCAAAAGCTGTGATAAGATACTTTATTTTTCACCAAGTACAGTATTTTCCTCATTCCTCTATTCTGTGCAAATATTACTGACTCAAATTTTGCTCTTTGAGGAGACTCTCTGTGCTGCCKCATATCTGATTTTCCAGCTCTCATGTATAGCAGGGTGGCATCTSTATCGAGTGAACAGTCTGAATTTTCTTAAGGAGAAGAATTGCCAGCTTACTTAGTGAAATGCGAACAATGCAGATAAGAGAGGGTGCATTTAAAAAGGATCTTAATGTCYCCTATATTCCCTGAAGGAAAATTGGACTCTACTATCAAAGACAAATGCTTACTAGACACATTTCTCTATTAATTGTTAGAWGATCAGACAGCGAAATAAAATACAGTAACATAAGATGTTCAAGGAGCCATCATGACTGTTGGAGGTGGAGGTTTTTGGCAAGGCATCTGTTCTGTTCTTTTTTGTGTTTGTTGCAAATTAACTGCATTCCTTTTGAAGTCTAAAACTTGTGGCTGAAAAATTCCCTTTCCTTACTGACRTTTGCATTGTTCTCAATGTGAGTGGGCCCCTTGGGCACTTGACTGGCTCCTATTGGGATGGTCATCTTCACTTACATTCAGCTGAGCCCTGCTCCAATTCCCATAGCTGATAGGACTGTGGAAGTCRGCATGCTAAGTATTGCCCCTTTTAAAAGGAAATTTTACAGTAGGAATGAACATGAATGGGAAATTACATTTCTTCTTATTTTATACATCAGGAATAAAGAAAAAAATAATAGCTTTTTGAAGGCTTTTCAGCCTTCACAGAGCCTAGGCCTCTTAGAGGCTTTCTCAGTTAACATTGAATCTAAGATCCTTTCAGTGCTTAGCATATGCTGAACTACTCTTAGTAGCATTTTGTGCATCCATTCATGAAAATCATTTTGCGTGCTTCCTATTTACAGCTTGCYTGTGCATTGAAGAACAAGCAAAGCAAATAGTTGAAAAAAGCAGGTTGCTCTGCATACTGTTTCTACAGCCTTAGCCCAGTTTTAGATAGCTAGCTYGTCCAATTCAAAGGCTGTGCCTTTGAGGTAGCCTGGAATAGAGATTTGCTGGGACTTGCCAAATTCACAATCGGGATTTAATATATTTACTGTGGCAGTCCCCCAAACCAGGCTGTCCCATAAAATAATTGAGGGTTGGAGATGTGTAAGAATGTGCTGAATCTCCACTAGACTTCAATAATAATTTTGTCTGGATCTAAATATTTTCAGAACTGGTTGAGAGAATCTGGTATATTCCTTCAGCAAAGAGTCTTATGCTTCRTTTGTCAAATAGTTTTGTTCTGTGTTTTGGGCTTCTGCAGCCTGGATTGTAATAAATCTGGAACAAGTACATGTAAAACTCATCAGCTTTGATAGATCCTTGCTACAAGTATAGGATAACCTCAGTATCAGCTACAGTTAGAACCAGTGTCATAAAGAGGTAATTGGTTTTCAGAGGTACTCAAGCTTAGAGATGCAAGTATTAATCTAAAGAAAATTTTATACTGGGGCCTAATCACTTCCTCAAACTGAGTCACAGATTAGCTAAGAGGATTCTTCAGCTTCCTCAAGCTTATCACAGATAAGCATCTTAATAATTTTTTCTGTTAYTACAAGGAGACCTGCCAGGCACTAACAAATTAAGAGTAAAGATCTAGTGTAGAAAAAAAATTGAGCTCTGGTTCTCTTAAAAGAAAATCCCATATTATGTTTCATATTCTCAAAACTTGTACCCCAAAATCTGTGTACTTCTAGAGTACTAGTTGTTCTGAGAGTTTGATRGTAATTAGTCTGAAGTTAACCTGCATTTTACTGAAGGCCATGGGTAGTGGTTTTGCACCCCATTTTTCTCTTTCAGTCTAAACTCAGGCATTGGCTTGCATGGCTTGATTCATAAATGAGCAATAGTTGACTGGCAAAGGTTCGTTTCTCCATATGCCAAGATATGTTGGATCCTCTGAGGAGGTTGAGACTGATGGATAAATATCTGTCACGTGTAGGTGGCCTATAAGAAAAGATTTGAGGATTTTTTTATTTAAGTCTTTGTTAAGACTTCCCCCCCACTCTTTAAACTCTTTTGTCATGTGCTGAGTGGGGGTGGATGGAGTTCGGGGTGGTGGAGGGAAAAAGGGGGGCTGCTGAAAGCATTTATCTTCATTTCTGCCATCACYCAGTGTTTATTACGCAGTGATAGACAGACGCAGGAAAGCTGCCAATCAAACCTACGTTCACTGCATTTCAATTGGCCCTTATCTTTGGATTTCAGCATTTTGAAATCTACATCATCTCTGCAGTAAAAGGTCGTTCTGTTCATGAGGATGACAAGCCTGAGACCCTTGGGTACCCACTGCAGTCATTTGTGATCCCATCAAGCAGTGGAAGACCCAGGAATCAGGACTGTCAGGTGCTTGGTGAGAACAGCTGCTTGTAAGAGGTGATCTATTGCTGCCCAAATTTAGGAAGCTGTAGTGTGTTGTTTGCCTCCAGGTTATGTATACTACAACTTGAGAAACCACAGCACCTTCTGCTCTCATCCAGGCTGAAACCCTGACTGAGCAAAGCCAGCTGAGAATGAGTTCTCATGCTGCATGGTGGGAAAACCTCTCTAGTGAGGATTTTAATTTTCATAGGYCTTCCACCTGTGGTCTCAAATCTTTCCTGTAAACAAAAGAGGAGAACAGAGGTTAGGATAGCATAGTTCCGTGTTAAGGGGTATTTTCCTCCCTAAATTAATTGTCTGAAATGTTTACATGCTTTTAATCATCTTTACTGTAGGACAGTACATGAATGCATGTGGGAGGCATCTGGCAGGACTTGTGATACAAATGTTATTTCACTTTGTTATATGTATATGGATATAATTTCATAAATGCATTCCTCAATTGATTAATTAATGTAAGTAGAGATAATTACTTAATAAAAGATGTAAATCATGGATTTGTGATTAGTGGTAGGTACACCTTTGAGACATAGATCAAATTTTTCTGAACATGCACCTTTTCACACTGTGTTGCCTGTGTCCTAATCTCTTTAACAAAGCTATCTGTTACCAGAAGCATTAGCATTACATGATAGCTTCTGCTGGCTCTGAAATTTGTGTGAGGCTGTCCTGTAGATGGGGCAGTACTGCTTTTTTCCATTGTTAATTTCTCTGTGTGTGAYGTGCCTTTGGAGGTGGAGGATGCAAGGTTTAAATGAACACCATAACTAACCTGAAGGTTACAGTCAAAGGGATGTGAAGATGAGAATGTTTACAGAAAAAAAATCAATTCTGCTTGCCCACTGCTTTTTTATGGTACTTGTAGGAGTAGGTGCAGCTTGTGTGAGCCAGATGAACTTGCTGTTTGTGGAGCWGTTAGTGATGTTGTTAAGCTTCTCTGATGCAGAGTGGGAGAGCACAGTTGTTCTCCTAAGGTATGTTCTTCTACATTTTATGTATTGYTTGTTAAATGTACAAAGGTTGTTCTCGTTGCAAAACAGGTGATGTACTTTTGTACTGGTCATCTGTGATAYGATCAATATTCTGGAATTATGTGACCTCAGTAGAACTTCTGTTGCCTGTCTTTGCAGTGTTTTACTTGCCTGACTCAGTCCTGTAAGGCAGCTGCAACCTTGCTAGTGATGTTAGTGTTTCCCTGCAGGAAGTCTCACTGCTTCAAATGTGTAGTCAGCTTGTTTTGCTGTTCTCCACCTACAGGCTGAAGGCAAGACAGRCCAAACCAGGGCTTTCAGTGAGAAGACTTTTAAAGCTGAACCAACATAAAATTTAATTGTCCTTCTTCCACTTCTGGTTGCAAAGTGTAATTTCATTAATGCATTGAATTTGCTTTTTCCAGTGCATATCCTCTGTTCAGAGGAGCCTTTTTTTTTTTGGTGGGATATAGAGAGCAAGGCCTTGGGCATATGTTGCACTAATGGAAATGTTTTTAATTGTGCTCTYCAAGTGGCATGTCTGACAGAAGCAGGTAGAGAACCTGAGCAGAAGCATGATGGAGGTTGGTTGATTGCTGGAGGCCTCATAGAGATGWGTGCAGTGTAAAGCTGTCTGCTCAGAAGTCTTGCTCTTGGTGTATTTCTAAGCTTTCTCTAGAACCAAAAATCAGGACTCAAGCAGCTTTCTTGATGTATCTCCATCTTCCGCCACACTTAMTAGTAGTTTGCAAACTCTAAACTGTCTGCCCAGGTGTCCATCAGAGTTGTCAAAGTGATGTCTCTTACACTATTGCTGCTGTGGCAGCCACAGTCCTTAGCCAACCCTTCTGGGAGAGTGAAGACACTGACTTTTCTGTGTGCTTCCCACTGGAGACAGGGCAGAGACACTCAAATCCAGACTGCATAGATGCTGGAGGCTTTGCTTTTAGTAATTTGCACTTGGGAGTGATCTTGTTATGCTCTCCCTTATCAAATTTTATTACCTTGAGTTTCTCTGAAAATGTGTGTGTAGTACATGGGCTGTGTGTCCATGCAGGCCTTAGAGATTGAAAATAGCCTGAGATTTTTGACTGTAGTACTACTATGGAAGAACTGTCTCTTGTCAGTGTATGTCTCCGTGGGAATCACATTTAATGCATCTGAGCTTTCTCAAATGTATGCTGACTTGAGTTACCAGTAGCTGTTGCTTTCTGCCAGGAAAAATGGGTTYTTTATAACAGTTTCTGAAGAATTGTGTGTAGCCTTCTTCTTCGGACTGTTGCCTAAATCCTTGGGCAGTTAGCAAGGGTCATGGCATTTGCCTGGAGTCAGAGCAGTCCTTGCTTGCTGTAGGTTGGGCCACACAGCAGCAAAGAGCCAGCTCCTAGGTCTTCTAGGCCAATATTTTGTTACAAACCTTACTGTGTGACAAATACTCTAAGCATTTGTCTTAATTAAGATTAATACTCGAATCTTCTGAATGAAGTTTACAGTAGGAGCAGTAATTGTGTCCACAAATGTATGTAATCTGCCAAAGCAATGCTTTTCTTCAGTTGGTATTCTGATCTGCCTTCATAACTGTACTAGATAATTTTGGGTCTGTGGAAATACAGCTTCACTACTGTTGATAAGTAGAAGGCATGTGCACCAAATGAATTGATTAGGATTCCTGCCTTGTGTTTCTGGCAAGTCTTATCTCCTAACAACTTTTATTTTCTTTCAGAAATGTGCTGCAGGGAGATGCTTTCCTGTTAATTTCCTGTACTCTGTGCCTTATTGAGGATGTGCTGCCATTTTTATAAATACGGTTTCTTTAAAAATCTAGAGTTCTGAGTATTRGATTTTGAAAAGTTTTCTATAGCTTTGTCTCCCAGCTTTTTTCTGGTTAATCTKATAGAGGTTAAATTGCTAATTATTTCCCCTTTTTCTGTAGGTGCTGTGATTGGGGATGGRCAGTCAGCTGTGGCCAGCAACATTGCCAACACTACCTACCGGCTCCAGTGGTGGGACTTCACTAAGTTTGATCTGCCTGAAATTAGCAATGGTAAGATGGAAAAGACACCAGTAYCTTATTTGAAGGCTATATTAACCAGAGCTATGCTAAGCTCTAGGATCTTTCAAAGGCRGCTGTATATTGCAAGTCTTGTTTATCACGTTGCATTGGTAACTGTGAAATGCTTAGTCTTTTGAAGAAGTTGACTAAAAGCTTGCAGAGCTGTTCCCACTCTTTCTACTTTGTGTGATCTTGCAGTCAGAAAATCTGTGCATMAACAGGGCTTGTTTTTTGTGAGCCTTTTCATGGGGATGTACCACTTCCTTAGGATTCTCTACTCAGTGTCGTAGTTCTCTTACTAATATTTTTCTAAAGAAATACTGTCTTKGTACCTTTAAATTAGAACCTGCTAATGAACTGTCTGATTTTTATAAGTTACTGACATTAGTGTGGGGTAAAGTGCTGCAATACATATTGTGAATCAGTACCCTGCTCYGCTGCTCACCAGACTATTGCGAGCCCAATGAGGTAGATGTACCTTCTAAGTCATTTGCAAAAGCAGTGATTCGTCCTATTTCTGAGGCAAAAGTTGTTTCTGTATTAGGAATCTRAGTAATGTTGCTGATTTTATTTATTTTCTCTTTCATTTTGTTGAAATTAGACCATAGTTTCATGTGTGTTCTATGGCATAAGTTGGCTGTCACAGTGGAAAAGACTTCCTTATGCAGGCACAAGCATGTTTGATACTTGTGGTCAGCTGATCAAAGAATGACATTTTCAGGGTTAAAACTAACTTGACTAGAAAGGCTATTTTTAACTCAGAATGGTATCCTGATATAGCTTGTCACACAGCTGCAGAAATGTTTGTGACAGGCTGTAATGAAGATAGGAGGTAGATATTCATGAATGTTTCTTTGTACAACTGATTTTTAGCTTAGGCCATCATCACTGTGCATATGTGAAATTCATTGCTTGATTTCTCAGCCAGAGCAGATTGGGTTCTACTTTAAGGGACTGACTTTTTTTTTGGAGAACAGGGATTCTGTTTTCAGACACTTTTGCTTTCACAGGTAGTCACTAGAATTGAGAAAAACTCTCACAGTCCCAGCTCTTTGTGTTCTACGTTTCCAGAAATTGCGTGTCTGGCAATAGATATGTCTGTGGGGTAGTGTTCTGCTGCTTAAAGAACCCACAAAAGGAGCACGTGTAGTGACACTGTAGTAGGAGAGACACAGAGAACTGAAATCACACAAGCAAAAAATGGTTTTGACTGGACTGAGTTTTAAACATCATCTCATTCATCTCCTCTGCTATGAGCAGGAACGTCTTTCAGTAGATCAGGTTGCTCAAATCTGCATCCATGGCTGTTRTGGTTTAGACCCGTGCAACCACTTGCTCACTTCCTTCATGCCCCCTCAGGATGGGGAGGACAAGCAGAAAAAAGTAAAACTCGAGGGTTGAAATAAGAACAGTTTAATAATTGAAATAAAGTTAATAATAACAGCAATAATAGTAATAAAAGGGGGGGGGGAGGTGGGTGAGAGGAGGGAGGGGAAGTGTGGGGTGGAGAATAAAGCCCAAGAAAGACAAGTGATGCACAACTCACTGCCTGCTGACCAGTGCCCAGCCCATCCCCAAACAGTGATTGGCCCTTCCCAGACAGCTCCCCCAGTTTATAGACTGGGGATGATGTTCTGTGATGTGGGAAATCCTTTGAACAGTTTGGGTCACCCCTCCTGACTCTGCTTCCTCCCAGCTTGTTGGGATCAATGCTCAAGGCAAAGTTTTGCCACATGATGGCAATACTTTTGATGGTCCTGCCAGACTCTGAATAAAGATGAAGTCAGAGGGGGAAGTAACCTGAATTCTTTGGGATTTCTCTGTAAGTTGTAGAGTGGATGGAGAGTGCTTCAGCTGCTCACAGCTTATTTTTTGGCCTCATCTGGCTGCTGAGGAGAAGGCTGCTAATAAAAAAAACCCAACATAAGATGTTTGTTTATAATTTATAAAATCCCATAGAAATTAAGAACCATCTGCTGCTCAATASATCAGTGTTTCAGTCTTCTCCCTCTCCCCTACCAGGATGCTTTTATTCTGAAATAGCTTCCAATTAGCTGGAAATTGAGTATGGATTCTGTTATCATTGTGCCCTTCTTGTGGGCCACATTCCAGGTACAAATCCATCCCCAGCCCTTCCAACTCCCCATGCTTCATAGTACTTGGCTTGTCCATCTTGTCTTACGACCATTTGGAAATGTTCATTTTTATTATTCTTTTATATACTGAGCCAAATCCTGGCATTTCTAGGCTGTTAATCTTATCTCCTTCTGCTAAGGTCTAGTAGGGATGTATGAAGATAAGAGCAGCTGTGCTTATACTAAACCAGGTATTTGCCAAGCTTGCCTGGGCACAGAACAAAGGCAAGCTGCAAGTTTGCCAAGGTGCACAACTTAGAGATAGTAGAGCATGGTGCTAAGAACATCAAGGTTGKGGGTTCAATCCCCATATGGACCATTCACTTAAGAGTAGGGCTTGGTGATCCTCGTGGGTCCCTTCCAACTCAAAATGTTCTGTGATTYTCATATTCTCAAATGAGTAACAGTGGAGTGGTGGGTTGGACAAGCTTTTGGTGATTCTTCATGATATTGGAAATAAACTATTTTTCCAGTAAAGCACAYGACCTCAGCAGGTCCTCTTTTTCCTCCCATTATTTCCTGTAAATCAGAGGTGGTCCTGTGGGGTAATTGGCTTACACAGAGGGGGCTATTGCACCTCATGGGACTGGCTTGAGCCACAAGTGGTGGTGGAGTTCAGGCAGATGAAATGATGCAGCTGAAGTTTTGGACTGCCTGCCAGCTCCTCTCTCCATCAAAGAAATGAGTCTGTGGCCAACCTCCATTTCTGAGCAGCTCTTCTTCCTGTTACAATTAAACAAAGGAAAAATAGCTTGGAAGTAGAATGTTTTCCACTGAAGCAGACGCGTCTGAGTAAGTGACAGCAGTGTGATTAGTGCAGTCCTTTGATGTCAATGTCTGGGCCCCAGCACCTTTGGAAGCCTTGGGCTCAGGATGAGGCTCCACAGCAGTAACCTCACTGATGCTCAGTTCAGCAAGAGCACGCAGAAGCAGATCCTGGCAGTCGTGAGAAAATGGCTGCACAGGGACTTGCGGAATTTTAGTCTCAGCCCTGTCTTCCTCTATTAATTGCAAAATGGAAAAAGATAGCTTCAGATTTCTTCTCTCCTTTTCCCAGTTTTGCTTTTAATAGCTCTGAAATAAACATGACCCGGTCTTATATTGAAATTGTCAGTCATATCAGCACTGGGGCGGAGAATTTATTTGACAGCAGAGACAATGCTATTTCTGCATTTATTTAATATTCTCCAAGTGAGTGTTGCATATACTTAAAATTCATGCAACTAAGTATTGAAAACAGTGTAGAATATAGGCTTTCCACAGTAAAATATTTGAAGGCTTTCTCTCTTGTTTATATTTTTTGAATGTAGTTTCTCTCATGCTGCTCACTACATATAATTTCAATTACTTGCCAATTTCCAGTACTGAACTCGTCTGGTTTAGCAAACAGAAATTTGTCCTGTTGTAACACTGGTTGGGAACTTGAGAAAGGTGATTTGATCAATACTTACTGATCCTCAGTGGAATGTGGAATAACTTAAAAGAAGAAAGAAGAATAATGCTGAGCAATTTTTTAATAGGAGCAGCTGTTAAGAGAGTGCCATCTTTAAGAGTGGCTAGGAGTGTATGATGTGTCCAGCACAGTTTTCTTTTGGCAAACAGTGCTATTGCTGGTGGCATTCCAGGCCTTCCCCAGTTTCAAGCATAATTAATGTTGTAGGTGTAAGCACTCCACGTTGGCACAACAGCTTGATTAATTTGTTCTCTGATGTTTCTTTTGATCTGTTCTGTCAGTTCTGTGGTTGCATTAATGGCAAAAGAAAACAAGAGATTAAAGGCCAGCCTTGTTGCAAATAGTTTTCCGAAAATAGCAATAATTTTCCCCCTAATATCTTCTGTATTGGCTTCATCTTCGTAGATCAGGCCTCAGGCTCAAAGAAATCAAATGGCCTCTGGCTGTGCCAAATGCATGGGTATGTTTATTTTTCTGATATCTTGAGAACCTTTGTAAATTGTGTCCTTAAAATGAAACCTTGCTGAGATTTCCACCTGTCACATTTAGACTTTTAATGATTGTGCAGTAGGCTCACTTAGTCTCAAACATAGGTGCTGCCTGAGTCCTCCTGCTTCATAAATGAGGGAAGAGCAAAGAGCCATAATGCCAGTGTGAATCAGATAATGAAAGACTGAAATAAATGGCACTCTTTCCTGTTAAGCACAGCTTGCATCTGTAATGCTTCATGTTTCCATCACAYATCGAGGTGAAAAGGTAGTTCTCTTGTGGCAGGAGAGCACACATACTTTGTTTTGCTAAGAGACATTCACCATATGCAACAAACTTYAAAACCAAAATTATATCCATTCGTGTTGGTCATCATTGTGGTCTGCTCACCAAACACCTGTGTTTTGCTGAAAGAGGAGCAAGTGCGGGTGGGGGGTAGATAAAATAGATCTTGTAGATAAAAAATGAGTGAACATGTGCTATATGATCGACTCAGCGTGACTGGTGATCCAAACCCAACATTGTTTTAAAAAGACGTACAGTAAATGCTAGCTGAGGAAGAGGATTAGAGAGCTGGAGATGAAAAACAGCCATGGAGCTGTGAGGATACGTACAAGACATGGCATTKTCCCCAAATCTGTAAATGGTATGGAAAAAAATATAAACATTTCTTACCTTGCTAAAATAAAACTGGGATTCTTCTCTTAGGAATGCCCCAGTGTGCATTGGATTAAAAAACAAAAACAATCTGAGAAGAGATATGAATTCTGTAGACTGTGATTTTTCAATAGTTACAGAAAAATCAGTATCTGTCCTCTCTAAAACTTCTTGTACCTCTTTGAATAACATGAGTTCATCAGTACAGAAGGGTCCCTGGGCTAAATAGGTCCTGTTCCTGGACCTGTTGGAGCAAGTCCAGAGGAGGGTCACAAAGATGATCAGAGGGCTGGATCATCTTCTGCTGGTGTTGTTCAACCTGGAGAATAGAAGGCTCCAGGGAGCCTTTCAGTATTTAAAGGGACCCTAGAAAAAAATAAAAAAGAGACTTTTTGCTTGGGCACATAATGATAGGACAAGAGAGAATGGTTTTAAACTAAAAGAACGGAGATTTAAGTTGGATGTTAGGAGAAAATTCTTTACTTGGAAGGTGATGAGACACTGAAACAAATTGCCCAGAGAGGCAGTGAATGCCTGGAAATGCTGAAGGCCGTGTGTGATACGGCCCTGAGCAATTCGATCTTGTCCAAGATGTCCCTACCCATCGCAGGAGGGTTGAAACTATGTGATCTTAAAGGTCCCTTCCAACTCAAGCCATCCAATGATTAAATGACACCCATACCTGTGGTCTGTGGAAGCAAGTCTATGATTTYTTTTGCTTCTAATATTGAACATCAAATGCCAGTAATTAAAAATATAGAGAAACCATGGTTATCTCTTGGAAACTGCAACCAGAGCTCAGAGATGCAGGACAAACTTGGATATCTTGAAGAATAGTGATGAGAAAGAACAGTGCTTAGACCCCCAAAAAAATGGACTGGACCATATTTTTTTTTTTCCTAATAATCAAAGTTTTTTGCAGGATTGGTGGTGGGGGTGTTTCATAGTCGTATCTCTAGCAAATGCTCTGCATGTTTATTTGCTGTTTGCTGTCTTCTTGCTTGGCTCTCTTTTATGTAAAGTCTATGTAAAGGCTATGAGAGTCCCAATACTCACCTTTTTAGTATGGGAGAAAAAAGTGAGGGAACGGGAACAATTTTTTAGATCACTTCTAATTACAATTACAGAGGAGTTGATGAGAAGTGACCCCTTAGCCAAGTAGACTAGGTCCCTGCTGCCTTAGGCAAGCATGTGCTGTAGTTCCTAATATTCTGTCTTCTAATTGGTTACATTCATACTCCTTRCATGTCTGTTGAGAAGATGGTTCTAGAATCTTGCTATTGTGGTTGAAACCTTCTAATCTCCAAATTCAAATGTTTCTTTTGCCCACTTACCTGTCAACATTATGTGTAGAAAATCGTTGTTTTTCTGGCACTTACTTTCTGTATTTTTTGAAAATACAATCTACAGTTCCATTTCCCTTTTTGGGAGGGGGGCATTGGTGTTGGTGTTTTTTGTTTGTTTGAACATAAAATATGTGCTTCATTTTCCCCAGTCATCTTCTTTGCTGGACATGTTTTCATTTAGGGTTTAATTGCTCTTGAACATGACTGCCCAAACTGTGCCTAGGAGTCTTGCATGTGGTGTAGACAAGATAGTGTATCAGCACTGAAATTTCTACTGTAACTGTGTTCTCTAGTGCAGTTTGGAATTGCTGTCACTATCCCTGTTGCACTGAGTGATAGCACAGTTTTTGCTACAATAACCAAAGTTAATTCTTTCTTGTTTTCAAGTTCCTGCATAAAACATAAATTTTAAAATGTCAACACAATCTAGAATTCTTTCCCTTCTGTTATGTCTCTGTGTAGTTCAGTTCACTGTGTGGTCTAATCATGTTCTGTTAATGAAATTACGCAACTTTATCAAGAGGATTCATCAATGTGTGCCTAGCCTGTTGATAGAGCTAATAAATGGAACTGGTTTTGGAATGAGTCACTCAGCAGGAATCCTTCCAGTTTGACTGGGATTACAAAAGTTCAGTTTGTTGTCATGCATCCTTTAGCTAGTTCACAGCATATACTGCAGTTCTTGTGTTGATGCCTGTCTTCCTTTGTGGTGACATAATGAATATTTAAATGAAACCTAGATTATTTTTTTAAAGGGTGCAATTGAATTCTATCTTTTTTTAAATTAAGCAGTATAGTCTTTAATCTTTTTTTTTCTTGTCTTTCTGTTCAGCTGGCTTCAGACTAAGCATTCAGGAATTTTGTCAACTTTTGAACCACTGTTCTTTAAGGGCCATGTGTATCTTATATATTGGTATTGCAGCCTTCATAGTGACTACAATTATTTACCTTTCTCTGTTCGGCACCTTTCTGTTTATACTAGGCTGAAAATTACTGTTTTTAGCAGCTTCAAGACTGAAAAAATTGGTTGAATAAATTTAGAGTACAGGTGTAGGTGGTTTGGTACAGAATGTAATTACATAGTCCACTTTTAATCCTCGTCTTCTTTTTCATCTGAGTTTCTTAAATGGAGCAGTAGAAGTTGATACGCAGCTGCAGAGGAAAGCAGTTTCCAGGAGAAATGTCTTTGAGGCCAGAAGAATTAAAGATGAGGCTCAATGCATGCTTTAAATCAGCAATGCTGTAGGAAGGGCAGTGCTGTCTACTTCCCTGTCAYGACTGCTTTTTGTGCTGCAGCCAGTGTCTATGCAGCCATGGGGTGTACTGGGTTGGCAAACTGTTCTGATGAAAAAGTGACCTAGACAACAGTCAGTAGTTTCTCAGTCACAGCAGTTCCCTGATGCAGCTTTCTTCCACACAGGTGTTGGAAACATAGGGTAGGGTTTGTCAAAGTATTGAGTTACAGCCTTAATTTGATTTGTAAGTTTGAACTTCCAGAAATACATACWAAGCATTCTTGGTACTGCTACTTAGTTGAACTAATAAGGAATCTAGACTAAAAAATGGCTTCTAAATTTATTTGCAATTTTAGCTGAACATATTAAGGCCTCTTCTGGGCTAGGCATARTCTGATGGTTTAGAAGATAATTTCTGGGCTCTAGAAATTGACACTGTTCTATGTGGTGCTGTAACTTCAAGTAGGTGAGATGGTGTCTTCCATCTTCTAGCATGCAAACTTTCTGTATTGCATATGTGAGCTTTATTTCTATTTCTATTTTTTTTTTGTATTTCTGCATTCTTGAGTTCGAAAACACTGGAACCTGAAATTCTCCTATCCCAAAAATAGTGTATGCAGGTTTAGCTCCAAACTTCCTGAAAAACTGAAGTGCATTTTGGTTAGCTTGGTRGAGTGGACATCACTCCAGCCATGTCTTACCAAGGCACCACTGAACTGTTGGTGTAAATGGTTCTAAAGGTCTTTGGAACCTCATTGTACTAGAGCTTGTAGTCCTCAAGTACATGCAAGGTACAAAGGGAAAAACACTTGCATGAGGTCACCCAGCAATTTACCAGCAGGGATTAAAATGAAACTGTTGTTTTGTGGGTTGCTGCTCACTACTGTTGGCTGAACAGTTATTTCACTGATTTGCATAAGTGTCTCAAATACTGGAGTAATAAAATGGGGGACTGGCTGGAGAAGTCTCTGCCCTTTTTCACTTAATTTATCCAAGATGGGTGTAGAAATCAGCTGTCAGAAATGAATGTCTGTATCTGCAGGGAGGAGTTTTTCACTCATCTCCTGTTTACTGGAGATGAGGAGAGCGGGAACTAGGCACTCAGCAAGTGAAGGGGAAATGAATTAAGGTATACTGTTTCTAATGAGACTGCTGCTGGAGTTTGTCAGTGTCATGATTTGAGACTTGTTTAAACTGTGCTGTCCTTTGCAAAGGATGCTGTTAGGCTTAACAAAGGGAAGGGTTTGATAAACTGCAATTGCTACTAATTCTTGGCCGAAGGCTTCAGGAGGTGAATAAAYTTAATTTTCCGGGCTCATTACAGTGTCTTATTTCTGTATTGGAGCAAGTTTTACATTAAATCAGGGTAATAACATTTCATAAACTTTTGGAGGAAGCTAAATGTCTTGAGTGCCTTTTTCATGTACTGTCCACTCTCCAACATTAAGTTTAAATCTTACTTTATTTTCTGTTCAACCTTAGTCCTTTAATCACTATTCCTTTCTTTCTTTGCAGCCTCTGTGAATGTGCTTGTCCAAAACTGCAAGATTTACAATGATGCTAGCTGTGATATCTCTGCCGATGGGCAGCTGCTGGCAGCCTTCATTCCCAGCAGTCAAAGAGGCTTCCCTGATGAAGGAATACTGGCTGTATATTCTCTGGCACCCCATAACTTGGGCGAGATGCTTTACACAAAGCGATTTGGTAAGCATGCAGCAAGAAATCAGGGTGGCTGGGGTGTGAGAACCTCAGAGCTTCAGCTTTCAATAAGAAATGCAGTAGCCTGAACATCACTTGATGTAGAACCAGGACACACTTGATTAGCCTTCCAGCCATCCACAGACAGTAYTGCTGGGGAGAGGCTTGTGGTATGGTCTGGACAAGTAAGGGGGCTGGCATGGGGGAGCTGCTAAGGAATGGTTTTTTATTCCTTAAAGGACCATTGTCTTAGTGACAGAACACTTGCAATAAGGAAAGGTCTTGTAAAATTTGTAACTTATGCAKGTCTTCTCTACCACTTATAAGGGTGAGATTAGTATGATATACATTATGGGAATACTGGAAGGGAATGGAAAAGCTGTGAGGATGAAACATGGGGCAGGATGTCAACTTGTGAGAGAAATAACCCCTCTTCTCTTCGTAGGACCTAATGCCATTTCGGTGAGCCTGTCTCCAATGGGCAGATATGTTATGGTGGGACTGGCTTCCCGACGTATCCTGTTGCACCCCACTACAGAACACATGGTTGCTCAAGTTTTCAGGCTGCAACAGCCCCATGGTGGAGAAACCTCTATGAGGGTGAGTATATGTGTCTTTGGCTCCAGCCTAGCATTTWGTTGCTGGGTTATGATGATAAAAAGGTAGTGTGCTCCAGACCCACTGAATAATAAACGTGTGAAGGAATTTTTTTTACAGAGATATGCAGACATGGCAGGAGAATGTAAATACAGCAGAATGGTGAAATTTTTCTCTTGTTTCAAATATGATAATAAATATATTCCATGTTATGGACTGCATTCCTAGGGCTAGATCATTCAGAATACCTTGTAAGTCTTCTGTACTTTTTCGGGTAACATGCATCTTACTTGTGGTACTACAATTTGCTTTGCTGAGGCAGCATATCAGCTGAGGTTTCAGCATCATTTTCTATCATTCCTAAAGCAACTAACCTCTAGGACAGCAGCCACCAGCCATTTCAGGACGGGTAGAAACCAAGCTTTGTATCATACCTGCAAACTGAAGTAGAGGCTTGCCTTGCTTTTCCCAAATAGGCTTTTGCTGGCTATGAGTGAGTTTTTGATGCATATGTAAACTTACTTTGGCAATGGGATTATCTTTATGTTCTTCTGTTTTGTGGGGCAGCTGAGCCACAATCCACTCTGACTTGTTTAGTATCTGAAGGAAAACCTTCATCTTTTTGCTAACTAGCGGAGAGTTAAGAGAACGTGTGTCTTGCTTTCTTCAGCAGTGAAGCACAACAGCTGTTCAGTGATAGTTCAAGGTAATAAAAGCCATGACCAGTTGATAATGCACAAAGAGAGTTGAAGAGTCAGAAGAAAGTAATTTCTAAAACTGAAATTTGGGTTGAATTCAAGTTCTAAGACCATGTGCTCATGTGACTTGTTTTAGGAGATGGAAAGTAAATCTTCCAATTTTTCACATTGGGGGTAATTTTACTGCAGTAGAATTCATTCCATGAGAAATCTTTTTTCCCAATCTCTTTTTTTTTTCTAAAATACTTTATTTTTAAAAATTATTATTTTCTCTAATTATTATTACCTTTGGTAGTTTTCCCAGTGTACAAGGGTTGTGGTGAGGCATTTGTCTAGTGACCTGACACTGGGGAGAGACTTGTCTCTGGGAGAAATTCCTTGATTGACTTTTTGATTCTGTGGTTGATCTTCAGACAGTTCATTATTCAGAGAGCCATCTCAGCTGCCTCATTAGATGAGCTACTTTATCAGCTGATTTAAAACTCTTGTTTATTGTCATCATCTGCTCAGTGTTATAAGGCAAGGGAAGATAAATGATGAAGATAAGTCTTTGGTGCACCGGTCAGCACTTTTTTAGACCTGGTTCTGAGCTACTATTCTGGTACAGGCCTCTCAAAGTAAGAGACATAGAACATACTTACGAAAAAGAAAATCACCTTTTGGTTTACAGGTGCAGTTGCTGAAAGCTGTGTGGATGCAAGCTCACAAAGTACATGGATTCAACATTATTTTAAAAATGTCATTTGCTCTGGTAGTTTTTCTTATTCAGCTATTTTAAGATCCTAGTGAAATGCATATTTTTTTCCTGCCAGAAGCTGGAGTAGCCCTTCCCACCGTCTTTTTACCATATCATAATAAGTTAAGATAGAGAAGTCCTATTAGCAAAAATCACATGTTTTCCTCTCATCTGTCCTTTACATTTGCTCTAAACTCCAGTTGCTATGGCTTCTAGCCCTTACTTTTGGAGACATTTTTCTGTAGCCAGCTAAAGCAGCAAGCTCACTGTCTAAATGTTTCATTTGTATTTCTTCATCTCCATGTCTTCAAATGCTTGTACCCCTGCTCTTAGTCACCATTTAGTSAAGTAATGCTTTGTATTCCTTAATCTTCTCTTGTAATTCAATCTTCCAGCTTTCTTTTTTTTCKCTTTTGAATTCTCTCCAAAAAAATCCTTTTTTTTCTTCCCCCCGCCCTGTTCTGGGTTATGTTTAAATGTACGTAATGTGATAAGCACAGTTTTACCAGAAGCCCRCAGAGGGTAGGTTTTTTTCTATTTCTTTTGGACAACAGCCTTTTTCTTAGGCAGTCAGAAACCGTCAAGGTGGGGTTAGGTTTGGAGGAAAGTGGTTTGCTGTTTTGGTGCATTGAAATTTTTGTACAATTTTTTCCCACTCTTGCTTTTCAGACTTGCTCCACATCACTGCACTTCTGTTTCTCATCTGCTGTAGTTCTGGATTTATTTTTCTCCAGATGGATTGCATGTATTCTAAAGGTTGCTTTTTTCATCTTTCTTGCACATGTATTTATAGCTTCCAAAAACCTTACCCACATTTTAAAATCCATCCAGTCTAGCAGAATTTGCTAACTATTTTGCTGTTTTCCCCTTTCCCACATCACATTGAAAGATGTTAAAAATGCCTTATTTCTGACTGCTTTGGACGTGGAGCTTTGTGCATGTGTGGCAGGGTCACAGCTAGATCTGTTTGAATCAATTTGATTAAAGAACCTTCCTATTGAGTGTTGTTGAGTATTGTTTCAACATTTTGGTGTGCTGTGGACATTTGTCTTCGTGTAGTCTGTCGGACCAAGCTTGCAAAGCATACAGCTGTTGATTTAATAAATACTACTCCTCCATCTAGTTGTAAACATTAGTGCATCAACTACAGGTATTTCTTCTTCCTTGAGTTTTGCAATAAGACCTCTTCATAAGTTTGTAATGCYTTCCAAGACATACAAAATGAAAATAGAGTTTTAAGTAGGAAACTTCATGATATTCTTAGCACACTGCCCTTAGAGTGACTGACGTATTCATATTCAGCTGAGTAAAAAATCTGTCTATAGCCTGGCCAGCATGCAGTACAAAAAGGTTTAGGAAACCTGTTGAAACCATATCCTTTAATATCTAATTTGATATGCACCTTAGAGAGAATCAGAAAGCATTTTTGTTGCCTCTCTGCCAACAGCTTGTAATACAAAGCACTTGTTACTCAAACTCTTAATTAAAAATGAGTCAGAGCCATGTTTGAAGCAGTATTTTGWGGATATTTTAATTATACACTACTCTAAAACTCCCAAAAGAAATGCTACATCACATTCTTAGAGAATTCTTATAAGTTGTTTGACAGTTGTTCCTTTCTTCCACCCGCCTTTGGATTTGCAGTCAATGAACTGGAAGAGTATGGCTTGGCAAACATGGCCCCTAAGCCCCTGCTGAGGAATGATATACAGTGATTATTTCTGATTCAAATTAACCCTTCCTACACATTCTTAACTAGCAGTCAGTGGAATGCAGGTTTCTATTGCTTGGAGAATTTCTTCCATCTTGCTGTTAAAATAGAGGTTTTGAAGATGCAATTAATTAATTTTGTTAGGTCAAACTTTAAAACATTTAATTGTACTAGAAATCCACTGGCTGTTGTAATTTTCTGAGAACCACAGCACTGCTGGATTGTACTAAGGAGCATCTTGGTTATACAAGTGTGCATTGTCTGTTTACATCTTGCTCCTAATATTTCAGAGAGATTGGGGAGYGTTCACAACAGATCAGGGCTGTCGTGATTTGACATTTACAAATTGTGTTCTGAA
Source organism: Malurus melanocephalus (assembly GCF_030028575.1). Taxonomy (NCBI): domain Eukaryota; kingdom Metazoa; phylum Chordata; class Aves; order Passeriformes; family Maluridae; genus Malurus; species Malurus melanocephalus. The sequence goes on from NW_026623234.1 coordinate 3,285,911, forward strand.
ATAAAGTCATAAATTGTGATCAAATGTGGTAGTTGTGAGTTAGAGGTTCATGCTTTTTCTGTTCACTCCCTTCAGATAGGCCTGATTAGCATTTCACATGGAAACCTGGCTTTGCTGAAGAACAGTTTTTAAACCTCAGTCTGAAAAACAAAAGCTCTCTTGTAGTGTTGGCTTTTAACAGAAGTGATRTGCATGAATTTCAGGTGTTTTTTGCTTGTGTTCTTTGGGTGGTTTTTTGCACATCTCAGAAATTTATCTGTAGCTGGAGASTACAGGGAAGGAATTGCTTTTAGCATATCTCCAGCTTGGGGGTGGTACAGATAATAGTATTGCTGGGAATTGTCTGCAATTTGAGTTTCAGAGATGGAAAGCTTGGAGGTAGGACTCCAAATGCAGAGTAAGGATAGGTTTTGTACCTTCTTTTGAAAACATAGGTGGAACTTGTCTCTAAATAAAGTATCTGTGTAAATCTTTCAGTCTAGGGTGATTTCTGAATTCCATATGCTCCAAGCATCTATGGAGGTTAATGGACTTAGAAGAGCATGAAATTAWAATCTTGTATGGAACTGAAGATCCTTAGAAACGTGGAAGAATAAGGATCATATTGCCCTGATAGCAGTGGATACTAGAGACAAAGGCAGCCAGAAGGTACTTTTATTTCTGGCATTCAAGAATTCTGATGCCCTTGCAATGTTTAATATTTTCGTTTTACCCAGAGGAAGATAACTCGGGAATACCTGCAAAATATGGTTACTGGAATCCAAATTAGAATAAAACCTTGAAAGGAGCTTTTAAGTTGGGCATACAATAAGTGAGGTAGGTGATAGAAAAGTGTGMTTGACATGATGCTGAAGAGCAAATCATGCAATTTGTGAAGATAAAGTGACTTAACCAAGCCCCATCCCAAAGSTTGTGCTGTCCTTTGAATGTGGAAAAAATTCCGGCTGTGGAGATCCAGAATTGGTTCTTGACAAGACTGCTGCTATTTGGGAAACATTCCGATTAAGTGGTTGGTCAGTAGCCTGGATGGAACAGAGTATGTGTACATTTCCATTGTAAACAGATGGAGAATTCCAAATACCACAGGAAGAAGGGCCTGAAACAGAAAAACTTGCAGAGTTTTAGCACAAAGCCAAGCTATTTTTTTTTTTTTTTAGCATATTAACTCCTAATGAGGACAATGCGCAGAATACGTGAAAAGTTGCACAATTTTACTGAGTGCTGTTGCACTCTGATCTTCATGCAAGTGTCAGTAAAATGTATCCAGTGTGGTCTGCAAAGGTCACTCAGTGYCTCCCTGGGTGAGCTGTACTTGCTCCTGCAGCCATAAGCAATTGGGCTTTAAGCCTGAAACCAAATGGTCCTGCACTTCTGCTTCACTGGGACACAAGTTAGTTTTGTCAGAATCTTGGTAATGTGAAAAGAAAATTGCTTAGGAGTATGTCTTACTGCAACACATTATCTCCAGTGGAAGAGTTCATGTGAACKAACACATTTYTGAGAAAAAGAATAGTTTGCAARTACCAACCTCTTGCTGTCTTGTTGAAGAAGAAGAATGTATTAGTGTGGTCCCTTGAGTTTCCTCCTAAGAAAGATTTGACATCTTCAGGTCAACAGGGTGATGTTCTGGYGACTCCAAGTAGAACTGCAAATTAYATATCCAATTACTGCCCAAAGAARTTTTTCACTTTTGAAAATCAAAAGAAATCAAACCACATAGATGTTTTTCAGACTTTTAAAAGGTCAAGCAAAGTCAGACTGCAGGCACTTGTTGATACTAGGAAGAGGACGTGGGAACAAAACCATTTTCTGACTGATACAGGAAAACTCTCCTTTTAATAGAGTAGAGATAATTTTCTGGTTGAGAAACAAATAGTTTGTATGTGCTGTGTAATGGCAGATTCTGTCAGGTATCTTTAGGAAAACTGGTCATATCCAAAACCCACGTTGGTAAACACTGCTTATGTGAGGTGCTGTAAGAAAGAGCCGTATTCAGCATCACTGGAAGGTGCAGCACCATATTGGGGGTGCAGAAGAATTAGTTAAGTTGCTGTCTTGACCAATTCAGCTTCATCTGCCTGAAGCCTGCTAAGACAGAACTTAGAGGAATCTGTAAAACCTCATTAGAACCCTTCATGAAATACTGTGTTAATATCTCATGTGATGGTTAAACATGGAAGCAATGTCTGTTTGAGTAAACCGGTGTGAAGAAAATGCAAATGACGTCTCTTCAGGATGTTTTTCCTTCATGGGATATGAAACTGAGAGCCAAGACATTTTGTTTAATATGAGGTCCTGTATTTGGAGAGCAGARCTCTTGCAGTTCAGATAAGGCCTTGAGCCTGTTTGCACCACAGTATCTACTGTTAGCTTTGGTGCAGTTTGGTACTTTGTTTTTAGATTTAAGAAATTATGGCAAACATGGTTCCATATCTGAGATTATTTATATGCAGTCATCTTGCCCAAGTTATTTAGGGGGAAGGGAGCCAAAGTGAATTACTGCCAATATGTGTTGAACTGGGCATAGGCTGAGAAGAAATTGCTGTTTGCAATTTCATAAAGGCATTTTTTCAGTACTTCTTCTTACCATCTTCCTTGAATTAAATTTGAGCCAACTCTTTCCTCTAGTATTTATTCCTTCCAGACATGTAGGCAGCTGGATGACAGCCTCTTTTCACCTAGATGAGGATGCATGTAGCTCTGTCATCAACATATTGTTGACATTTGATCTTGTATGCCACTCTACTGAGGCTCAGCAGACGGAGAACAGAGTGGAATGGCAGCTGTGCGCAAATCCTTTGCTCTTGTCATTGGATTTTTAACACATTGGAGATGCTGCTGTTACAGTCTCAGCATGACATTTAATGAGGAATTCACAGATACTGGTTTTRCTTTGCAGTCTGAGTTAAGGGCAAAACTGAAAACGTTTGTCATTCCTTTTGCCAGAGAAGTGACCATACTTTTATTAGATTGATCCAGCATTGAGAGCTGTTGGTGATTTTTGCAGATAAGAGATCACAGTAGTGAGGCCCAGTCCTGTTTGCACAGTTCAGTTCACTTGTGCATCTGCACTGAGTATGTATAAGGATGTAAACGTTTTCTGTCACTCCAATCCCTCTGGCATTCCTGTTTCTCTCCTTTCATCTTTTCTAACCACATGCATGCGCAAATGAAAGGATAATTGTTTTGTTTAACAATTTCTTGCTTACTCAACCCTAGGTTTCAGATCCAGGTTTGGACCAGTCCCCTAAGGGATTTTTGGAGCTATTACCCTGGTTTTGCAGCCTTTGGAAGACAGGCACTTTACTGCAAGTGTGTTATTTTCCTGAGAGAGAGCTTTGTAACCTAAGATGATCCATCTTCATAAGACCTTGTTCCCACTAGTTATTTTTAAATGCAGTAGTTGTATGGCAGGCTTGTGAAAAAAAGTACCAGCTGATAATGCAAAGAGCTCACCTAAAGAAAGAAAGGATTAGGTATTCTTTAATTAGACTTCTCTGAATTTGAACTATCAGCAATAAATTATGTGATCAAATAGGATCAGGAAGAACCAACAATGTCCTACATTTGCAGAGAGTTTCTCAGTCCATCCAACAGGAACTTCTGGTGCTGACTTGTTTTAGGAGTTGGATCAACTATCCACAGTTAGGGTTTCAGTTGTTGCTGAAAATTAAGAGTTCTCATTTAATTTGCTGTGGCTGAGAAAGCAGAGCTAGGATTTTCTGCACAGACAACAGGTGCAGAAAAAAAGGCAGAAAGAGGTTCGTTATGTTAATAAAGATTGAAAAAAAATTTATATATAATCCTATTGCATCTGAGGAAATGGAGTTGAAAGAAATTTTATTTGTGCTGAGCATTGGACAATAAAATCCATTTGAGAATAGGACTGACAAATCTGAAAAGATAAGTGCATTATTTTTCACTTCTTCCATTTTAACAGAGAAGATCTATTGGAAAGATGTGCATGCTGTTAGCAGSAATCAGCTGGGGGGAGGGGTTGAGACCAACCTGCCTAAAAAGGAGAGACTGAGAGCAAAAAAGCAAATCTTTTTCCCTGTCTCATCGTGGAAAATGCGTGCCTTTTTTCATTGTGTCTACATAGACACAGAAAGGAGACTCCTTCCAAAGGAGAGACTTGCTGTGTCTCGGAATGCTGGTATACACTGTCTTATGAATAGAAGTATTGAGCCATCAGTCAATTACCCCAAGGAGTGTTTGTTTTGCTTTGCTTTGCTCTGCTTTAGACAAGCTAGACTTGAATTTTGCTGTAGAGGATTCTGGGGTTTGTGGCAGTGCAACTCTTAAGCCTGTTTTCATCGTGTTTGTGAAATTTGTTAATAGAAGGCAAAGTAAAGAATGTGATCTAAGCAAAAATATAGTGTTATTTATTAAGGAGATCAGGTTTGAATGTCTTTTTTATATTATACCTCTGGGCCTTAAAAAACCACAACTAATTGACTGTGCAATACAAGTCAGTGATTCAAGTGGCTTACTGGCAAAGGATGTGGTGTATTCAGTGGAGTGGTAGATGCTTCATAGAAAGTTACCTGTTACCTTGGTGTCAGAGGTGAACCAGTTGACATTATAAAAATGTCAGGTAAGATGTGTCAGTGGCAACACACTATTGGGAGGAGACACAAAAAAGATAGTTGATTTAAATGCTCTCCTGACAGGATTCTTGCAATCAAAAAAACGGAGGTCAAACTTGCTCTGCTTATGCCTTCATGCTGTCATGGCACCTTATCTGCTGCTCTGGCAAATACAATYGGAGTTCATAGTTTTCTGCATTTGCTTTAATGCTCTTTGAGTAGTTTCAGACTGTGCGGAGGCTTTGCTTGGGGATGTGCTTTCAGTGAACTTAATACAGTGTTGTGGGTTGGCTGTGCTTTTAGGGCTGCCTTTGTGATGTATTTCACATGGTTTAGATTGCTAAAGTGTGAGGTACCTGTGCTGGTCAGAGTCTCTGGTATAGCTGCAGTTATACTGATAAAGCTGTGCAKCCTCTTCAGTCACTGTGGTGCTATAACCCACACCCATAAGAAGAGCATTTGGTTTAYCAATACAAACTTTGCATCTGTGTAGGTGTTGGCTGCCATTACAGTTAGACCCATCCAGCAGAGATAAATGATCCTTTCTGGAGCTCTTCCTCTGCAACCCAGGTCAGAGTAGCTGCAAAACTGTGTATTTTACCAGTCCCCAAAGTAGTTTCTATAGGATTTAATGCATCAGATATTTTTTTCCATGTGTGTTTTCATGGTCTGTCAGCCTCTGGTGACAGTTTGAAAATTAATAATTACATTTTAGGCTGGTGGTTTATAAACCCACCTTATCTGCTTCAGGGATGGCAAGGTCTTCCCATGTAAAGGAGACAACAGCTGCACCTCCTCCCTGAGCAGTCTTTATCAAGGCTGATCTAATAGCCARCTTACTGCTTAGGCTAAGGTAATGGCTTGAAATTTATTGGAATCTTGAAAGCAGATGCATCCAGTCAAGAGCAGAATATCTGTATCGAATTTAAAAAGATAAAAAGCAAGAGTTCCTGCTGAGTTTCCTACCTGCTTGTGCCAGAACTTTCTCTTCYCCAACTTCAAAACATGTTTGTCCTTTCTTGAGTGCCAGAGAGAAGRAAGGTCTTCCTCTGCCAAACAAGTAGTGTTCAGCATTCCCCTGCTTTTTGTTGCTCTCCTTTGAGGTGGGAAGGCCTTGAGCCAGGAGGCAGCTGTGCAGTTAATGTGATGCCTCTGCTTTGGCCAGGCACGGGGCTGCTTGGATCAGGTGAGTGGTGCAGCACTGGTGCCAATTGGCAGCAGTAGCACAGACTTGGGGCAGCCTGCTGCTGCTTTGATGACTGACAGGATCCTGGTGATTGCCCTGACCAGCTTTTTAGTGTTGCCACACCCCAGAAATGGAGGGGAAAAGTGGAGTTTGAAGGGTGTTATTAAAAAGGAGCAGCTTCCCTGGAACAGAGTGGGAGGAGAAGACAGAAGGATTAGGTCAATAASTAGGACTTAGCAGAGACTTTTAGTGAAAGGTTTTCTTACCCCTCCAGGGCAGGTATAAATTAACTGTSTAGCTCTGTGCTTATGCATTGTGCCCTGGGCCTGTCAGCTTGACATTGAGGAAGAGATCATTGGGAAGGATTCCTTTAGGCTGTTGATTGTCATGCAGCCTCTCCTGGCACTCTGCCATAAGTAAATACCTAACTTCGTGGCTGTGACAGGTGTGACAGTGCTGATGTGACAGCAGTGACAAGCTGGGAGAGGGAGCAGCAGCAGTGGGCTTGAGATGGCCTTTGCACTCCAAATGCAGCTTGTTTGCTGAATAATTTAAGGGCCTGTTTTTTTCTTTCCTTCATGCCTTTTCTTTCCTTCATAGCCCTGCTTTCTATGAACCATCTTTTTGTGTGGCTGTGATGAAATGCACTTTAGAGAGTTCAGGGCATGATGTACATGCGCACTCCTGTTGAGAGAGGATGGAAAAGGCACACCAAAGTGCTGCTTCTAGTACAGTTTTTGGAAATAGAAAAGTGCAGACATAAATTGCTCTACCAAATCTTTCCCCACACTTCATGATTTCARGGATGTAGAATGGAAGCAACCAACTTGTTTCTTTAGTGAGTATTGTTTTTCCTTGGTACTAGTTGCCTTTTGTGTGGAAGTTTAGCTACCTAGACAGTTTCGGTTTTTCTAGAGGAAAATATTTTACCTTTCTTATATCTCCTAAATTCAAGGAGAGATCGATTCCTTTTAGTGGCAGAAGACTGCTGGAATCCCATGAAGTGTGGAGAGATCACGAGAGACACAATTTTCTGCAAACAGGTGCACAGGTCAAGCAACTGTTCTGTGTCATTCAGGATGAGTCATGGGCTCTAAAGGGACGGAATAAGACCTGCCATGTGTGCTGAAATGACATTTATATGTCTGTRTTGTTGCAAGAAGAGAACAGCTTGCTATTACCTATTAGGGCTTAAGCTTCCATAAGTGTTTTCTGAAGCCCCCACTTCTCAGAGTTCACAGTATTTGAAGTTAGAGAAACATAACATTCAAAACTATTTCAGAGCAGCATCTGGAAATAAAGGCAGCTGCCAACTTCATAAAATGCTGATCACCACATCTAATAGTGTGGTTATATATTATTGAATTGGTAGTGTYGTGATGCTAAGAGCAGGTTTGACATTGGTTATGGTGAAAAGCATGGAAGCTGATAGTGATTATGGGCTGATAAAGTATCATGCAGTATGATTTTTTTCTCATTGAAGCTGCCACACTACTAAAAATAAGCTCTCTGGAAACTCTGATAGAGTATGGCAGTCACCTTAACTTATGTGCACTGTTACAGCAGTAAAACAGTTTCTAAACTGGTTCCTGAACCCTTGGACATCAACATAGCTGTTAGACATGGTCTACAGTTAATCCGTGGACCAGCCCTAATGAAAAGAAACTGTTGAATTATCAACTTTATGCATTTGTATTGTTAATTTTGAGAGCAATCACTTGACGTAGAAGCTGGAAAGTTGTGTTTATGTAGGATTCCTGTAGTAACCTGAGTATTTTTCCTGGAAGTTCAGAATTACAAAGCATGAACAATCCATTGGCAAAGAGGTGTGGTCAGTCTGTGGTATGTTTTCAGACTGTCTGCTTTGGTTGAAATAATCTCTTTTCAAAGTAACTTTTTATAAGATTTAGCAATGGAAACAAGAAGACARAAAAAATCCAAAAGGAATTATCTGTGATCTATGGCAAATAATGCTTCGTGGCAGAGTTCTGACCTTGTTTGAAGAGCAGGACCTGCTGATGTAGAAGGAACTTGAATTCTTTTTTCCACTCTGTGTATAGAGTAGGGGGTCTTGCTAATGGATGCAATTGCAACAGACAGTCTGTATGACTGCATCAGATTGATTAGCTGGGTCCTGGTTACTGCTGCGAGTGGTGATTATGCCAGTACAGCTGCTTTCTCTTTTTATGTACTAATTACCACACGCACGGATGTCATCACCCTTAACACTGCATGGAGTTGTCCCATTAGCGTGGGAGTGGGAAGCAGCAGGGGAGGGGAGCTCTTCAGCATGACAAGCTGCTTAGAATTGAATGGAGTGGAGTGGAATGATGAAGCAACTATCCTAATGCGGAATTTTAAAGCTATCTTGTCTTTGAGATTCAGCCCTCAGCCAGCACTTGCAGGTTGTCAGAATCAGACTCATGTCCTTGGAGGAGCATTTTCCATGGGGTACTGTTTACTGCAAAGCAGTAAAAGCAGTAAAGCTCAGCTGTAGCCAGCAAGTCTCCTGCCTTGGCATGGCTGGTTATGGCTGTGCAAGCTAACCTGCCAGTTGGGGAGAGCTTGCTGCTAGCACAGAAAGGTGGTGGCTTCTTGAGATGGGACAAAGCCATTCTCCGGAGAAGGGAAACTGTTTCTAACTTGCCAAAGAAGGATATGATGGAAGATCCTTGCAGTTCTTGAGAGATTCAGAATGCTTGTTTTATGAATTTATTCTCCTGGTTCCGGCAGACCCCTCCCTTTTCCCCCCTTCCTCCTTCTCCAAATCCAATCTTCCCATCTCAGAGTGCACCATAATCTCCATGGTAACAGGTGTTACCATTGTGCATCTGATTTCCCCTCTCACCTTCTGTTTCTCCCTTTGCCCCTTCCCTCGCTGCTCCCCCAGCAAGCAGGGCAGGGCAGGGCAGGGGGGTGGGACAGACATGACAGAGATGGGTAAGAGCTAGATGAACCCATAAGGACCTGTTCCTTCCACCCAAACCCTGAGCTTGTCTGAATACACGAACTGCTGAATTAACCAAGGCAAAGAGTGAGCAGCTTCTGCCATACAGAGAAATCCTTTTTTCGCCTCTAATGTGACTTTCTCAGAGGAGCAGTTAAATTTGTTACTAGTGATGGGAAATAATGTAGCTATGTTGTTTTGCTCTGACTTACTTTGTTTACATTAGAATGGTCAGGATGAAGGTTCTGGGTACTAGCTGTTGAGGAACACATAGTTAAGTGATTCTGACTCAGGCTTCTCAAGTTAAATTGTCAAACAGACAAGATATGCAGTGGGCAACAGAGCTATGGAGTGAAACAGCCCCAGTTTGTTATGATAGGTGATGAGTCCCATCCTAATGGCTTTTAATTATTTACTTCAAACCACCTTAGCAGTGCAGTAGTGGTTGATCTGCATTCCCATCAACCTTTATCCTGTTGTTCCAGCATACCATCATTCCCTTCCCTGCTTACTGGTTCACCGCTATTCCCTTTTCTGCGGAGTCTGGAGGAAAGGTTTTGTGATGGTTGGATGCTTTCCCACCAGAAAATCTAATGAAAACCTGTCTTTCACCTTGGATTTATCCAGTTGAAAATCCAGATTCAAAGTCTGTGTTACTTGCAGTGTTAACAGGTTTAAATATTAGCTAAATTTCTGCAGAAATTCTCTTAATGATTTGATCTTGTAAATGCAGTCTTCAGACCTACCTGTCTGAAGTCCTGATACTTTATTGGCCAAGCACACTGAAGCATCTTGTCTCTGTGTGYTCTTGATAGCCAAACTGATTCATTACTGCTTTTTCTATTTCCCATCTTTTGTTTTTATGATTTCCATGTGTCATATTTTTGGGCAAAATGGATTGTTGTCTGTATACCCCGTTCTGGTTGCTGGATGCTCCATAGCTGTGTGCTGGTAAGCCCATTAAACATTTAGGTGCACATGTATGTGCCTTTCTAGCAGCTGCTTACTGTCACTGGTGATTTAGTGGTTTCTTGCAACAACCTGTCAAGTGACATGTCTCTATGGCCATCTGTGCTGCTGTGGGGAAATTGCACATTTGTTTGGGCCTCCTTGGCTCTCCTACCTTGTATTGTCCTGTCAAGTAATCTCCTGTTATTGTTCCAGAGAGTTTTCAACGTTCTGTACCCAATGCCTGCCGACCAGAGAAGACATGTCAGCATAAACTCGGCTCGCTGGCTGCCTGAGCCAGGCCTGGGATTGGCATATGGCACCAACAAAGGGGACCTGGTGATTTGCCGACCAGAGTAAGTGCTTGCTTTACACGGAGATATAACTGCTTTAACCATTCTGTTCTTAGGGCAGTGGGGATAATGTGGCTTTTTTTATGCTTGAGGGATCAAAAAAACCCAGTTCCGGATACTTGTTTTGGACTGCCACAGAGTTGATCTGAGTCTCTTAACAATCAGTTATTTGTTTTGCTGATTGTAAATTTCTGAGACTTTTTGAAGTGCATCACCTTTAGTTCATGTTATTTCCCATGTCTTACTAGAATTTCTGGATCCTTTATTTCTTATATGATTAGTGCCATGTCTTTCAGCCTCTCTGGATTTATGGACTTCTAAAGGTTTACAATCACAGGAAATTTGAGTAAGTAATATGCTTGCTTCCCTCAGCTTTTGAGGACCACTTGAAGTCCACCAGCCAGGTTGAAAGCTGCTGACCTAGAGTTATCAAATACTTGTTACAGTAGTCAAGCAAGAGATTCTATGAACTGCAAAGACTTTTGTCATGATTATGAGCAAGCCAATTAATTATTTTGGTGTCCTCACTTAAAGCCCAGTGGTGTGACATGTAGATTTCAGTTCTCTATTTTTTTGTGTAAAGCTATGAATGGTCTAACTGTCCCTTTGTAAGCTTACAATTCAACACAAGCTAATTTAGATGTGGTCTGACACTGATGCTGACAGTGAAACATATTACTTTCAGTGTTCTTGGGGAGTTTCAGCRTCGTATTTTGTTGAGAGCCTTCTCTCCACTGTGTTGTCCAAGTGTTCTTTTGGAACTATGTTTCTTTTATACCTCAGGTATACTTCAGGAGTTTTTCTGCTTCAGTCACTTCATGGTACTAAACTACCTTGGTATTCTTTTGGGTTGTGCTTCACATAATACACTGTTGAACTTCCTTAGAGCTTAGAAGCTGGCAGCTAGAAACTTGCAGCACTGCTGGTGATCATACCCCATGCATGTGGACTCCCATCTGTTGTGCCCTGACATCAGGCATGTGGTGATTGAGGAGAGTCATACTGTCAGTGTACAGCCACTAGCTTAAATTAGAATAAATATATACAATTATAAGAGTGACTAATTCAGCGCAGCCTTCTGGTGAAATCTGTGGTTGGAATTCACATTGGACCAGTTTTGGTAGTACAGAATGCCAGTGCTTCTCAAACAACCCTCTTGTTCTCTTGAACATAATCTTTCATCAAGGCCTTATTTATACATGAAGTTCTAMAAGATATTGTTATGGAATAAGCTCTAATCACTTTCTTTCAGGATAAATGCTTTCTTTAAGAACAGTTGCTGTACTTTGTAAGCAGAATTATTCARGAATAATGGCTCTCTTCTAGAACTTGAGAGTTATTGTAAGTTATTTTCAGTATAGAAAAATGTTAAGGTACAGTCTACTGATTATGGTTCATGCAAAGAACTTGAATTAGAACCCCAGGAACTGAAGTCTCCCTGAGCGTGGATTCTTTGATTGAATGGTACAGAGTAAAGCTTTGTCTGGCTGTCCTGGCCTCACACATCCCACCCTGCATTGGATTTCCCCTCCAGTGCTTGCAGTACACCAAAGCTGAGTGGCATGTCTCTTCTCACTAATTAAAGACTCAATATGAACACTTCCATAGTATGTTATGGCAGCACAGTCAGCCCTTTTGCAACCTCTGTGTAAAATCTTCTTGGCCCACCATGTTAACTGTGCATAATTCCAACAAAAACAGATGTTTTGTATATGAACATGAAACAAGGTGGCTGTATAGGTAGGAAATTTACTGGTGGCTTGACAAAAATGCTTCAGCAGGTTTCCTGCTGGTGGATTAGAGTGACTGATGCTTCTGGTGATAATTGTAAACATCACATGGACTGGTGGGTTCTTTCTGAAACAGGACACCTGATGTGTTCTGTTCTCAGCTGCACCATTTTATAGACCAACAACAGTCAAGAGTGACTTGTCAACCTCAGCATGAATGTGTAGATACTCACTGAGCTGTATAATTTGCATTGAGGCACTAACATCAGAATACATAGGTGAGTGAGGCTCTGTCAGAACAGAAGTGGCTTGCAGCTGGAGTGTCTGTCCCAGACCTACTTGACAGATCCTTAGAGAAAGGAAAAACCCTGATGTATGGATGCCATCTCAGTAGTTCTTGACTTAGTAAGCTTGCTTTGAGATTGGTATGTGTGTTAACTTTAACTTGAGAAGTGAGGATGAAAAATGAAAAGTATTTGTGTAGTCTCAATACACAGTAATACAGTGGAGACAAATACTAAATACAGGATTCAGCAATTGATAGATTACTATATGGAGGATAGCCTAGCAAACAGCAGGGATCAAGAAAACACTACTGCCGAACTCCACCCCATTCTAATTTGGCAAAGAAAACCGTGGTCAGTAGTAAATAACAGAGATTAAAATAAATTCCCTAGGTCTTAATTCYCATAAACAATGGAGGCATTTGAAACCAAGTACTACAGAAATCACATAAACAGATTGAAATAGCAGCTGTTCTTCAAATAGAGGATTTAAATTAGTAGATTGGAAGTATAAGATGACCAAAAAAAAAGGAAAAAAAAGGCATTGCTTGAAGTTCCACGGACTCATGATGGGATGCTGTTCAAGTAGTCCTTCCAGCATTCAAAAGAAACACTAGTTAAAAATGGAAATGGAAAGGTCAGATTATGTTGGCAGTCCATAACTGTAATCTTAGTATGCAGATTTAAAGGGTGTATTTTGAATGTAAGTAAAATTAAAACCATGGGAAGTGGTATTGGATGCATTGTGATTTGACTAAAGTGGAGTACAATAGATTGTATACCTGTCCTTGAGAATTTTATGTATTTATTTTTTATTAAAGGGTCACTGAGGATTTGCTCTAGTTCTAACATATGTGTCTTAGTAAGGCGGTTCCTACAGTGGAGCCACAATAAGTCTAACTAATTTATAAAGAATTAGGATTAGAACAAGATCAGATAAAGAACATGTGAAGTCCTGGCTAAAGGAAAGAATACAATATTATTGACATCTGGACTCTGTCACAAAGGAGGTCATAGGACTTGTTTAAAAAAACAGCTCTGGAACTGGTTGATTAATAAGTACTRTTTACACTAATGGCTTGTAAGGGTGCGCTGAATAAATTTGCCGAGTATGTGACATTAGGTTTGTCATTGCAGAGAAAAATCAAGGTATTGCACAGGAATTAGATTGCTGTGAAAGTGACTGGAGTTATAGAAATGAGAACTTAATAGTACAAAGTGCACTTAGTGACTAATAGCATTGAGTTCAGTAGATAAAATGATGGAGGAGGAGAAAGACCTGAGGTTTTGGTTGATTGTAGGTGATTAAGCCATCAATGCATTAGGCTGTAAGAAAAAAATTAGCTACAGGATGAGATACAAGATGCTTAACAGCAGAGATAGCGAAATGTTAATATCGGTGTAGAAGAAGCTAGGTATATAAGCTGGAATGATGTAAAATTTGCCTTTTAACTGGCACAAATAGCTAAGAGCACCTGATAGTGGGGTATGGGGAACATTTTCTCTTAGAAAACCTGCAGTGTGGGGTCTTTATAAGGTCTGAAAAGGAAAGATAGAGAGACTATTATATAGCCTTCCATAAATATCAAAGAAGAGAGAATTGTTTTAGTGTGTATCACAGAACAGTTAAGGTTGAAAGGGACCATTTGAAGTCATCTAGTCCAACCTCTGGTCAAGCAGTGTACCTTAGAGTGCAGAACTCATGATTGTGATCAGATGGCTTTTTAATATCTCCAGGGAAGGAGATTCTGAAATCTCTCTGAGCAATGTGTTCTAGTGCTCCGTCCCCTGCACAGTAAACAAGTCCTTCCCCCTGTTTAGGTGGAACTTTGTGTTTCAGTTTCTGCCCATTGCCTCTCGGCCAGTTGCTCAGCACCACTGAGAAGAGTCTGGTTCCATCCTCTTGACACCCCCCTCTTCAGTCCCCTAAGCATCACGGTAGCCCTCCGCTGGACCTGCTCCAGGAACTTCATGTCTCTCTTGTCCTGAGAAGCCCAGAACTGGACATAGTGCTCCTGATGTGGCCTCACCAGGGTTGGGTAGAGGGGYATGATCACCTCCCTTGACCAGTCAAAGAGCTGTTAAAGCTCTTCCTAGTGCACCTCAGGATACCATTGGCCTTCTTGGCCACAAGCRCACTGCACCAGGACCCCCAGATCCTTCTCCACAGGGCTGCTTTCCATCAGGTCAGTCTCCATCCCAGGCTGGTGCATGAGGTTGTTCCTTTGCAGGTTCAGGACCTGCACATGTTGAATTTCATTTTGTTGAAATTCATTTTGTTGAATTTCATTTGGYTCTTCTCTGCCTGTCTGTCCACCCTGTTGAGGTCTTTCTGAATGGCAGCCCAGCATGCTGGGTTGTGTCGACCATCCCAGTTTTGTGTCATCAGTGAACTTGCTGGAGAGGCATCTGCTCTTCATCCGAGTCATTGATGAATATATTAAACAATAATGGYCCCATTTCTTAACCTCTAGGGGACACCCCTAGTTACAGGCTTCCAGCTGGACCCCGTGCCCATCATGGCCCTCTGAGACCTCATTCAGCTACTTCAATCCACCTCTCTGTCCTCTCATCCAGCCTGCACTTCCTGAGTTTGCCTATGAGGCTTCACATTAACACATGGTAGTCTGTGGCTTTTGGATTTAAGATGAATTTGTGTTCAGTCCAGAAGTGTAGTATTGGAAGGCTCTGAGGCTGCCGTGTTTTAAAGGGTGGGCATCACTGAGCTAAATCAAGACACTGAATTGATAACAGTGATGTTCAGTGGAAGAGCCATGTCACATAAACAGAAATCYCTTTAGGCACACCGTGTGAGGCAGTGTGCTCCACTTAGGAAGTGAAGTGAATTACTACGTACTACAACTGTGGCCTGGAGGTCTGTCACGGGAAGTGATACAGAGCAGTGTGAATTCCCCCCATGCCTCTGTTATCCTGCTGCACACTGACTTTCCTGCAGGGCTGCTAGTGCTTTTTTAGCCTCCCCAAGACTGCTTTTCCCCTACTACACGCTACCTGACATCCTTTTTAACTGTGACCAGTAATAATCTTCAACAGAGTTTTGTACATCTTTCTTGACACTGCATACTTTGAGGTTTGATTCAGTTCTGAAGCTTTGYGTTTGCAGCACGGAACGAAATTCTCGGTATCTGTCTTGCATGATAGAAACACTTCCTCTGTTTGTAAAAGGAATTTGATTCTTAATGCTCCTTCTAACCTTTCCTACATTGTCACATCCCAAGAAGAGCTTTCCCATTCAGAAACATCCCTGGTGGGATATCTCAAACATAGAACTTTCTTGTAGAATATAAACAGGTGAGACCAAAAGTGGTGAGGAGCAGGCTGCATATTGCCCTTTGCTGGCTTTGCTTGTGGAGGACTGCCCTGGGAGAAAGGCAGGAGAWATAAATGTCAATTGCTTGTTGTTTCCTCTTGAGTGTCGTCTCTCTTGTGCTCAGGAGCAGGTTCTGGAAGGACTCAGTGCCTACATGATTTTGCAAATTCTGCTCCAAAAATCTCACCATTCTGAGAAAACTGTTTCAAAACCAAGTTCTCAAAGCACCTTGTCAAAGGCTACCTTTGTAGYGCAGGCATCCACAAGAGAGGAAGGATTTCTTCAGCAGTCAGAGCCCCTGGTAATGGAATTCATATACCCCTGAAGATGCATCTGGTTCAGAGGCACCAACCCTTAGTTTTCTCTCAYTGGGAAGTAGGTGTGTAGAGTCTCAAACTGATTCAGTGCTAGTCAGTGTGCATATTTTAATYCTTTGTGGTGAGATCTGCCTCTAACATGAAATTATTCCAGGAAATTCTCTTTATGATAAATTCCTATGCTTTGCAAGCAATCATTGCATTTATCTGTCTGTGCCAATCTATTTTTTTTTTATTATGGCATATCCTCCCATCTACTAATGGGGACAATGTGTCTACATCTAGTTATCAGCATTGGTAGAGAGATGGTAATCTATGCAGCTGCCTGGCACATCATGTCTCGCTGCTGGCTCCATTCCTCAGGCTCTGCAGCCTCCAGCCATGATGCCCAGCATAAGTTACATCCTTTGCCTCTTAAGGATAGCTTCTAGTGGACAAAGTAAACAAGGAGACAGAAGGAAGAGCTGTATTCCTTCATGTGTAACCAAGGGATGTTAGCAACCCGGCAAAGGGAATGTTCTCACAACTCTTAACTGGGGTGGCTGGAGATTCTGTTTATGTCTGAGTCTTCCTTGCAAATGGCCTTTTGAAAGGCAGCATCTGCACAGCTGTCTTCAGCAAGGAAGTGAACACGTGTCCTGGACTTTTGCTGCCCGTTAAACACAAGATGCGTTGAATTTTCTAAATGAGGATAAAAGATGATTTTGATTGATAAAMGGATTGAATAGGAGGGAACATGCCAATTTTGCACTATAGATGCATCCTGAAAGCTTACATTTGGATTTTGTTATTTATGCAATAAGAAAGAAACTGAATTAATTGTTTCCAGTTGTGCAGGGAAGCCTAGGTAACCTCAGTGCCAGAAGGCTTGGTCATTGCAGATKCAGAAGTAGAGTGCTAATACAGAGGCTTGAAACTGTATTTCTATTCTGATACCGGTTTTTATTCTTTTTCTGTTTCCTTTTTTGTGTGTGAAGGGATATCCAGGATGACTGATGGCATTAGGTGGAAGTTGCTCTCATAAAATTCCGCTTAATATTTCTATGATTCCTAGAGATAAATTTTGAGAGCTGCTCTAAGTCTTCAGTTGCAGCAAGTTCATTTCCCTCACCCAGTTCTTCAAGATGTGCCGTAGCACTGACTACTTAAGGGACATTTATTTTCCACCATGAGAAAGGGAACTTGGTACAGAGTTCTGTATTAAAGAACCATAGCTTGGTACTTACCAGTTCATGTACCATGTCACTGACCTTCTGCAGRTCCTAACCAGTTCTCACTTTGGGTGGCACCTTTTCTATTAGCACAGCCATGTGCTGTAAAAACAATTACCAAGTGCTTCACTYAAATCCATTCAGATCACACCTGCCACCTTTTATTCCTGTACTTTTTTCTAATTCTATCTTCAAAAGCAGTTAMATTTCATGCAAGCAATTATTTGACTTACAGCCTACTGCATGTGGCTCACTCTTTCATTGTTTTAATATATCTTCTTTTTTCTATTTGTTATATTACTCTCTTTAAGGATAAAAGTTACACTTAGAAGAAGGTAATTGTCAGTTTTAAGTATGGCTTTCTTTTTGAAGAATACTGCTAAGTTGACTTTTTTGCCCTTTTGTCATATCCTCTTTTTTTTGGTAACGTATTGAAAAACAGGTGTGAATGACTCAAAAAAGTTAACTTTAAAAAACAACTAATGCTATGTCTGGCATATTTCTTACTCCCTAATTACACAAGTATCCTTGGATATTTTATAAATGGACACTTCAAAGAGCAGAGTTCAGTATCTTGTCCACTTTGAAACATCATTGATTTTTGTCGTTAGCATCACAAATGAATCAACCTTTTCTCATTCTAATACCATTTTCCTCCTGTTTAATTTTAGAATGTCTTTTAGCTCTTTGGCAGCATGAGTTCATCCTGCTTTCTTATAACCTTTCTTTTCTCCACAGATCTATACTAGGCCTTCCTTGTTCACTTGTTTACTTCCTTGGCATTCCATTAAGATTTTCTTTAATTTTCCGGTCTTTGAACCCTATTATTTATAGAGTTATGTTTGGTGTCCTTTTTGCTGGTTTTTTTTCCAGAAGGGCTCTGCTATTGAATCCAGCAAGTAAATAAAACAATCTTTTTTTTGCTTATTTTCTTTCTCCACTTTAAATCCTTCTGCAAATGGTCTTAACTCAATGTCTCCAAACTGTGATTAATTGGARTAATAATTGGAGGTTTGAGTTTCCAGATGATTTTTTCTCTTYTTTCTTTTTTGAACAGGTTTCCYATGYGTGCTAAACAGAATGCTCTTTAGTTGGCTAATTTCAAAGGTGCTGAAGATTATAAATATAAAACTTGGCTTGCCCTGTGGATCTCACTGAGATTAGACCAAACCAAGACCTTGGTGCTGGAGCTTGGCAGCTTTGTGTGTGCACATTCCAGCGTTCTATTAAAAATAAGCACTTGCTATGCTTGCTAATTTTAAACACTAATTTTGAAGTTGCTTTCTCCTATTCTAGATGCATTTTCCTGGTTTATTTTGCCTGTTTAATGTCTACCAAAAAAAGCCTACTTCATCAATGTTAGTTTCTGCTAAAACAGTAATGAAAAATTTAAATATGGCTAAAGAGTGACGTTTGCTCTGAACACTTGTAGCAGTTTAAGATGTTTAAGGCCTTGGAAGGCTTAAGCAATTTGCACATCCCCAGAGACTCCTAACATCCTAAATTGTTTAAGCCACTGGAAGAGCTGATRGATCATAAACAGCTTAAGATATTCTGAGGATTCAAAGCTTATTTGGAGTATAGTCTGCCTKTAATCACTTTAAGCAATTAACAAGCCTTTAGGTTTTTAGAAGACTTAAGCAAGTTATCCATCTTTAGAGCTTGGTATATGATAATATCAAGCTGAATTGTTCTTGTTTGAAGACCTTTAAACTGTCGTTTTCTGGAATCTGCAATTTACCTTCCAGAGGGATCCCTACCTGGTGCTTGGTGTGGCTGGAGCCAGATAGTGAGAGATACCATTGAATACTGGCAAGATTTAGTGAGAACAAAATCAATGAAAATACAGGAAATTCTTCTTTGGTCTATTTCTGCCTTGTTTATTCCAGGCTATTTTGCCTGCATGCTGTGTTCCTTTTCTCATAAACATGCTTGCTTTTCTGTTTTTTTTTAAATAGCACTACAGCTATTATATAGTGCACTGTATTTTGATACACAAAAATCTTATCAGTGTTGTAGTAGTAAATCTTAGCTCTGGGTCTTCCTTGCAACAGTGTTTTGTCCATCTGCTTTCATTAATTCATATATTTTGCATTTAATGATGGCCTCAGTATGTCCCCTCCAACCTGTGATATAGCTCTTCTAAGTGTCAAAGTATCTGGTGTCTGACTACAACATCAATAGCATTAGAGTCAGGTTCAGGTCTAAGAAGGTTCCCCTTGTTCTCAGATACAAGTTACAACTTCCTATGTCACGCTGTACGTAAACACAGTATGGTTACATGACAGTAGTGTAAAAAAACTGGAAGAAAATTGCTTTAAAAAAACGTTGTGGTGTTTTGGCAGAAGAATGAAGGTTGAGAGGGACTTTTCTTGTCCTTATTCTCAACACAGTTTTTTTCTGTTTAGCCTTGTGTTCTTTAATGGTACCACTCACAACCTCAGTATTTTTTTCTTTGGTCCCAAGATAAGCAAACAGCCACACTTTCATACTAAACTCTTTTCTTTCTGCTCTGTCATTGTCTTGGTGCTTAATTTCCATTTGTTACTCCTGTTGAATCTGTTAGAAGACTGATTCTTWATTAAAGACTTTCTCCCATGGAATACAAGACAAATTCCTCTTAATGCTTTCTCGTGGTGTGTCATCCATTTCAACTTATCTTATGAGTCTGCTTATCTTCTACATGCAATCTGTAGGTAGGTTGCAAATGCTGACTCCTGGAAGTCACTTGGTTTTTAGCTGTAGTGGTCCTGTGGATCAGAAAAAACTATTCTGTTTGGGTTCTTCTTATGRTGTTAATTCCTGTTTTCTTTYACTCCCTCTTCTTTCTCTCTGAGGTCTCTACCAGCTTAGCTGACTGATGACTCTCTTTCCTTAGCCAAGATACCCAAGTTTTGCCCAGGGAAGATGGCTGTTAGGGGTGTGCTTCAATCTAAATATTATCCACTGGCCACACGATTGTGGACTGGATGCAGCCTTAGGTGCCCAYTGGTAGGCAGAACAAACTTGTGTGTGTTCAGGTTGTTGAGATAGAAGAACTACTGAATTAGCTACTGGTGCCACCAGCATGCCACCAGCTTTWTAAGGCCAGCCTCATAAATAGTGTGAGTTTGAATACAGCATCTTCAAAAATCCCAGTATTTAATCTAGCTGGCAGGACTGCACAATCAAACGAACAGGACCAATCACCTCACAAAGTGTTCCAAGTTGAGTTGGCACCTTCCCTGAAGCAGGCACACAGCTACCAGCTGTGCTGCTTGCTGTCCTGTTTCTGCAGCACCTTGGACAATTCAAGTAGGTGTCAGGATATGTTTCTGTATGATTGCTGTTTTTTACACAGGCCAAACTTGCAGGATTCTGAAAAAATTAGTGGGTTGTATCAGTGTAAGGAGTAAAAATGGGGCTACTCTTAGATGCGCCATTCATCTTGATGTGATGAACAGGATAATGTCATACATCATTTAAATATCTGTGGTTGTCAATCACAAACTGCAGCTCTTGTGTTCTGTGAGTTCCTACACTCAATCTTGTGCTCTTTCCCTGGCTAGTTACACACGGGTTGGTGCCAGTGAAGCTGCCACCTCTTCTTGTTCAAAGGGAATTACTGCCCAGCAGAATTACTCCAAAAATCCCATTTGCTGGTTCCATACAGTTTGCACTGCAGCCAATTTTCACTTGGAGTTGTCTCTGCACGTGGTTCATCGCCTGCACAGAAAGCTAAATATTTATGAAGTAGGGCGCTAGAAATTATTGTTTTCCTATCCAGGCAGCTGCTGGGAGTGCCAAACTTCGCTTTGTACTAACAATACCGTTGCCTAGCTAATCATGGGAGCTAGGGATGGGCTTGCTGTGATGATCATCACCACGCTGGCAGAAGAGATAATCAGCTGCTGACAAGGATGCATCTGGAATCTGGCCAGCACTGCATTGCACTGCACAATATACTGTGTGCTGCTTCTTCCTTCCAATCAGGACAGTGGAGTCCTGTTCCTTAGCACAGTGTCAGCTTGCTCTCTTGTTCCTCACTCTATTTCCTTGATACAATTTGGATGGCTTAGAATGACAAGTTTACACAAATGAAAGAAAGCATGTCTCGGGGAATTCAAATCCTCTGTAAACTAATCTGGTTTTGTATGCTTGCATTTAGTGATCTTGAATGGACAGTATATTTGTGACGTCAGCAGTAAGGAGTAATTTCTTTTGTGGAGAGAGCAAACTTGGCTGCATGAAAATCAAGTGCACTACATGGCATCACTCTGCAGCTTCTTTTCTGTATTGGACTTACCACAATCTTCATTCTGGTAATGAGGTTGTGCTGATATTTTTAGATGGGATTGCAGGCATCTATGTCATAATCAAAATTTAATTTGGTACTATAGGAAACAAGTGGGCTACTATTGGACCTTTCCATGTGGCAGGATTTGAAGGAGAGCAGTGCATTTGCTCATTATTGCTGCCTTCTTCAGATTTCACTTAAATCATCCAGGGATGATTTAAGCGAAAAGGTAGTAAGTGCTATTTATGCCTTCCCGGACATGCATACATTACTTGCAAATTATGGGTTGTTTTGTCGTGGTGTCATGCTCCTGAACTGTACTGTTATGGTAGAGTTGAAGAACTTTCATCCTACTCCCTCCTCCTCTTCAACTCCCAATTTTGGATATACCAGCTGGAGGGTTACGCAGATGTCTTAAGTCCATTTGTGCTGACTTGTGCTTTGTCAATTTACCTTTCAAATACTGGTTAAACAAATGCCATAAATTGTATTTCATATTTCTTGTGATTTGTTAATAATTTTGTCATTAATTCCTAGTACTTGGTCCTAGTTTCTTCCTGGGGACATAACTGAGCTGTGTAGATAATACTTCCATGCAGAGGGAGAGGCTGTAGTAAGATGCTGGCTCTTGGTACTTAACAGGCTCCACTCTGAATCCTTATTTGACTTTCAGCAAAGCCTGCAAGTCTGTGCCCTTCATCCTCTCCAAGCTCGTTAATAATGTGAGCTGGACACAAGCGTGAAGGAAAAGTCCATCTTAGAACAGATCCCTGCTGGGAAATCCAGGCTGTGAGCAGCTCTGCATATAACAAAGCTAATGGAAATTTCCAGGGAGGGCTTAGGGAGCTTAGTGACAGCCATAAAAGGGAAGAAAGTAAGAACTTGACTAAGTGGACTTCACTGTCCATGACTGACACAGTGTGGAGAATTGCAATTTTTCACCCTAAAGCCCTGGGCAACAAATGTCCTCTTTACTGCATCCACATCCAAGTGGCAACATGCTCCGTGTGCTACACAGAGCTTCTTGGCTCTTGGAGCTTATGCCTTGGAAAATGTAAAGTGCTTCTAGCATTTCCATGTCTAGAATTTGATGAAGCAAAAGTTAAATGCTTACATTACCTGAAAAATATTCATTTCTCCAGTGTAAGCTCTGCTTCTTTGGAATGAGTCGTCAGGCCTTGATTTGCAAATCTCCTGGGAAACGTACTGTGAAAGGCTGCTCATTTACCAAATTCAAGCAGTATTTTGCAATGGGAGCTAAAAAACCTTTAGGGGCTTTCTGAAAAGGGAGATTGCACTGTTTTAAATAGGTGTGGCTAAACCAGAGCAAGTCTTAAGCTTAAYTGAAAATCTGATTTAAACCAAGGTAATTGTGGTTGTCACACACATCTTGTTGTGTACTGAAGTTGGTTTAAGGTGTGATTATGTGATCAAGTTTGTAATGCAAGCATGGTGTTAAAACTGGCATTTAGCCCACATAATAGCAGTGTTTCTGTGATTAAATCTTGATCTATTAAGGAGAGAAATTATGATCTTCATGTAGAAGGTAGTGCCCAACCAGTGGTCTCTGTTAAGTTCAGGTGTATGCTCTCCTCGCTGTATCTAGATGCAGTCTGAAACATCTCTTCTGTAGGTTCAATCAATCAATCAATCAATCAATCAATCAATCAATCAATCAATCAATCGTGTAAAGGCTGGAAAACCTAATCAGGAGCAATCTTGATGTTAATCTTAGGCCTATGAAGAGATCAGTGATGCATACAAAAGAGGACGTCATCAAAGGTGATGCTGAGAGCCTCATGGCTTGAAGTCTTTTGTAAGAGGTAGAGTTGGGAAAGGGTGAGTTGTGTAGCTGGCCGAAGGAAGACTGCTGAAAGGTACCAGTGAAGAAGCTGCTGCAGAGTGCCAGCTGCTTCTTCTGAGCCACATTTTTTGCCCAGCAGGGGGACACACTCAGACCAAACTGAAAAGYGAGGTTAAAGTGGTGCTGAGAATGTTAAACTCTGTCGTCTCCAAGTATAGTGGCTTTGGTTTGAGCCTGYTTATCAGTGTTCCCAGAGTCAGCAGCCAGAGCAGTGGCACCATCTGCTACAGGTCCTCCTTCTACAGGAGGAAAGCAAAGCCCTTGATTCTCAGGGAGTAAAGTAGTAGCTAACAGAACCTTGGCAGTGAAGCTCAGTTGGTAAGTGCCAGTGTTTAAAASCAATGTGGGAAGTTATGTATTAACTGAAATGCCTATTGATTTCACCATGTGCAAACTGACAGCATGGAGTTAGAATGGACTTTGCTGTCCAACAACCTGACTGTACAGTGGTGAAACTGCAGAATAGGAGCATGGTCAGGAGCTTTTCATCTGGTATACTGCATGTCAGCTTGGTATCATGATGCTTTAGTAGAAGTGAAATTGATCCACCGAAAGAAGTGTATGTGCAGGAGCTGAATTTTTTGTGTAGTAGAGGAATACAATGTTTAGGGGGAAACAGGAAACATGGTGTTGTCAGCTCCCATTTTGGTCTGGGAGAAGCTTTGTGTTCTTCTGATTTCTTGTCTTGGGATCTCGCAAGCTGGCAAAGACGAGTAGGGCACATATTGTTGAGGAATCCCAATCATGTACGTATCAGTGGGGTACCATGCCTATTCTTTTAAAAGCATGAAGAAGTGTGGAAGAAGAGGTCAGTTTAGCTCTGTTTTGTAGATACCAAATACACTAGGGAATTTATGGGAATTTTGACTACAAGGTCAGAAAGTCTCTCTTGCCTTGGGACTGTGCTACTTAGCAGGCAGCAAAGTATGACAGCTAAGCCTCAGCCAGTGTATTAGGCAGGGGATGGAGCAGCCAGAGGGACTGGCACAGTTTTTGTGACAAGTTACTATCCGTCAGTAAACTCAGAAACCTTTGTAAATCGACATCTCACTGGCAGCTGCTTTCATAGTGTACAGTGCAGCACAGGACTAGCCCAGCACTAAAACCAAAAACCATCAATGGCTGGTTACTTCCTGTAGACTCTGTGTGTGATTTTGACCTATTTTGTTCATCTCTCACCCCAGGTCATAACCTGGGGTTTTGTCACCCCAGCAGCCGAGCCCCAGCATACACTGCTTTCCCATTGCAGCATGTCTGACCTGCAGTGTCCTCTAAGCTGGGGTTCTTGCCAGTTCTACTGAGGCATCTCTTTACAGGGATGATAGTTTTGACCTGTACATAAAACTTCTTTTTTGTGTCTGAGCCATAACCACTAGTGCTGGTTGTGAATTTTTGCTTGAATCCTTCCTTCGGATTATGGGACTACTCCTAATTCGGAGACTCTTCAGGGTGATGAGGTGCAGCTCTTCAGACACAGTTCCTGTCTGTCTACACAAGATGTTTTTTATTGGTTTAAGTTTCCCCACCCCTCACTTGCCTTGCTGTGACCACTGTACAGCACTGCTAACTCTCCACCAGGCACTATCAGGTCTCGGCAGTCCAGCAGCCATGTGGTGATACACAGCACTATTTCAAAACTGYCAGGCCAGCTCACATGACCTGTCAGCATGGTGTGGCAGAACACTGTACAGAAAGTGCCTTCCCTGGTAATGCAGCCCAGAGTGCATCTGAAGGTGGAACACAGCAGTAGATGGGAGATCTCCATGCTGCCTTGGACTGCCGAGTGAGTGCCTGTCCCCTGACATTTCTGTATGGCACAGAGTAAGCTGGATTCGCTTCACCCTTGTCTTGGTGGGTCATGTACTTATAGCATGATGGTGATTTAGTTTCTGTGATTGCCTGTAGTCTTCAGCAATGACAGTTAACCTTGTCTCTTCCTRGGAGTAGTAGGCCCTGACTTGGTGTATCTTTTGGTGAAATGCGTTGTGAAAGGTTTCCAGAGCATTAGCTGTTCCATTATGCTTAGTAGCATTAGATGTAAGATTCAAGTTTGGATTTTTCAGACACACATATTGTTGATGCAGTACAAGCTCTTYTGTGAAAACTTGTTAAAATATGCTCTACATCTGTCCTTGCTTCACAGTGGCTGTCAATGAGAGGGATATATAAAGATTTTTTGCAGGTAGAATGGGAACCATTTGCAAAGGAATTAAATGTTGAATAAGAGCAGTGTCTTACTGACCATTACCTAGTCCAGGAAATGCTTGCAGGTACCACAGGGAGAATTGGCCTTTCCATTCCAATTCTTTGTTTAGTCACTTGGAGTTAAGGTAACCTGATTTTATACACACAGTTGCATGTCTTCATTTCCTGAAAATCTCTCCGCTCCTGTTGCTGTATCTCGGTGCTAATATTGAATTGAAATGAATGGAATATTCCAGAACAATCTGGTAATACAGCAAGGTGGTTTATGGTGATGAGCCCTTTTAATGAAAATGTGAACTGAGCTAGATCTGCAGTTTCTGTAGGGCGGGAGTCGATGCTGTTCTTYATGTTGTGGGGATGTAATGTGTGCTGGCTTGAATAGTGTCCTGTGATGCTAATATTTTTTTCCTTCTTTGGTGTTTCAAGGGCCTTAAACTCTGGAGTTGAGTACCACTGGGACCAGCTGAATGAGAATGTCTTCACTGTGCATTCCAGCAGCAGAAGCACTGAACGGCCTGGGTGAGTCTCCTGGGTATTGGGTTAGAGAGACTTGACCCTTTCTTCTTTTGTTACTTCTGACAGCACCACTTCTTTGTTCCCTTACCACTGGCAGCTTTAAATACACAATTTTCTCCCCCTCTGACATTGCCTGGTTGGGTCACCTGGCCTTCTTCCAGMAAGTCACATTCAGTGCCCAGAAGTGCCACTGGTAGTAAAGTACATGTGTCATTCAGGGCCCCAGTAACAGCTGTGGGAGGAACATGTGGGGAATAATGTATCAAAAACACCAAGTAAAGCAAATGGCCTTTGAAGGATAACTGAAGAAAAGGGGAGTTCACAGAGAAAAGGGCAAATGTGTTGTGCTGACCCGATGACTGATTTTCATCCTTTTAACTGCTGGTCATGGGACAGTTTTGTCTCAGCAATAAGCTCTAAAAATAAAGCTGAATCCCTTGATGGCCCTATTGGCTGTKTCAGTTTGTCCAATGATGCACATGCTAGTTGTTCTAAACACCAGGGTTGTGCTGTAGACCATTGCTTCTTGCCATAGTGACAAGTACTTCTCTGTGAGCCAGCTGTTCTCAGCAAGAGGGTGACAGTTGTGTTTCAGAATTGTGAGCTTCAGGATCCCGAGGAAGTTGTGAGCCTGTTTACAGGATGAATGTCTGGGCTGTCGTATAGCCTTGGTCTGATTGTGGGTGAAAAATAAACAGCAGAGATTCTTTACTGTGCTGTGTGAGTGGATATTGCCACTGCTTAAGTTTTTGACAGTACATAAATAGTCTGCTCTAATGGGCAGCTTGAAGGCAGAAATACTGGTCCAGAGTGAACTAGCTCAAAGAGAGAGCAAGAGTAGTGTGGCAGGTAGGCTTGAAAGCCTTACAAAAAAGAGTTGTGAATGCGGCAGTCTTTCCTTGAATCTCTTTACTATTTCCTGCACTTAGAGACAAGAGGTGAGTTTTGTAARGAGTGTCACGGCAGTGTCAAGATTCAAAGCTGTAGCATTGCACACTTCAGCTGTTCCAGTCTGAGAAGCTAATGAGCCTTGAGGTGGTTCCTGTTATTTGCTTTTGCAAACAGAGGATTTCTCTTGTCCGACTGGAATGGGCAGAAATGCCTGCCAGAGTGCATTCGTGTGTGACGTTGACAAACCAGGAAGTCCAGAGGAGGGAGAGGATGCAGACTAYTCCATGAGAGTTAAAACTGCCCTGCTGACGTGCAGGAGGTTGTGTGTGTTAGTGCTTCTGCATTGCACATTGTGTTGCATGCTCAACRCAGTGACTCCAAGACAGTTGTTCTCCAGGCTTAGTGATGCTGCAGGGATATCTCTCTGTGCCTGTAAGACATCCTGTTTCTGTGGAAGGGTGAGTAAACTCTAAGACTCTGTTGGCTTCAAAGACTCAAGGGACCAGTGTAWGTAAGTAAGTGTGGGTCACAGTTCCCTTCATTCTCATTCTATAGTGGCGAGCAGGTGCCTGGTTGGAGTGGAGGCAGGAGGAGCCTTAAGTGCGTRTTTCATTTTTGCTTGGGCATGTTGCCTCTGATGATCCTGGTCTTGTCTTTTTTCTTTTTTCAGAACCAGCAGAGCCACATGGAGGACAGACAGGGACATGGGCCTGATGAATGCCATAGGCCTACAACCTCGAAATCCTCCCACCTCTGTGACATCACAGGGTACCCAGACATTGGCACCTCAGCTGCAGAATGCTGAGACTCAGACAGAGAGGGAGGTACAGGAGCAGGAATCCACCTCAGCAGGGACTGGGGAAGGTAGGACATCACTTAATGGCTTGTCTGACACAGCTTACCTGGTGAATTAGGAGTTTTCACTAAAGTTTCACATCCTGTCAGTTCATTTGGGCACTCCTTTTATCTCTTCAGCAAAGATTTCTCCRGCCTAATTTGCCTGTAGCCAGGCCTGGATGATCAGGACAGTGAATCTCCAGCCATATGAATAGAAAAGTTGTCTTTTTCACATAATTTGAGGAAGGAAAATTAATTCTTCTCCAGATAATTGTCTTTGTAGAATCAACAGTATTGYCTTCATTCCTCACACATTTCCTGAACTCTTAACCATCAGTAAGGCTGCAAGCTGCTGAGAGTTACCCTTTTTGCCTCTGTGTTAGAGTTTAGTCTGGTCCTCCAACTTCTGCAAAATGTCTGCATGCTTCACAAGCTCAGCATTTGGATACAAAATAAAATAATGTAAATCACTTCTCACAAAGCAGCTATGAGGATTCTGTTTGGTTGATGAAGTATGTGGTGAGTGCCCAGCTCATCTGTCCAAAAAGACTATAGTGGTTAGCAGTACAGAAAAACTTACCAACATGTAAGGAGCTGGAAACAGCTCCTGTGTGATTYCTGTGTAATGATAAAGTTACTATCTGTTGAAAACATGTTGATTTTATCCAGGCTTCTTGTCTCAATACTGTAGCATTGTGCTTTAATTCAACTCTGAAGGCTTGGCTAGGGAGGGTTTGGGCAGTATATACATAGGAAACACTAGAGAAARTCAAGGAGACTGTTTTGAAGTTTCTGGTTCATGATGAACCTGCTTGTCTTTGGGAAGCTGCCACAACATGCCTGTTTGTGCCTGTGTGCCTGCTTGTTCTCTGTCACTCTAAAAGTTGCTTTTTGCTATGTGACTCTTCCACAGTTTCTGCTGTGTAGTATCCAGCATGTGTGATAAGGCTTTGTGTTTCTCTGATCTCGGCTCTTCTGTTCGAAGTTAAGTGGGAAATTCCTGCCCTGTGGGGTTTCCATCTGCTGATCTCAGCAGAGCTGAGATTAACCTCTCTGGAAGGTTAGTACAGTTGAGGGCGTGTGAATAAGACTGGAATACAGACTGTCTGGACAAATGCTGAACTCATGGGAACTGGTTCTTCCACTGAATGTGGTACACAGACTGAGAAYGGAGCACACTGTGGGACCATGATGGCTGATACTGCAAGCTTGGGGAGTCTTTCTCTGCTGTTAAACCAAGAGAGTTCTCCAACACTGCTTCTCTCTCTCTGCAGTCGTTTGACCGTTTCTTTATCTTGTTCTTTCTAACCTTTCAATTTTCAGATCTAGGTAATGAGTTTTAACTACACTGTTAATGAGATGAGRAAGGGGTTGTCCTTTACCAGTGCCTTGGGCAGGGCATCTCTGTAAAGAAGCAAAACATGTAACATTTGGAAGAAAAGGAGTGTAAATAACAAACCTAGGACAGGTACGTCTCTCCGTCTCCCTTTCCTGCTTGGAAGAAGATTGGCAAGTTCCCCATCTGGTGTGATTTCCATCTCAGACAATAACTTCCCCTGTGTCTCCTTGCAAATGACCACACCTGCAGAATGGGCTCACACTCCTGTCAGCTGTATGAGRGCCTGTGGAATAAAGAAGTTATTGCAGTTTAAAAATATGCACCAGAGATGAGCTGTTTTACACTGTTGTTGATTAATTCCTATGCCAGTTGCATCCTCAGTAGAAATTCCTATAAAAGGGCTCGAGTAATTTGAAACTGAGAACTGTGCAGACAATCATGTTCAGAAGCATGACGGACCAAAAAAAAAATCAACAGTAATCCACAATAGAAGAATAGTACTATAATCTGAGGTGAAGCAGAAAGACAAATTTTTGGCTGCTGTTATCAACACCTCAGTGAGTTAACCAGGTACTTGTGGCAGCAGTGGTCTGGTTTATCTGAGTCTTAGTGCTTCACATTACACATGAGCATACCTGTCTGCTTGTGACAGTAAGGCTGCTGTTTACCCAGCATCGTCATCTCCTCTGGTGCACATCAGCTTGTTCCAGCTGACAAGATTAGGTGCCGTGGTGCTTTTCTGATGGCTGATTTGCCCACTGTATCCACTGTAACTCTGCCTGTTGTAAGGGAAACTGTTTCCTAATAGCATGAGCTAGACRTCAGGGGCAAAAAGGCAAAAAAGGGGAAGAAATGTGCTACCAGTAACTTGGTGTGTGACCCAGGGCAAATTGTTAATCATCTACCAAATGGGAATAAATCTTCCCATAGTAGAGCACACCAGGGGCTGTGAAGATTAATTAGTGTTTTGTGTGGGGCTTTGAAGMTGGAAATCACTACGTAAAGGCTTAGCAGTATTATCGGCAGCAGAATGGATAAATCAAGTGTGATTCTGAGTAATGTAAAGGAAAGTGGTTTAGTTATCACCCTGCAGKGAGGGACAAAAAAGCCCAAACCAACAGACTGACTGACCAGACAAAGCTCTTTCATGTTTAAAAAGAAAAAGAAAGGCTGGTGCTACCCTGAGAGTRGGTTTCTGTCCTCTATCCTGTCAGCCCTGCTGTTGTGGGGAATTCTGGCTCAGGGCATTTCTTGCAGATATGTGCTTACTGTACAAAAAAAAAAAAGTATGCAGAATTGCATCAGAAATCTAATTAAGCTCTGTGCGGGTATAAATAGTTTCCTTTTCTCATGCAAAGCTCTGCGGGGACTTTGCTGCTCTGATTATCTTTCTACCTCCTTTGGAGCAATGAGTATATGATGACTTTATTAGAAGTGAATCCCTCTAATGTCTGAATCTTTCTGTTTTGCAACAGTTAATAGAGGACTTGTGAACTCTGCTCCCACGCCACACATAAAGGAAAGGTAGTTCGAGTTGAGAGAAAACTAGGAAAGGTACCAAGAAATGCTTAAAACAGTGTTTGAGCTGTCTTCTGTTTTCTTTTAAGCTGATAGACATAGTGGAAATAGTGATAGAGTTGTAARTTTGAGGCACCCTTAATTAGAAACAATCTGTTGCGAGTTATACTATGTTTTCCTTTGCAAATAGACAAGCATGATGGGAGTGTGATCTGTATTCAGCTGGCAAATTGAAACTCACTTAAAACCCAACAAAAATTGCTAATGAGATTTAATGCCCAAAGCTTTAACCTTCAGAAATTGTAATTCCCAGTCCAGACTGGGTCAGGCTGTGGCTGCCACTTGCATGTCACTTGTTGGATCTRTGGAGTACAGTGCCAGGGGCAGTAACTGTCAGGGTCTGCAAAAGCTGTGCAAAAAACTGTGCAAAAGCTGCTGCAGGCTGAAGAAGGGGGACCTCTGCAGAGCTGCAGGACACGTGTTTGATAGTGGGCTCATGCTGTCCCCTGGCTGTTGACAGTATATCAATACATCTTTCAGGTAATCCAGTTGTTAAAGGGAAAAAAAAAAAGCAAACCCAACAACAAATAACTGAAAAACAGTTGTCATCTCATTTCCTATCATCTGCATTGTCTATGGGGCTAAAAATTCAGGTAGCTATCTCAATGCTTGTTGTGCAAGCAGGTACATGTTATGAGTTACTGAAGTAGTAGCTGTTCAGAATACCTGCTGTCAGTGGATTGCTACTTTGCCTGCCTTTGGGMGATACTGACTAGTATCATGCCATATCCAGTTTTTAACCTGTTTGGTTGAAGTGTTTATCACCAGCCAGTACAAATTTCCATTAGTTCCGACAGCTTTCAGAGGTTGCAGCAGATACATTWGAGAGTGAAGAGGGCTGTAAAATGAAGGCTTAGGTTTGTGAGATTCAGTCTGTTCAAACTAATGGTAGTGAAAAGACAGCACATGCCAGCAAAACTTTCCTGGTATAAGCAGAGCATCCTGAGGATGCCTAAGGAGCACTTAGAAGCAATCAGTGTGCCTGCATGTGATGTAACTTATTTAATCTGAGACATTAGGAACATGTGTCAAGGGGCTGCTTGGACAGGAATACTCTGTTCCCAGCCGAACCTCATGAATGCTAACAAGAAACGTGTTGTTTTATGTTAGCTGAACACGTTCTTGCGATGCTGTTGTCAGATGTGATGTGACTTTGTGCAATTAGTGTGGAAAAGGGAACGGGGACACCAGGGAGCAGCTTCCAGATCTGCCTCTCATTCTCAGAGTAGGAACGTGGGTAGATCCCTTAGCCTTTCATCTGCCCGTCCATCTGTAAAATCTTCGTCATATGTCCTATAGAACTGCAAATTTTGATTTCTCTTTAAAATTCTCTGAAAAACACTACCTAAAATATAGACTTGGGTTCTAGAAGTAARTACTATGTAAGCCTTTACAGTGTGATCTACTCCAAGCACTTGGCTCTCTTGGGATTAAATTATGTGGGCTACTTTTAAACTYTCATTGCAAAAGTCATTTCGCTAGCATGAATAGCCAGGGTGAGATAATACGAAGAAATTTTTTACAAGTTAAAGTAGTTGTGTCTTTTCTGAATTTTGTGGGGTTGTTTGGATTAACTACCTCAGAAGGGATGTGTGAACATGTTTCTGGGCTTGGCTGGAAAGAAAAGTAACTAGTAGTATTTCTAATGATATTAAGGGAGATGTGATTATTCATAGCTGGTTATGCTGTGGTGTGTCACTCTCTTTTCTATTCTTATGCAAGGTTTGAATTAATTTAAAAATGCTGATACTTTTATCTTTGAGCATCTGAATTAGTGGGTCAGCTCACACCTCAGAGCTATTATTTTATGTTCTCTGAAGACTTAGATATCTCTGCATTGCTTACTGTTAGTTCTAATGTTGAAGCTTTCTTTGCAAACATGGCCCCTAACTACTGCTGGTTTTAGAAAGAGGAATGTTGAAAATAGGAAAAAATTCAAAAGCAATGTCAGTATATTGCATAGACACAGGGGAGTCTGATCTCGTCTTTGCTTCTGTGGACTTAGCATTTCATCATGTGTGTGCCAAAGATAAAAACTGTGCCCAAAGATAAAAAAGTTGTACTCCCTGTAAGTACTTCAGAGTCCACTTCATTTAGAAGTGGAAATAYTCCTGCTTTATGCCCAGCTTCATCAAAGGTTTGCCGGATGTTTTGCCTTTGTAGTCTTCTGTGTCAAATTCTTGTCTTGCTGGAGTAGCATAGCAGAGGATTTTTTAAAACAGATGCATTAGCTAGGGAATGTTTTGTTAAATGTTTGAGACAGTCAGCTACATTGACTGTAAATCCCCTTGTCTTTGGGGTGATTGCTCTCAAGAGTAATATTTTGTTCTGTGTTTGGAATAGACAGGGGTTTGGACTTCTGGAAAGGTCACTTTGGTTACAGTAAATGGCTTTCCTAGGAATACAGCACTGCAGCAAACTGGAACTTGTAGCAATCTGAGGTGTGTGTATTACAGCACTGCTGCTGTTTTGGGTGCCTGCGTGCACACCCTGAACCTCACCAAATGGRAGTCAGCTTCTTTCATTTGCTCTGAGTACTAATGTAGTCTGCATTGGCAGCCTGGTGGAAGAATGTGTGTGGGAGTCACCAGGCAGTAGAAACGGGTCGTGTGTGAATCTGTGCTGTAGCTCAGCTCAAGGCAAATTGCGCAGGAAGCTTTGCTCTGAGCTAGTCAACCTGAGAGAGAGAAAGGGGAGGACAGTCCCCAAAGCAATGGTGTTTGTTGGCTGCTTGAATGGTGAGGTGCATTTCTGGCTCCTGATGGGCTATCTTTCTGGGATTTCCAACATTGCTGTATCTCCGTGTTTGTAATCTGGAGGCTGATGCCTTGCTGATTCCTATTGTGGCATCAGCCCTTGCCTGTTTTCTGAGCAAGCAGATGCCTCAGTTGGAAATTCAGCCATAGCATATGATTATTTAGRGACAGGGAAGAGCAAGGGGTGCTGTGGTGAGGCATGTGGTTGTAATTCTGAGGACCATTGGCTGGCTGGCAGTCCTTTCTGTTTTGATGTTCCAGTGCTTCTGTACTGGACTAGTTTGTAATCAGTGATCTATCAAGAGCACAGTACCTGCTGTTTCAGGACTTGTGTAGATAGGACTGTCTGGCATGTCTATAGACCAGGTTGCAAATCTTGGCTTTCTTAAGCTTCCTCTCTGGCCTGGCCAGATGGTTGGTAATGAAGTGCTTATGACTATGCCCTCAGAAGGAAGTGATGACTGAATCCAAAACCATGCCTCTCAAACATTCCTACTTAGTTCTGCTCATRATTAATGTTTCAATATCCCTTGACATGCATGTTTTTCACACTGGAGTTTCCAGTATAATAGCTGCCTCTGTCTTTAGTTTTTGTACTGGTCAGCCAAGTTCCTGTTTCGTGCATCAGCCACATCCTAATTCATACATCAGCTCCATCCTGAAYAGGGTTTCTCTGCTAGAGTTGTGGGTCAGGCTCTGTCCCGAGGGTATTTTTGCTCACTCCTCTAAGGCTCTGCTGCAGGTTCTCATGTGGTTACAGGTGTCTCTGTGGTCCCACTGATGCTCTAATYAAGGGTCTGTGTATAAGGCTCTATGTATAGTGGATATAGCAGATTTACTGCATTCCCAGCAGAAAGGCATTAACTCTACTGGTGGGAGTTAAATTTGCCCTTAATGTCTGTAATATTTCTACAGCAGGGCAGTATGTCAACAGACTTACTTGAGGATGAAATTAACAGTGTCCTGTGGTGGGGGAAGCTGGTAGTGCTTGATGCAAGTACCATGGAGCCCACGAGAAAAGGGAATAAGCTGTCATTGACTCAATGACATCTCTACACYGGCATGGTGTGGACTTCACTGAATACCTTAACTCTCATGCTGAATACATGATCATACAGTCATTTAGGTTGGAGAAGACCTTCAAGATCATMGAGTCCAGCCTTTGACCAAACACCACTATGTAACTAAACCACAGCACCAAGTGCTGTGTCCAGTCATTTCTTAAACAGTTCCAGGAATTGTGACTACACAACTTCCCTGGGCAGTTAAAATTAGTAACCACCCTTTCAGTGAAAAATTTCTTCCTAACGTCCAACCTAAACCTCCCCTGGTACAGCTTGAGGCTATTTCCCTTCATCCTGTTGCTTGGTACTTGGGAGAAGAGACTACCTGGCTACAACCTCCCTTCAGGTAGTTGTAGAGAGTGATAAGGCCTGCTTTTCCCCAGGCTAAACAACCCCAGCTCCCTCAGCTGCTCTTTCTGTGGCTTGTGCTCCAGAACCTTCACCAGCTCCATTGCCCTTCTCTGGAATGCTCCAGCACCTCAGTGTCCTTTCTTGTAGTGAGGGGCCAAAAACTGGACATAGGGTTTGAGTACAGGGGGACAGTTGCTGCCCTAGTCCTGCTGCCTGCAGTRTTTCTGATACAGACCAGGATGCCATTCGCCTTCTTGGCCATTTGGGCACACACTGGCTCATGTTCAGCCACTGTTGACCAGCACTCCCAGGTCCTTTTCTGCTGAGCGGCTTTATAGACCCCCTTCCCCCAGCCTGTAGTGCCTCATGGGGTTCCTGTGATCCAAGTGCAGGAGCTGGCTCTTCACCCTGTTGAACCTCACGCAATTGGCCTTGGCCCATGGTCCAGCCTGTCCAGATCCCTCCTCAGGCCYTTCTACCCTYCATCAGATCAACACTCCCATCCAACTTACTAAGTTGTCATCTGTAAACTTACTGAGGGTGCACTTGATCCCCTCACCCAAATCATCAATAAAAATATTAAACTCCACAGCCCCAAGTGTTTTTGTTTTCCTAGCCAGTGTGGCATTTTGTTTCTTWCTGAGTTTTAACTCCTCCCTATATCTAGCCTTGTTGACATTTGTGTTCTTTTCCTTGGTGCCAGGAGAGCTCACAGCTTTCTCCTCAAATCAGCGCTGTGATAGCTTCATGGAGGTGGGAGTGAGATTTATTTCTTTAATAAGAGTCAGCAAGATCCCACTGTGGAATGTTTCTAGCAGTTTATTATTACAGATTGTTCTCCCAAATGCTCTGGGTAGGGTTTGTAGCAAAAGGAGGATGTTGGGAAACAGAACTGGGATGAACCTTCCCTGTCATGATGATTTAATCTCCTATGTGGACAATTTTTTGCGAGATTTTGTTCTTCTAAAGTTATCTTGAGCAACCAAGGTATCTGATAAATGATTCTCTCAAAGCTCAGTACAGCAGCCTGACTATAAAGGGTAGGCTCAGAGAAAGAATAGACAGAGACTGTAGATCTTGAGATTTTTTTTTGTATTCCTCGAAAGTTATCAGTCAAGGGGAGCAGGAGCYTACACACTTGATCATAGCTGATGCAGAAGACCATGTTCTGTAGCTGCTGTCTGCTGTTGGCCAGCTTCTTACGTCCTCACTAGAATGACATTGGGGACAYTGCCATCATGTCATCTGTCTGCAGTCTTCTCAAACAGGTGAAGTAGGAAAAGCCATGGGGTTCTTTAATACCATGGTGAAATGCTTGATTAATTGTAGTGCAAACTGAGGTTTTACTTCCTGTCCCCATTGGACTGGCAGGATTGTCTCTACAGCTGAGATAAAACATCCTGCTTTTCTGACTASCAATTTCCCCCCCATCTTTATGGCTAGATAAGAGCTGCTTTTCCAAGGCTTGGACATGCAAGTCTGTGAGGGATACCTGTAAAGTGGCCAAGATTTTCTTGACAGAATTCGGTGCTTTTGTTTAACACTAAATCAAAAATTATGGAAATAAAATACTGGGCTTCCTGTGGAATAAAACCCATCTTCTGTCCCAGCACATGCACACTGCGTGATGCAGCTACTCAGCATACTTTGTTTGGTGTTGTAGTTTGCCTTGTGCACCAGAGTTGCCTCTGCTTTCTTTTGCAGGTGAAGGTCCAGAATATGGGGCCAGTGGAGAGGATGCCCTGAGTAGGATCCAAAGGCTGATGGCAGAAGGTGGTATGACTGCCGTGGTTCAGCGGGAGCAGAGCACCACCATGGCGTCCATGGGAGGCTTTGGCAACAACATCATTGTGAGCCACCGGATCCACCGCAGCTCTCAGACTGGTGCAGAGCCCACTGGAGCTGAGGGCACGTCAGCACAGCAGTCCACCTCTCAGCAGCTGGGCACAGAGCTGGAGGGACGCATCCTGTCAGAGTCTGTGCAGCTGCCAGAGCGTGGCCTGAGCCCGCGGACAGCCCCTAGTGSGAGTGAAGGACAAAGCGCTGGTGACCTGGACCTGCCAGAGCAGGCCCAGTCCTCCATGGACACCGAGGGACCAATTGAATACAGTGACCTAACTAATAATAACCATCTTCCTGACAGTACCAATTTCTATAGTAATGACAGCACCAGTGGGGAGTCACGGAACAGGTAGAGATTGAGTTGTGTGTTGGTGCTACCCTTGTACTGCTCAGCAGAGACCTGTACCTCACAGCTGGCCATGAGCTGCAAGAGTAAGGATGGGTGGCTCTAACAGGATGCTGGTGGTTCAGAGGGCTTCTCTATCCTGGGTGATGGGAGAAGAGATAAGAACTGCAAGGGAAGCCATGGGGAAGAAAGCATACTTAACTTCCAACATTCCCACTGCTGAAGAGTTAACCRGAATACAAACCATATTTACTGCACATCAGCCAAATTTTGAAGCCCCATGGCACCCCCTGAGCTAACCCCTGCAACTTGGTGTGCCACCCTTTGTAAAGCCTTTTTCCTTTCCTGTTTCCTGCCCTTTTACACCCATGGAGCTGATCAGTAGAATGAAGAAAAGGAAGGGGATCTGCAATGTCCTTCTGGAGACAGGCAGTACTGGGCAAACCCAGGTGTGATGCTCCAGCTCTGTTGCTTGAGTGGAGGAGTCTTCTGGGCCACAGTCCCTCTAAAGCACAGCACTGCTCCCCTGCAGAGTGTTGTGTTCTGAGACCAGTCCTCTCTATGCTGTGGTCTTTTCTGGGAAGAACCGGGCTTTGCCAGAACATGCATGGCTCAGAGAATGCTTGCAGGTGGAGATCTTTCCTTTTTAGAGTTAGTTTAGGACTTGGCAGGAATTGAAGCAGAGATGCTGTATAGATGGGTGGAGGGACAAGGGCTACTGCTCTCTAGTCAGGATGCAGTTCACACAAGGATGTTCTAAGCTGTGCCAATATTGACATGAATGAGCCACCTCAGTGGTTTCATGGTGCCAGGACTGAGCAGCACCTCCTTGGCAGGGGGCAGGAAAWGTCTTTCAGCTCCAGGCCAGGATGTGAGGTAAAGGTCTGTGATGTAAGGTGTTGCATGTGAAATCTTGACCTTGTACATGTAGTTTCTAGTGGAGAAGTCAAGGCTCTGATACTTTGTTTTTAGTCTCAAATGTGATTTTCCTTTTCGTTTGTAACTCTCCATCCCTAGCAGGCTTGTGGAGGAAGTACAGGGAGAGTGTGAGTGCTAACGAGGGAAACACCAAAGATCAATGTCATTAAAATATGACAAACCCTTGCTTGACCTTCTGTCTTCATTTGTGTGATGGTTGTCTCAATGTTTGGCCCTGGGAATAGATGCATCCATCTCAGAAGCTCAAGGCAGCTTACAAATGTCAAATGATGACCACCCCCTTCCCAGGAGGAAAGCAGATTCAGCCTGTGAGTTGAGTGCCCAAAATTGGGAAAACAGGGAGGAGCATTTGGGAGTCTTGCTTGCAAATGGTGTTTTAAGCAGTCCGGAGAGGAGCAGGCACCTCTTCATTTCCTGTTTTCCTATTGCAGTAAGGAAAAAGAGGAGTGTTTCACCTTTCTGCTTAAAAAGGTACATAGAGATGCAACACTGACATTTTGGGCAAGCAGAGTGTTGTGTCTTGCTGACCCCTTGATCGAGAGAAGGGTTTCAGTATCTGGCTGTTCCCCTGTTACYACTGTGCTCTGAGGGATGTTTCCACTGCTGTCTGAGCACCTGCCAGCAGCTGCTGTGCTCCTGCCCAGCTCCTCTAGATGCTGTGCTGCTAAGACATTACAATAAATAAGTCTGTCATTAGGCAGCACTCAAGCTCCCAGTCAGAAGAGTCTGTTAGAGAACATTAAGCAAATCTTCYCTTAAATCACAGCCTGGAAATGAACCTTAAATCAAATCAGCTACTGCCAGGCCTCATTGTGGAGTGTTAATGAGGCTCTAAAACCTGCCCTGAGCCAACCATATCCCTGATCTGACAGGAGAGCAGCCTGAAAAATGGGATTCCCTTGTGTGGCAAGGAAGGTTTTGTGCATCCCTGTATTGCCTTACTGTGGAGTGGCCTGAGGATGTGCTGGCAGTTGGGAGGCGGAAGAGCTATGTCTCAGATGGACAGACAAGGCAGTGCAGGTCTAGACAGAGCTGTTTATTGCTCTGCTTGAAAACAAACTAAAACAGAACCTGGAAAAAAACTGCTTCAGCTCAGCCTGACATCGCTTCTTTCCTCTCCCTGCATGATTCCTGGAAGAATCTTGAAGCCCATTCTTGGTATATGTGTTGCAGAGCATTTATAGATACCCATTTCCAGAACGAGCCAAGCTATCTACAGAAAGATTTCCATCTCAGTTGGAGAAGTGTCTTCTGGGCTGCCTCACTCACTGTGGTGTTGGCAGATTCTCAAAGCCTGGYGTGCAGCGTTKCTGTGCAGGGGCTGAGGCCTGCTCWGCTGACAGCTTCCCCTTCCAGACCTGCCCCCTTTGGACACTGTGGCAGAACGGGCTGAGCTCCTGTGGGAGCCGGAGCAGACCACAGCCGCTGCTTTGCCATTGACACGGGACATCTGTCAGGCTCTAAAGCAGTTTTCCATTCAACACTTGAAGAGGAGAYTCTTCTGATGAGGTAAGGCTGGAGGCCTGATGACAGCAGACCCCTTTGTGGCTCTGGGCCAAAGGCTGTAACAGCTGAGCCCGACTGCGGCCTGTGTTCCTACAGGYTTTAAGCGGAGCAGTGAGCACAATGGATGTGGACAGGCTTGATCTTCAAGTGCTCCCT
Organism: Malurus melanocephalus; assembly: GCF_030028575.1. NCBI lineage: Eukaryota > Metazoa > Chordata > Aves > Passeriformes > Maluridae > Malurus > Malurus melanocephalus. Next base: position 3,325,273 of record NW_026623234.1, read on the forward strand.
TGGACGTGCTTTGGCTACACAACTGAGCAGGTGCCCTCAGTGGTGGTGGGTTTATATGTACAGAGCTTTTCGTCTGAGTTTCAGGTCTAGAATCTGCCAAGTTCAGGTTATCCCTGCCTGAGATCTGATGGAGTGAAGTGGGTAGGAAGAGGAGGGAACAGAAGGAAAAACTGAGCCCACTTATGCAGTGGGCCCACACACACAGGCCCCTGGTGCAATTTATTTACTATACTTGCTGTACTTCTTGTGGGACTAAACTCTCTTACCTGCTTTGGGTTACCCTGCTCCAGCCCAGCAGTCTTCCTYGGTTGTTTCAGGCAGGACTGATGTCACTGTGCCCTCAAGCAGCACCCCTGAAYGTGCGTGGTGACCTGAGGCCTGGAGCTCTGCACAGAATGGGAGGCGATGGGATTGCCCACGCCTGGGACAGCACAGCAGTAGCTCAGGGCTCCTTCCCCAGGCCTTGCAGCTTTACCTGCTCACTGCAGTGTGATAATGCAGCACTGAGGCAAATGCCGTGCCAGGAGCAACGTGGAAATTCAACAAGAGCTGCTTCAGGAAACCAAACCAGAGCTGTGCATACTTGCTGGCCCAATTTAGGAGGCAAAATGAGAGCTTTGCTGCGTAGGAGCAGGAAATAATCTTAAAAGTGAAAGCTTTTCTCAGCCACAGACTGTCAGGAGCCTTTAAATGTGCTAACAAAATCCTGGGGAAAGTAGAAATATGGCACAGAGAATTTTATTTAGCTTTCAAAAGGCTTTTGATAAAGTCCCTCACAAGAGGCTATTAAAGAAACTTAGTCACCTCAAGGGTGAGGGGTAGAGTCCTGCTGGAGATAGAAGCTGTGGGAATTGKAGTCAAAAGTAAGAGCCATTTCTTGGCATGGAATGAGGTTAATGGTGGGTTGGCCAGGTTCAGTGGGAGCCCATGTTCTCTAAAAGCCCTAATGAGCTGAAAGAGGCGGGGAGCAGCTGAAGATACGAGATTATTTAGGTTAGCTGGGAAGAGAGAATGTGCCAGAAACCTGGGGCAGTGGGAGGAGGTAGTTGTTGGAGATTCTGTGCTGGAAGGGGACTTTCTGTATGAATCCTTAACAGATGGAAACCTGCATGTGTGCTGCTGCAGCCACTGAATGCTCTGGCATCCCTGGGCCTGGAACCACACCAGAGCATGAGCACTGCTGAGAGGGAGACCTGGGATCCCAGAGAGGGTTGCTGAAGTACTAGAAGGTGGTACAGGGAAGTGCTGATGCCTGCTTGTCCTTGTGAGTTCCAGGTTTTCTGCCCTCACTCCTTGACTGATGTATTGCTTCATCTCCAAGTACTTCTGCTTGACTCCCCCTGCACTCCCATGCCATACCCAGATGTGGCTGCTGTTGGTGACTCCTGTAACTGGGTGGTGCTGGGATCCCGGCTGTATGTGACCACTGGGAGATGTGCTGAGCAGGAACCAGGTCACAGCTGTGTGCTTGGGGAGTCTCTCATTGTTACTGATGCCAAAGCCGGGCCCCATAACTGGTTCCTCCAGTTGCTGCTCAGCCTGCTGGTTAGGGAGCATTTGCCCYCTCTGCTCAGTCCCAATCTGTCAGAGAAGTTGTTCTCCAACAGGAAAAGGCAAATTAATTAAAGTGTGCAGCATGTGAGCCATCCACCACTAATTGGGATCTCGGTGTGCAGTGCATAAATGTCGTGCCATAGCCACCTCTGCATGGAGGGGGCTCTCAGCACACGAGGGAGCTGGAGGGCACAGCAGCCTTTCCAGCTGCCGCTCTGCCAGCCAATTAATGCCAGCATCCCTCTTCCCTCATCCCCGGGAGCAGAGACCTCTCCCCCTCCCTGCCCAGCTCCTGCCGTGGTAATGGGCGGGAAGSCCATGCAGCCACTCGGTGCACTCTGCCGAGCACGAGGATTTGTTTTCCCCACAGCATCTCGAACAGAAGTGCCTCTCATCTGTTCCCAGTGAGCTCCCTCGGCTCCTCTTTGTTTTGCCTTTCAAGTAGCTGTTGATGGCATGTGGCACCGGTAGGAGCTGGCAGGGATCAAGCTGTCTTCCCTGGGATGCTGGCCCGGGGCATTAGCTCTCTTTCTGCCAGGAGCCAGCGTCCCAGAGAGGACATTGTGAAGCTTCCCCTTTGCCTCTCATCTGAAAATAAATATACTGCTGCTCGGCCTCCAAGCATCTGCCTTTTGTGCCAGGGTCTTGCCTGCCAGTGTGGGCCTGGCTCCTTCAGCTTGATGGTGCCACATGGGAGGGACTGGGGGTCCCAGGCAGCAGCTCAGAAAACTCAGTGGGACAGGCAAAGTGTGGGCAATGGGAGCTGTGAGCACAGCAGGGAGCAAATGCCACCAGTGGAAAAGGCAGCCCAACATAAAAGTCTCCAGGAGGACCTGTTGCTGAAACTGGACCACTGYTTATGTGGGGAGCTGCAGCCGGTCTCTGCCACCCCACTGAACCTCTGCTTCAGCTATGTCAGTGAGCTCCAGGCACGGACATGGATTTTGGCAGCTGCTGAGGTTTCTCTTACTGTACTTGCATCCTGCCCTGCTTCAGTTTGGCAATTCCTGCTCTTTCCAAGCTCAAGAAACACCCGAGGCGCCCTGACCCTTCACTCTTACCTTCTGAGCTCCCAGCTTCACAGAGGCTGGGGTAAATAGCAGACACTGCAAAAATGTGAGGCAGTGTGGTAATTTAGGCTTGGTTCTTTCAATTTCTTAGGCTCAGCTACATGGCCCTTCCTGGAGTGTAATGCTGGACCTCTGATAGCATCGTAGCTATTAAAGCCTGTCCCTCAATCCCCAGTTCAATAATACAGTAATAGCCTGATAGGATCAGGAGCTGGCTCTGATGGCAGATGGACTCCAGTCCCTTTTCCAGCACAGCGTGGGGCACTGCCACCCCATTGCAGGGAAACTTTAATTTGCAGATTATTTGTTTTCACTGCAGACTTTGGGGATGGGGGGAATGAGTAAGTGATGATTGCTGGCTGCTGACCAGGCACCGCTGAGAGCCCTTTGCTGGCTGCTACCCAAACCCAGCTTCTCTTCTTCCCCTGGGTCCTTGTCAAATTTCCCCAGGGTGTTGTGGTTCTGGTTCTGCTCTTTCCCTGGGGGTCATTGCCTCTGGATTTGCTCATCCTGCCCCCCAGGGGTCCACTCTTCAGCACGGGCCATAAATTCCTTCCCCCTTCACCCTCAGACAGAATTAGAAAAGGCTCTGAGGGGCTAATGAAGACTGACTGGCAGCCACTGGGGAGGCTGACATTAAAACATTTAAGTGCTATAGCAGTACAGAGGGTTGCACTTATCTGTCTGCCCACTGCAAAATTTCCCATGGAAGCCCTGCCAGCAGACCTCTGCTAATCACCTAYATCAAAGGAAATGCTAATTAAAACAATTATTTAGGAAGGCACTGAGGCTGGTCCTGCCGCATTGCTGAGGGATACAAGCACAGCTGTGAAACAGCAGCTTTGGGGCTCTGGTAGCTTTAGGGCTCTGGTACCTWGTGTGACTGGCAAGGCAAGTGGCACTGAGGGAGACAAGTTTTTTCAATGTATAGGGAGCACCTGGGCCATGGATCACAGTCAAGGAGGACAAGAGCTGAGCATGCAAAAGCAGCAGTAACCTGGCACAGGATGCTCCCCTACTCCCAGTCTTTCCCACCCACAACGTTACAGCAAGGATCTTGTTCCACGAACACTTTATTTCAGTGTCACGCAAGCTCCGCTGGTTCTTGGCAGGGGGGTTGGGGCTGCTTCCCACAGAGCTGCAGCCTCAGGCTGAGTGGTTGGCAGCGCTCGGGGTGCAGTGACCCAGGAGAAGCCCTGGAGATGGGTTTGCTCCATAGGCGCTGAGGATGGCTAAACCCAGCATTGCTTTTTTGATGAGATCTCGGATTTGGTTGACAAAGGTAGCTGTGTTGGCATAATATGCTTAGGMTCCTGTAAGGTATTTGACATAATACTTCCTGACAGCCTGATCAGAAATTAGCCCTATCCAGCACTCTGTGGGTTTAATGCAGCTAAGTGCAACGCCGTATGTTTGGGGAGGCAGAATGTAGGTCGCAGCACTGAGACAGGGCTGCATGGTGCCGGAGGCCAGGCAAAGGTCGGGGCACCCACAGCACCACTGGGGCATGTCCTGCAGAGGGACTGAGCTCATTCCCTACAAATTTCTTTGGAAATTAAACTYGAGGAATTGCTCGGCTAAAACCCCACCAGGACTCCAAGGTGCCATAGAAGAGCCAGCCTGGGGACACCAGCAGTCAGAAAACAACCAGTGAGCAGAATTCCCATCCAGATTCCATGTGCTGTTCCCTGCCTCGGTGCTGTTTGGGCTTGAACTTGCTCCCCTTAGTCTCTCCCTGCAAGGTTCAGGAGGATGGGGCACCTCTTTTCTTCTGGGCTTCTCCAGGCTCCTGTCCCCTGTTTCCTTCCCTGCCCTTTGGCTCTTATTCCTGCCTAGGTGTTTCTTCTAGCAACCATCTCCTGCATTTTTTTTCTCCCCCTGTGGAGCATTGTTTRTCTCATGCTCATCAGTGAGCATGGGCTTTCCTTCCTATGCACCCTGCTTCCTACACAGCTAATGGATCTAATGGGAGCGGGGGGGTCTGGGTGCTTGCCAGAGCTTGGATCCATCCACAGGAACACCCSAGGCTGGTGCAGATTTGTGGGCTCTGCTGGCCAAGAGCAGATCCGGTCTGTGAGTGCCCCTGTTCTGCCCACACCGCTGTCGAGGTCACTCACTGGTCATTTGAATCGCTGCCCTTGGGCAGAACCATCCTGCATGGACCCCCGGATGCTGCCAGCCCAGCCCCACTGGCTGACCAATATGAGCTTAAGGAACAGCGAACAGCCCTGAATGTGCTGAGGTTCCTCCCACCTCGAGCAGCCCTTGCTGTCTTCAAGGCTGTTTAAGGCCATCCAGATGGCCTGTTGTACCTCATCAGAGTACAATTTGTATCACAGTGCGCAGCTATTTGAAGCATCCCGGCTCGGGCTGGCAGTAACATTTTGGCCAGTGACACATCTGCCTCAATTTGTTGGGGAGGTGATGGATAGAGGGACTGTCGTCTGTAGCCCAGTGTGGGAGGGCTGGCCCAGCACTCAGGCTGAGTGACCAGGGCTGGCTTTTCCTGCWGCTGGTTTGGTCTCCCCAAGGCACTGGCAGCTACTGCTGTAGGGATGGTTGGAGATGCAACAGGGCCTGTCCTTTGAGAAACAGCTGGAAAAGCCCTTTGAGCCCGGCAGGAGCACGGGGGTTATCTCTCCAGCTGCCTTGACCCCCCCTTGCAGCCCCTCCGGTTTTGTGCAAGCCCTTTGCAGCCCCAAAGGGTTGTTCCTTCCTGCTGGCATCTTCAGCTGTTTGAGGGAATTTTATTAAGCACTGCTTTGCTGGCTTGCACTCTCTGGACAGGCCCTGTGTGCTGCAAGGGTTCTCCTGCACATTCCTCACAAGGCTGATGTGTTCCTGCTGAGGTCTTGACTTCTGTGCTGGCAATGCTGCAAGGTTTCTAAGCCAGGTTTCAGGCCTTGAATGGGTGAAATAAGTAAATTCTCATAAAATAGTTCTACCTTTCAAACAAATAAGACTAGAGCTGCTTAATTTCCTCTTTTGAAATACTATCACTACAATAATGCTGCTTTAAATTTCAGTCATACAACCTATTTAGGGTCAGACACTCTACTGGGTATGAATTAATTCAGCTCATCAGAGTGTAGTATTCCTGAGAAGAAAATTGGCCCTCAAAATGTGTTGCTCTCAGCTCTGAAAATGAATATAGATTTTCCCACTTTACAGTAGCAAGAGGGGAACCTAGTTGTTTTTTTGTTGTTCTGTGGGAATGCCTGCCATCTCACTTCCCAGCAGTACTGAAGGATACTGACACACCAGAAGAGCTGGGGGAGAGCTGTGCTGGTGTGAGCACCTGCCCGGTGAGTGCATGAAGGGAGACTGAAAGAGATGGATAAGAGTGGTTCAACCAAGTAGCTGCGTGACCCAGCAGCTGGAAGAGGTGCAGCCAGAGTGTGGGGATAGGAGTGCTGTGAAATGGGGTCTGAAGGTCCCCCTCTCCTGTGGTCACCTCAGCCAGATTCCCCCGGAGTGACAGGGGCTGGTAACGCTGCATCTCCAGTGAGGCAGCTGGAAGAACTTGCTCTCTGGAGGTGTTGACAGCTCCTCTCCTCACATTCCAGGTTTCAAGGCTGTGTATCCCATCCCCTCCTGGAAGGGGCTCTGGTCTCTGAGTGAATCTGACTGGGCTCTGACTCGKCCTGGCTGCCCAGACTCATCCCTCTTTGCAGCTACATCCTCCAGCGGCATCACCCCGGGGGTGGAAATCACCTCCCATCACAAGCTCATTTTCATTACTAAAAGCACCAGGCTGAGATTTTTGTTTCTTTTGCTGTGATTGCCTGCCTCCCACCTGTGGCTCTCCCAGCCCCTGCTCAGCGGGAAAGGGGATGCTTCCTGTGGGTTAATGGGCTCCCAGGGGTGCCTTTGCTTTGTGTCATGCCCAAAAAATCCCGGAGCTCCATGATCCCTGTCCCAGACAGCTCTTCAGGCCAGACTGCTCCAGCTGCTGGGAGGGGAATCTGCCGRCCCTACTCCAGCTGCTGAGAAGTTGCAGTGCTGCACTGGAGCATCCCCGTGCCTCGAGCAGGGTCTCTGTGCCAGGTCCCCAGGAAGAAGCGCTCTGCTGCCTGCCCGGTCGGGCTCTCCAGGCTGCCCCGGCAGGCAGCTCAGGGGGAGGCACAGCACTCGTGCCAAGGAGGAGCACAGCAGAACGGGCCGTGGGGRAGGCGGGAAGGCTCCGTGTGCCTGTGTGTGCATGTGTGTGCATGTGTGTGTGTGTGTGCAAGGGAGCACCCGTGCAGCCGAGAAGGGCTGCAGCGTGGAAGGATGGAGGGACAGAGCTGGGCTGGCWGCCTCCTGCCCTCTTCTTCTTGTGCTCTCTGCCCTGAGAAAACTTATTTAAATAAATGATTCAATTATTGCAAATTAAGGGGAGGGATCAGTGCCAAAACAGAGGCTGCTCATTTTCAGCTTCCCACATCCTCCAGGTTTTTCTGTGTGCGCTCTCTGTTTTTCCTGAGGTGTCTCTTCCTCTCACTCAGATCMCTGGAGGGATGGAGACCTGCCTGGCTTGAGACTGGACCCCTTCTCCCTCAGTCTGAGCTGGCTCTTTTTGACTTTTGAGTCCTGTTGGGGGGGGCTTGTGCCTCCACCTTCCCCAGGATCCCCACCTCTGGGCTGAGTGGTCCTGGGGTTGTGCCTTGCAGGCAGCCCAGCTCCACCACCCCCTGCTCTGCAGCAGCCTCCTGCTCGCCTCCCAATTCCCTGGCAGACACAGCAGTGAGATTATCGTAATGATGTCCGACAAGGCAGTATCAGGAATTACGCTGATAAATCTAAACAGACAGCTTACAAAAAACCCAACAAAAACAAAACAACCACAACTGAACCCAGGCTTGTAATTTAATACAGGGTTATTAGCCTGGCCATCAGAGAACAGAGCTCTTGCATCCTGCAACCTCGAGCCTCCTCCATCCCTGGCTCTGCCTTGAGATATGGCCTCCTGCCACAATAAAATACTTTAGCCAAGTTTTTATCTTGGCTTGGGGTGGTAAAATCTCTTTGGTGAGTGCCGGGGCTGGRTTTGTGGGTACAGAACAGACCTGTGTGGTGAATGGAACACCGCAGTCCGCCTTCATCCCTGCAGTGCTCAGCAGTTCGGTGCCCCTGGCTAACCCACGGTGGGCTCTTCTTCTCAGGGGGAACTCCAGTGGGCAGAGGCTGGGGAGAAGGAGTGCAAGGAGGGACAGCCTCATATACAGGAACTGTTAGTGCTGGGGGGCTGCCCAGCAAAACTCTCCATGCCCATGGGGTGAAGACAAGTGACCCATATCTGGGCCATATCTGGCCTTGTATCTGCTCTGCAGCAGCCCTGCACCCGGGCCAGCTCCCTGCCAGGCACAGGGACGGGCAGGGCAGGGGCAGCATCTTTCTTGGGAAAGAAAGGATCTGCTTCATTCTGGCTGTATGAAACGCTTTCTTGATGCAGGAACTGCTGACTGGATTTTGCACACTTGCTGTGTTCCTCTTGGTTTCCTTCCCTGTGAAGGACACTGTAGGTAGTTTTGACATTGGTGGGGCCTCTATGTGAGGTAAATTTGTGGGGAGAACAAATCCTGTCCACATGGAAATCAGAGCTGAGCTGACTGAAGTGGGCTCTTTGACCCCTAGCACTGGCAGCGATTACCTCAAACGAAGGGAAATGTGATTTTTAAAAAGACACATTTAAAACAGGGAGTGCATTTAAAGCAGATATTTATTAGACTGCATGTGTTTTAGAAGGCAGGCTCCGCCAAGCTGCTCAGTGAAGTAAATCTGATGGCAGGGCGATTGTGCTGTAGGGCTGCCAGCTCTCTGTCCCCGCAGTGGAGAAGCCTGGGGGGCTGCAGGGAAGCCCCTGGAGAGGGTCAGGTTTGCCTCAGTACCCCAGTGCAGGGAGGATGGCAAGCCACTGGGAGGCTGGGCTGGGTGGCTCAGGCCATGTGGCTCTGGGGCTCATCTCCTCACTTGGGATGAGTTTCTCCTCCAGGAGTGGCTGCGTGTGCCAAGGGTGGTCTCAGGTCCATGGAGATTTGCCAGGTTAAGAGGCTCCAACCCCTGTAGTCCAGGGACCAATGTTTCCTGTGGGCATCCTCTCCTGCAGTTCTGCCACAGCCGCTGGCACATCCTGCAGAGCCCAGCAGAAAGGGTTTGCACTCATCTCCTGTGCTGGAAGGTGGCAGCAGGGAAGGTGGCAGCAGGTGGGCTATTGCCCTGGCCACTGGGCTACTGGGGCTCCTGTGCAGGGCCAGAGAGGAGTCCTGGGGTCTCACTGCTAGCAAGGGAACTGCTGTGAGTAAGCATGGTGGAGTAGTGAATCCATGAATTAATGAAGTAATGAATTAGAAAATTAACTAATGGGACTAATCTGTCAGCGAGGCTTGAGCCCCTGGTTGTTTTTTCCCTGATGGTCGGGCAGCAAGCCGTGTGGGACAAYGCCTGGGAGAGGGCCCTGGGGAGATCATGGCAACACAGGCAGGCACAGGGCTCCCACACGCTGCCAGGCTCCATAGGGCAGACCCAGACCATGGGCACAGCAGTCACAGGGAAGGTGGAAGGTGTGCTGTCTTCTCTGTCATGTGAGAAATGGCAGGAGAGCAGCTCAAGCTTACACTCCTAATTTTTTTTTTTTTTTTTTTAATAATTGGCATAAAAGAAGTGATTCAGAAGCACTTTCCCCCTTCCATTATCTGGAAAGCAAGTAAGAGTTGCAAGAGTGGGGACTGCAACAAAACAATTATATTGAAGTATTTGAAGTTGTGCTTATATGGCAAACGTGACGAAACTGAGCGAAACCTTAAAATAGCAGAGCAATCTTTTAAAACACAAAAAGCAGATGATTATTGACTGAAGAAATTGCAGCACACCAGGCTGGGTGCAGGCTGCCGTGTTTAACTCTCTCCAGAGGTGCCGCAGCAGGCACAGGCTATAGCTGCCCTCCTGCTTTCGATGAGCTCAGGCAACTGGCAGTGCCCAGCAGGCAGCTTTGCAAAGGTAGCATCAGGTGACAGAAGCCAGTGTCACCTGCCATTCCCCCTCRCTTGATTTAAGGCACCGATGTTTGCGAGCAGGCTGAGAGCACAGGTGTCTGGTTGTCCCYGGCATTTCAAGGATGCTCACAGGCTCACGGACTGGTGTGAATTGCAYGGCTGTGGACCAGCCAGGCATGGGAGGATGGCTTTCTGTATTAGACACTGTTCCTTTTCATGCTCACTTGGCTTCCCTGCACGGGCCAGAGTGTCTGTACCCTGCTTTCCTGGCTGTGCCCTGCCAGGGGCCGCAGGGCAAGTGGGGGCCTCTGGTGCCACTAGCGCTCCAGCCACTGGGGCCACACCTGCTCCATGGCTAAACACAGTCACTCACTCCCTGGGGCTGTGGCTCTGGCATCCTTCACTGGTGCTAAAAATGACATTTTCCAAATAATGAAAGAATCTTTCATTATCCTGTCTCTGTAAGCAGAGGCTGGGAAACAGCTGAGCAYTAAGTGATGTGCTTAATGCTTCAGCATTGGTATTTTTTCCTTCTATCTCCAGTTAAGGCATGCCATGAAGCACGAAAAGATGTGGCTCTGGATGACTRCTGGAGGTCTGGCTGAGGTAGCAGTGTGTGGCTGGGTGCCTYCAGTCCCTTTCTCTCTCAGGAAGGCTGCAGCAGACCTGCTTCTCCTTGACCCTGTAAGTCCTCCTGCCCTGCTCCCTGCAGTGTGGTTTTGTCCCAGCATGGTCTGGGTCTGGCTGTCCTCACACCCCTGAGTGACTGTCCTCYTGCAGAACTCATGTGTGGGGCCAATTGTTCCTGGTGTGCCCTGGGGGCAGATGGAATGAGGGGAAAGGGCTGTTGCTCTGGAGGTTGTATTGATGGGGAAGAGGAGGACTTGTGCACAGATGAGCCTGTGCCTCTCAGGTGTGGGAGGCTCAAAGCAAATGTGGCCTGAAAGCAATATTTATTTCAGACCTTTTCAACTGTTCTAAGCCCCCTTACAAATGTCCCATCCCATGCCTATAAGCAAATTATTAGGAGAGAGGCRGGTAACCACAAGGTGCTGTCCCTTCTTCCATCTCCCACAGGAACGATCCATGTCCCTCATGGGCTGTGTTTCACCCAGCAGCACACACAGGGCAAGAGCCCACGCACGGGTGGCATCACCTTGTTGCCTGCAGTCCTGGGTGTGGACAAGGGCTATGAGTTATTGCTCTGGCATTTAAACAGCTCTGTCCTGCTAGGCAATGCCAGATCCATGCCAGTGAATGAAGTGTCTCCTTGCTTGGCCAAGAGAAGGTAGAGCAGCCGCCTCTGCTCCCTTTGGGATACTTTACTGCTCTCACCAACTGCTGAGTGAAGCCTTTGTTCCTGTCTYCCTTTGCAGTGATGCTCCAGAGGCTGGAGCCTTTCTCACTGTCACCAGCTGTTTTTTTCTCTCTCTGACTCTCCCCTTCTGAGCTGGGTTTATTTTGTTTTTGAGCTGATAGATGGATTAGCATTTATCACCAGGCTGACTACCAGAGGGCTATTAAAAGTGATTTGCAATGTAAATACTTTCGTCATCAACCACRTTTTCTTTAGACTAAGGTTGGCTTTTATGAATATTAAAGGCTTGTAGATGGGTTCAGCAAGTTTGTGGGAGTAYGTCTGTCAGAGGGAGGGGGACTGGCTGCCTGCATTGTGCTGGGGAGGCAATCTGGATGCACCTGAGGGCAAAGGGATCTGGTGGCAGAGGGAGGGAAGTGGAGCAGGAAAGGGTGTGTGAGGCAGAAAGAAAAYCTGAGTGCCTTGGAGAAGGACAGAAAGAAAGCAAAATGAGCATGCGAGCATATGCAGGGGTGCATGTCTCTATGAGCAGCATGGGAGGACTGCCTTGGGCTGGAGTGTTTTTGCTGGAGGCTGGCAGAGACGGTCAGGCCTTATAGGGGAGGACTTGTGGAAGGAGGGGAAACCTGGCSAGARCTGAYRGTGARAGGACTCAYCCCTGGCAGAGCCCAGTCCTGGAGGCATGTGTCTGAACTGGTGCCTGCCCCCTGTGCTGCAGGGATGGGTGAAAAMTGCTCCTTTACTTGAGGAGTCCCTGCCATGAGTGAAGGGTTGCAGGACCAGCAATGAATTCCCCAAGTCCCCCAGCAGACACAGCCTGGCATTGGTTTGTGTGCCAGGAGCCAGCGCTGGCTGCTGCTGAGGCTGCTGCATGTTTGAGTACAGTTACTGGGAATCTGTCAGGGATAATGGGTGGATGTTCTTGGCCTTGTGGGGGGAAGCCAGAATAAATGACCCATAACTGCCTTTCCGGCTCTTCAAAAATWTTCATCTCCTGTGCACCTGCTTAGTGGTGTAACCAATCTGCCTCAGGATAGCTGTGGATGGGAACTGTCACGAGCCAAGGTGGAGTATCAAGGTGATCATTTGCCACTGCTGTCTGCATATCCCACTTCAGAGACAGAAGTGAGAGGAGTGGCTTTGTCTAWTTCTAGGTGTTTGTGGTGTTTTGGTGTGAGGGCAATTTTTGAGATGAAGGAGAGTGAYGGAGCATTGCCAACTGATAATGGAAGACTAGCTATTGCTGATTAGACAGCAGGCACAGCACAGCATGGCTAAAAAGAAAAAAAAAATAAGACAAAGCAGCCATCCAAAAAAATAGAGGCTGTAAGTACAGTGATGCAAAAAAAAAAAAAGTTGGAGATGCGCAGTTACATGAAAAATGGACAGTCCAGTATTGTCCCAGATTTCTGCAAGGTGAAACCCAGGTGCTGGGTTTACTGGCTGATTGCTCCCCCAGACCAGCTGGGTCAGTCCAGCAGGATGGCAGGAGTCTCGAGCTGTCACAGGCCTCAATCCCATAAGAGAGGAAGGAAGGCCCTTAATTTGCTTGGGCTGTTGAAACATGAATTCAAGTCAGCCCTTGGCTTCTTCCATGGGAAAACCACAAATCAGTCCTATCCCACCTCACAGCCTGTCACACCATATTTGGCCAGGGGAATGGCTGGAGCTGAGGTCAGGTTCTGGGGTGGATTGACTGTTATCCATGATCAGTGCTGACACAGCCCAAGAAGGAAGGTGATGCCACTTTGGTGGCAGCAAGAGAGGCTGGTGAAACTCGCTGGCAGCTCACGAGAAGGGAGTGTGTGAATATGTCAAGCCAAAAGAAGCAAATGCTGTCTTTAATTGGAATGTGCATAGTGAGTCCAGGCTTTCAGAAACTCTGCCTCTGACTAATGAGTGAGTATAGCTAAACTAAGAGTTAGAAGTCGAAAAGTTTTGTATTCAATTTAGTTACACATTTTTATCTCCATGACGGATCAGCTTTGGAAGAAGACATCTCGCTGTTCATTACAGTCTTTTGTCTGTCCATGGGGACTTGTAGTTTGAAACAAGAGTCCAATCAAACAACCTAACTCCAGTACAATCAAATTGTCTTTGAAGCTGATATTTTCTCAGTCTGATGAGTTCCCACAGAGCGTGACAAAGGTTTATTCACGTCATTTTTTTTAGGGGAAAGAAGGAGGAGGAGAAAGTGGTATTTATTTGAGGTCAGGGCTTTGGGACAAGGCAAAAGACTCCAATTAACTGGCTGGAATCTTTGATGGGTTTTGGTCAGTGACTGCAAACAGAGWGTGGGCAGATGTTAAGCTGAAAAAAGCCAGCAAAGCCTCATTGCACTCAGTGCAATCGCGTGGCTCCACACCAGCTGACACTTGGAAAGCTTTGTCTCCTTGCTTCTCGAAGAAGGCAGGAAAGAAAACAAATACCAGTTGACTGAATGCACTAAAGAAATGTTGGAATGTGGCCTATGGTGACCAAAATAATGGTGGTGCATCTGCCTCCCTACTGTGACAAAGGCAGCAGCAGATGCTATTGCCAAAAGACTTGAACCTTTACAGGGTGCAAAGAAGCACCTGGAGCGGGAGATGTGTCATCAGAGAAAATTATCTGAATTACCTTGACAATGTTCTCTCTGCTGGAATTTAGAAATGCGTCTTCATTTGCAGAGAGAAGATACCAGTTTGCAAGATCTAGGGAAAATAGGAGTCCAGTCTGTGAACTGGGCACATCTTTAGATGAGAAATTGACTTCACATACTGGGCTTTTGTTAAGTACTACTTCCCGGAGCCCGAGAAGTACGAGAAGAGGGTGAGGAGGTGAAGGAGTGRATGGCAGGAACCCATCTGTGCCTGTAATCGCTTCAAAGGAGGGATAAAGTGGGGCGTTTATTTGTTTATGTCTATCTATGCATGTTTATTCAATATGTGTGTGAGAGCTGAGCAGGAGGGGAAATGATACCCCTGTGTGTCTGTGACACAATACAAGTGAGAGGCAGAGGCTGGGTGAGGGAGTTGCTCTGGAAATAAATTGGAAGGAAGGAGAAAGGTGGACAGGAAAGGGAAGACAGATTTTTCCTTTTTTTTTTTTTTTTAATTTTTTAAAATTTATTTTCCCTTTGTTTCTTCTTTTTTAACACTTTCTCATTACTACTAGGAAAGCAAAAAAACACACCTGGGGGACAGTCAGTCAGCTGTTTGTGGAGCTGCCTGATGAGGTTTTTGTTCTGCGTTAGCACCCCAGTCCCGAGCTCTAGTGACAGCCCGGCAGAGTTCACCGAGCCTCTCAAGTTTGCAGTCGCGTGTGCCAGGGCTGGATTCTAACCACATTTTGGGGACTGAGGAACGCGTCGAGGCCTCCCTTTGCCCGGGCTGTGCCGGGCTCCGCTGTGAGCCTCCCTGCTCCTCGCTGTCTCCTACCTTGGCAAGCGGTGCTCCCGGTGCTGTCGGCTGCAGCGGGTCGGGTCTTATCCCCCCGGTGGGTGCGGGGGTGGGCAGCAGTGGCCGGAGCCCGGCGCCGGGGAGCGGGCGGTCCCGGGAGCGCTGTCCGGGGTGCTGCAGGAGCGCTCCCGCGCGGCATCTGACCGGCGGGGACGGGAGGCCACATGTGGGACGGAGGGGAACGGCGGCGTGGGGATTGGCAGCGGCTCCTGCCGTCGCGGTGCCCCCTTCCCCCTCCCCGCCCCCGCCCCGGTGCGTTTTCGTGGCGGCGAGGGGGGCGCACATCTGGGGGCGAAACATCTGGGGGCGACACATCTGGGAGCGGGGGAGGGCGGGGGCGGGGGGAGGAGGACAGGGCCGAGCCCGCAGCGCCGGGCCCTCCCCTCTCTCCGCCCCTCCGCCGCGCGCGGCGCCGCCGGGACCGGGAGCCGGGACCGGAGCCGGGAGCCGGCCGGGCCATGCCAGCCGGAGCCCCCGCGGGAGCGGCGCGGCACCATGGCCGCTGAGAACCGCTCGGCGCCGGGCGGCGGCGCGCCCTGGGCTGGGCTGCCCGGTGAGTCGCTGCTGGGGGCTCCGTGTGCGCGGGGCGGGGGGCGCAGGGCATCCCCCGCAGAGTCCCGCCGGGGGTGTCAGCATGGCTTTAGGGTGCATGGGGAGGGGGCTGCGCACCCCCGGGGATGTGGCACGCGGTCGCCTTAGGAATGGGGGAGGCGTCTCTCTGACAACTTTCCCATATCCCTGCGTCTCTCCGGGAACCCCGCGGTGCCCCGCGGGTCGGGACCCTCGCACTGGTTCGCTGCCCCGCGATGTCTGGAGCCGTGCAGTCCTGCCAGGGCGCCGCGATAATGTCTGGCACCCTCCTTCCCTGCTCCCATCCAAACCAACACCGTTCCCGGGATCCGTCGCCCGAGGAACCTCGGGTCCCTCCTGTCACCCGGGAAACAGCCTTGTCAGCACCCTGAGTAGGGAATATGAGCAGTCTGCAGCCCCGGGGTGCAGCAGGAAACCCAGGATGGGGGTTATGTGCTTCCTTGGTGCCTTCTCTGGGAAGGAGACATTCCTGGACAAGGAACTACCTGCGCGCTTTCTTTGCTTCCTTTGCTGTTCCAACAAGAGCAACAGGGACACGATCCCGTATCTTTTGAATACTTTGTCACCATACTGGGCAAACCCCTCTGGCCCTTGTGGCCACCTCCGAGAATATGACTAGGCAGAAGTTTGCCCCCTCTCCACAGAGCCCTTTTCCAGTTTGGGCGTTGCAAGGGAGGCAGATCTTGCCCCTTTCTCCCTCAGTGTGTATCTCATCTTCCCTTTAGTCCTTTCTGGCCTTATTGCACCCTTCTTTGCTGGTAATGACAGAAATGCTCCGTGCTCTCTGTTGGCCCACCATGGACARGAGTCAGGCAGCCACACCCTTCTTTCTTTCCAAAATGATGACATTGGTTTCAAATCAGGGAACAATTTTTGCCATTTTTTAAAATAAAGGCAGCACTGACTTCTGCCTGACCTGCTTTCAACTCCTCTGATTGTGCTGTGGATGGATTTTTCTAGCTGGTCCTTGCTAAGCCCAAGGCTAGGGAGGTATTTCCCAACCTTAGGAGCAGCTGGTGTTCCCTTGTGCCCTGTTGGTACTTGGGCTGTGCTTGGGCAWCTGGAGGCTCCCTGTTTTGTCACAACTGCCTTGAGTGATCCTCAAGGGTGGTTTGACTTCAGCCACAACTTGTGGAGTGAACAGAGGGGTTGGAAGAGTTGCTCCCCATGCAGTTTGGTGACTTGCTGATGCTGGCACCATCTATGAAAAAGCTCCAGGATCCCAGAGCCCAGGTTTTTGGTGAAACATCAGCAGGGACAATGCTCACGTTGAAATCGCAGGTGACAGCAAGATGCTTTTCTCTGTCACTACTACTGGCCATCACCTCCTGCTCCCTAATGCCCTGACTCCTGTAATCTGAGCACCTGCTGCTTCTCTCCAGCCTGGACTAGGTCCCGATGAGATATCCCAGCAAAGAGCAGGGCACRGAATGGAGATCCTAATCAGTGATCCATTCCTGGTTCACCCTTGGGCCGGGATGGTGGCCGGTGGTGGGAGCCCTGTGTGGGGACGGTGGGGATGGCAGCAGGTGTGCAGGGGTGCACAGCAGCCCTGGCTCCTGTGGGAGCCATGCCAACGTGCCCTTGCTCCTGTGGGAGCCATGCCAACGTGCCCTTGCTCCTGTGGGAGCCATGCCAACGTGCCCTTGCTCAGACCAAGTTTCCAGAGCTGCTGGACCAAGCGGTGACGTCCCTGCGAGTGACCTGATGAGTGGGCAGAGGAAATCTGGCAGGAGAAGGAGGAGAAGGGCTACCGGTAAAAGTGGTTGTTTATTCACACCAGGGGCGTACCCGTCTCAGCAGGTCAGTCTGTTTTCTTTCATAGAAGAGAAATGAACTGAAATGATTAATTAATGCTGTGATCCAATTACTCTGAGTTTGCAGAAGGAGCATGGTTTTTCTCTTTAACTGTCCCCACGAGCATCCCATTGATGTTGGATTTGGTCATGGTTGGGGTTTTATTGTTTTGTTTTTTAAAATTGAAATGACAAGTATCTCCTCAGGAAAGAAAAAAGAAAGAAAATAAGGGAAAAGACAAAAACAGGGAATAAAAATAGTTAGACAAGGAGGAGCAGCTGATGCAGAGCAGTCCCCAGCATACCTCTGTGTTGAGCCCTTCTCTACCCTGCTGAGCCCTGACCAGCAGCATCCACAGAGGTGAAGAGATTTGGTGAGTGTCCAGCCCAGGTGGCAGATGCAGCTCTGCAAAGGCAGCGGGGAGAGCGGTTGTGAGAGGAGAGGGAAATGGAGGCTGTTTGCAAGGGGCTGCTGCTTTCTGCACACACAGAGCTCCTCTTTCCGCATGGACAGATACGCAGCAAGACTTTCATGAGCGTAAGCTGACCTCTTCTCCTTGGCATGCTAAGTCAGGGCTTCAATGGGCATCTTCTGGAGAGGTGGGCATTGTCCCTGAGCCAGTCACTGCTCAGTCTGACACAGTTCTATGCCCTCATTGCTCTCCAGTAAGCCAAGGGAGGAGGTTTGCTTTGAATTTCTGCGTCCATTCTGGGCTGGATCTAAAACTGCGTGTTTAAAATACACACTTTGGGAGATGGGAGAGTGCGGGACCTGACACTATGCAAAAATTGAAGTTTTGGACCAGATCATTCCCATCCACTTCCTCTCCTCTATTCACCCCCATCCCAGCATYCCCTGCTGACTGCTCTTTAGCCTGCCCAAGCACCAGCACCCACCATGAGTGTGCCAGGTACCAGTGGGGAGGTGGAGCTCCACACCCAGGCAATGCTGAAGCCTCTTCAAGTTGGTGATTGGAGCTGTGCCAAATTCTTCTGTGCGACCAGTCAGAAAACAGACACCAGTTTCTAGGAAGATTCATGTCCTCTCCTACTCAAGTCCCCTGCAGACCAGGAGGTGAGGGCCTGAATTCATGGCTACTGTCTAACTCACAGCCAAGGAGAGGAGCGTGCCAGCCTCGACAGTCCCCAGGAGCCGTACCCACTATGGTACCCCTTTTACCCTCTAGGCACAGCAGTCTCGCTGCATCTAGATCTTTAAACACACCAAGGTGGACCCTTGCCCTATATTCAGACAGACTCATTTACTGAAGCTTCAAGAAGTTAGGCACTTACTGGACAAATGAATCTGGGACATTTTCCTTGGGCAGGCTGGGCTGTGGTTCCGGTATTTTGCTGGTGTGTGAACACAGGGCAAGGTGTCTCATATGCAGATCCTCCCCTTAAGGTTTGGAGACAGAGTTTTAGCAGGAGACACACAACCGGTCCCTGTCCCCCCAGCTAGAGAACCTGGCTGTCCTCACTCTGTGTGCATGCTGGCAGCCATCCCACCTTCCCTACGGATCGATGCACTGGTCCTCTCGGGACGTGACTCTATGCCAGGACAACATCGTTAGACCTGTGTTCAGACCCTGAGTCCCCCAGCCCTGTGAGCATAGCAAATGAKGCCCTGCTGGAGACGCTCCCAGCCCGACCCCTTGCGTGCCAGGCACAGCTGCTCACACCTTTGCCCCGGGGCTGCTCTTGGGACCCTCCAGAGATGCCTTCAGCCCCGAGGCTGCACCGCGTGGAGGAGGAACTCCAACAAAGGCTCWGTTTATACCTTGTAAGATGTAAGTTTGCTAAAAAAAAATAATATTGCCAGCCTGCAAATGCAGGGGCTGTAGGCACAGTGCTTTGTCCCTCTGACTATCCCCAAAACTGTTGCCGGAGGTCCTGCAAATCGGAGCTGTGTAAGTGACAGCGGCTGTTGTGTGTTGCTGTGACACTGTCCCCATTACCCCTTTATGTCCTGTGCAATGTGAGCTCCAGTCCCACTCGGGACATGAGGCACTGTCAGAGATGCCCAAATGCCCCATCCCCTTCCCACCTCCTGCCCCAGCGTTAGGCAGGTTGAGATGTGCAGAGGAAGGAACCTCTCCCACCTGACTCAGTGACTCAGAGAGAGCTGGGGAGGGACATGGGGAACCACAGGGCTGTTTACTTGGCTTCAGAAGCTTTGAAGAGGAGTTTCATCCCAGGTCAGTTTGTGAAGGAGGGGGAGCAGTTGGGAATTTTGTCCTTTAAAGGCAGGACTCAGTGCAAACCATGGAGCTCCTTGAGGGCAGCAGGCTCAGACTGAGCTGTTGGCTCTGTTACTGAGCTATCGAGGYTGGCTATGCTCCTCCAGCCAAAAAAGCCAGGCAGAGAAGCAGCCCCTCTGGTACCACAGCTGCTATTAAATCCAGCACATTGTAGAGCACCTTGCAGCTTGGCAGAGGAGGCGGTGGGTGCTGACCCCAGGGGACTCGGCTGGAACTGTCTGGGGTTAAATGTCATCAGCAGGGTTAAGGCTCCTGGAGAGGYTGGTTTGCATTGGCCAGTTAATGGGTTAATGTCTTCAGCCTCTTTAAGCACAATTAGATTGATTCGTCTGTGGGAAACTCAGAGCTCCAGTTGTGCAACACTGAGGTCTGAAAATATGAGTCTGCAAACACGATGTCCCGGGTCCCTGCATCCKCTCCAGGTCACAGAGCAGCTCTCCAGAGGCCTCCATGGCGCCGTGCTTTGCTGACCCCTCGCTTGCCGACCCTCTCAGTGTTGATATTAGCTCACAAGTCCCGGGCAGCGCGGCAGGCTGGCTCTGCTGAGGAGGGACAAAGATCCTTGGGGAGTATTTGCATGGCTTAGATGGGAAGGAGAGTATCCTGCATCTCGCCGTCTCTAGTGCCTCTGGGGTAGTTTAGATCCCTGCTCTGCTGACAGTTACATCATGTGCAATCCCAGATAAAGCCAAAAAAGTGCATGTCTGTGTGCAGAGAGGAGTGGAGAGCAATGAAACCCTTCTGGCATGTGCCTTTGCCTGAAAACAGGCATGACTTGCCTGGTCTTGGGCCTGCCTTTCCCAGCACACAGGAACAGGGACTAGCACAGTGATCTCTACACTTCTTGCTGAGCTCAGATCACTCACCAAGGCCTATAARTGATGCTCAGCTCACGAAACCCTCTGCCACAATGTACAGTCACAGGCAATGARGTGGCTAAAACCCCTGCCCTGTGCTGTGCCTGCATTATTGTGGGGCCACAACAGGCTGGGGATCCCCATTCTGCAGTGAGAGAGGTGATCCCCAGGCAGAGCTGGGCTGCCTGAGCCAGAGAGMTGCAGTCCACAAAGGTTTCCAGCCCCAGCACAGCTCCCACTCTGCCCAGCCAGGAGCTGGTGGGAGCCTCTAGAGAAGGCAGCAGGGAGAGATTTGCAGGCAATGTCTCTGTRTGAGGTCTCTCCTTCTCAGAAGGTTTTCTTAGTACTTTTCTGTAGGGGAGATATGTAATCCCTTCCTGGCAACCTGAGACTGTTCCCACCTCCTTCCTCTCCATCCCTCCCCTTCTCTGTTGTCACCACAGATGGGGATTTCCTACCTGCCCTCCTCTCCTGGCCCACTGACCCCGACATTTCCCATTCTGCCTGTCCATGCCCTGGGCTTTCCTGCCCACCTCCTGCTGCAGCTCCTCTACTTCACTCTGTCCCTTTGCTCAGGCATCACCTCCAACTGCAAGCCCTCTGGCAGTCCTTGTGGCCAAATGGGGTCTAATGTTTTTAGTTTCCTTTTTCAGTAGCACCCCAAAGATTCCCATCTGCTATTTTTCCACAGGACTAGGGCTCTCCCTTTTCACATACACATCCATCTAGCAGAGCTCCTACTCCTGCCTGATTTTCTGCCCTTGGTTCAGGGTATTAGCTCTTTTCTCTCACCCATTACCCAGCTGGCTCATTTGTCCTTTCAAAGCCCTGCAGAGCTTCACTCTGCTCCATGGAGCAAGGGACTCTGGTTTCCATTGTCAGGTCTTTAAAATTTCAGATGAGCACCTTACTGAGCTCCCTGCAGCTCTGGGATGAGTTAYAGAGAAGCATCTCACCTCTGCCCTCCCGACACCCTTGCTCCACYAGAGCAGCCTGCATCCCTGAGTGCACTGCATCCCCACCCTACGGCTTATGGGGACCCTCTGGAGCAGAGAGGGTGAGTGTAGGGTGCGGCAGTCTCTGCGTGGGGGTCACCTCTGCCTTATTCAGCACCAGCTCTGGCCCCTGGGACAGGCCTGGGACAGATCCCCCAGGTGGGTGGCAGGGACCTGGCACGGGCAGCTATGGCTGTGTGGGGCAGTGGCAGGATGAGAAGCTTTCCCACAACTGGCTTCCCAAAAAGCAAATAGAGCAGAGTCCTTCCCCATTGGCCACCCCAAGGCAAGGCCTGTCCYTGGGGCAGGGGGAGCTGCTTTTCTAAGCAAACAGATCTTAGATCTTGTAACACCTGCCCTCCTAGCCCTCAGTCCCTCCTTTGCTATTCTCTCTCCCACAGGCATCTGATCCTGGCCACTAACCTCTCCCTGGGAAGAGCCCAGCTAATCCAGGCAGTCACTTGTAGCTGTAATCCTCTCTCTCCCTCCTTCCTCTCTTCTGGCTGATCCCAAAGCCCTTCCCGCCAGCGGGACCTGTAGCTGCAGCAGGGTTATTTCTGCTGCGCTGCCTTCAAACAGCTGGGTTATGTTAAAGCTTCAGCCCAGGGATATAAAAGAACATGAGCATCTCTCTGAGGCAGAGAGCATTAATGCAGTGGATGGGAGGGGAGCAGTGTGGCTCCAGCCCAGGCTCAGCTGAAAGCCCAGCACCTTCCTGGCTCAGCCAGGACTGAGCTCTCCCATCATCTGGGAGCTGCAGCCCTGCGGTGGCCGAGGCAGAGGGCACTGGAGGGAGGGCACTGTGTGCCCCCATCCCGCTGCTGCCGTGGTGAGCCTTCTCCCCCCGGGATGTCATCCATCGGAGCCAGCACAAGCGTGGGAGCTGCTGGGGAGCCGCCGGTGCCTGGGAGCTGCAGGCTGGGCACAGCAGGGTAAGGCTGGACTTCGGCTTGCGTGGCATTTGCCATGCATGCTTGCTGGTAACGTTCAGCTGATGGKTAATTCGTTTGGCCTAATAATTGGGTGACAGATGGTTAATTAATTGTCAGAGTGACCAGTGTGCTGGTACGCTATTTATAGGAGTGACCTTTCAATTACTTTTTAAAAAACACTTTCTCACTGGTTTGCTTCTTGTCTGGTAACACTGTGGGTAAACGGCATGCAGCTCCTCACAACCTGCAAATGACACAAGGCACATTTGGGACTCAGGCAATTGCTGGGGGGTTGTTTGGGCAGGGGATGCAGCTCAGGGTGGGATGCTGGTGAGATGCTGCGCTGGGCACTGTGCAGGAGCAGCTCAACAGCCCCAGCTCTGAGCTGCGAGCGCTCCCCACGGCCGGGTGCAAGGCACCTTGGATGCKGTGCCTCGGCTTTGCTCTGAAACCCAGCATTAACCACGTAGCTAYGAGCAGCAGTGAGGGCAGGGGAGGCTCCTTGGCTTTCTTGGGGTGGCTGGTGGAGTTACAACAGCAACGCTCCCTTCTGTCCCTGGACACAGCAAATTTTCCAAACCTGATGCCCAAACACGTGTCAAGCACAGGGGGGTTCTCTGGCCCCCTCGCTTCCCCCTGAAATCTGGCTGCTCCTGTGCCACTGAGCTTACTGCTTCTCCAGTGGCTCCAGGAAAAGCCATCAGAGGTTCTTAACTTGTGAGGATGGAAGAAATTGCTTTGCCTCATGAGGACCAGTTGAATAGCAGCGGAAGAAAGAAGAATAAATTATTCAACAGAAAAATAAAATGCCYAGAACCATCCCATATGTTTCTGACAAGAAACAATTCCTGTTCCACGATGGCTCAGATCTCCTCTGGAGTGGGATAAGGGCTTCAGGGATCCAGAAGGGTGAAAACACAGCCACCAGCAGGAGCCAGGAGGGCAGGGGCAGACCTGCCGTTATAACACAGCAAATCCTGCTGGCCCCTCATCTCCTTCCTGTTTTTCCAGTTGTTTTTTTTGCCTTCATCATTCCCATGCAGAGGCACAGAAACAGCCTGACACCAACCCTCCCCCTGCCAGRCACAGGGCCTCCCCTTGGTCTTCTCCCTGTGTTGTATTTCTGTGGTTCCCAGTATCGAGGAACTCTGTTTTCACKCTCTGAGGAGTGTGAATCTGTCAACCAGAACAGTCTTTCACTAGCTGTAAGCTGGTGGCATGATTCAGGAACTAATTAACAGCTATTAGATAATACAATTAGCACCACAAACTGTCACCCTTTCCTGAGTACACCTTCCCTTTGTGTGCATGAGCCACGAATGTCCAGCATCTTCTGTTCTCTCTTTTTTGTCTGTCCTCTCCTCCTTGTGGTGGTGGCTGTGCAAACTGCCCAGCCCCACATCACATCAGCAGTTTGAAGTGACAGGACGAATCCCATTAGGACTTTTACCCTCTCTGTACTTTTAGGAAGGCCAAGACAAGCAAGGGGCTAGCAGTGGGGCTGGGCTGGCTCTTTCCAAATGTGACACCAAAGATGATGTGCCCAGGCCCAGCCTTTGGCACAGAGAGAGGGGGCTGATGGGTGTCTTCTCCTAGGATGTGCCTGCGGTGCAGGGGGCCAGCTTTCCTCCCTCCTGGAGACAGGCAGCACCCAAAACCCCACAGGATCCAGCCAGACAGAAGGTGATAGCCACAGACACCCCATCCTGTCCCTGGGCTTGAGGTCTCTTTCAGCCTTGATTTTGCTCCAAACCCATACAGAGCAAAAGCCCATCTCCTCTGGGCATCCTGTAAAGTACAGGTTTATCTAATTCCTCTCCTTCCCCTGTCAACATCTTCCTACCCAGACTGGTGTGATTGTGGGGTTTGCTTTAGGGTGGGTTCCTTGCACAGCACACTGTGCGTGCAGAGCCCTGTTCATTCCCAGAGGCTTTGCATCAGCCCRTGGCACCAGACAAGGCTCTGCCCCACACTTGCACCTGCTCCCTGAGGATCTCCAGCCCCGAGGATGATGCTGGGATGAGGACAGTGTCAAAACAGGAAGGGAGATGTCTGGTGATGACATGTGGGACAGGGGCTGTGCAGCACAGAGGAAAGAGGCAGGGAACTGGGGGGCAGTGGAGCTGCTCGCTCCAGCAGMTCATCCCACAGTTTGGGGTGCCACTATCACATGAGTGTGTGTAAATACCAGCCTCTGCCATTGCCTTTGCTGTGCTGGAGGGGAGGGTGACCAGCTCCTTCCACACAAGGAGCAGCAGCAGCAGGGAAGGAGCTAAACCCTCCATCCCACCAAGCTGAGTGCTCAGCAGGGGCTCAGTCACTAAGTGCTCTCGATGGAGCACCAGCCTCCTGTTACCCTGCAGGCCTTTTGGGTACAGAATCACCAGYAGTCCATGGCAGGGTTTTCTCCTCTTCAACCTGGCAACAGGCTGTAAGGCAGTTTTTTAGGAGCTGTCAGGCTGGGAAGTCTTGCTGGGGAGGCACATAAGGTGGGCAAGAAAATTGCAGGAGTTTTCTGCTGTGGCCTCGGGTGTCACCTGGTGACGGAGCAGTGGCTCTGCTCTTGCTCTGGAGCTGAATCCTCACCCAACAGTGGTCACAGCCGTGATTTCAGGCAGCGATGGGTACCCYGCTGTGCCAAGCACTGCTCGCAATAGTTGGACTCCACCCAAATTACAACCTGCTTGGATCTGTGGCTGTGTGGGAAGGGAAAGGTGTTTCCCTGTTCGATGACGCAGTTGGTGAGCACTGCAGCAGCCACAGAAGCTCTTAGACCAAAGGATGCTTTCAGTAAAGAGTTGGAGTCCCCTAAGAGCTTCGATGGCAGGGAGAAAACCATCCATAAATCACTGCCAGAAGTCTGAGTGAGTCTGTGGCTGGTGCAAGCAGGTGTGGGAGAGCACTCACTGTGCACTGCAGACTCAGAACGGTTGTGTGCAGGCTGAAAAGCCAACTGGTGTCACAGGTAGGGGTGTCAGCCCCAGGAGCCCTTCTGAAGTGTTCTCTGAGCTTTGTCAAGGCAAATTCTCCTCCCTGTCTGTGGTGTTATCATGAAAATGGGGTGCAAAAGGGAATGAAGACAAAGAGGGTGAGGTAGGWTGGGCACTGTGAGGGGAGGGAGAGAAGAAATGCACCCCTGCAGGTGCAGAGAGCACACACAGGGCACTGGGGGACAGAGGGAAGGCATTAGTGGAGACACCAGGTCCTGGAGCAGACCCTTGTGTTTGGTGTCCCAGCATTGGGAACAGTGATGTGTCTGGCATGAGGGTGGAGACGGTGTCACACTGGTGAGTTTGTCGTAGCTCACAGCTCTCTTGTGTGCTCTGTCCATCTTTGGACACATGATGGGGATGCAGACAGAGGTRTGGCTGCCCGAGGGCTGTGCCCCCACCCAGGCCCTCACACAGCCTGGCTGCTCTCCATCTCAAAGGCAAATGGCAGGATCTATCCCTAGTGCCTATGCAGGCACAATGCATGCCCTGGTCAGCTGATCAGACCTACCAAATTTGTAGCGTCCTTGGCCTTCTCCCAGCTCCAGAGGCTGTTGGGGCAGAAGGGTGAGACAGTGAAATGGAGAGCAGAAGATAGGGCAAGAAGGGATGCCCAGCAGGCTGGGGCATGGCAGAGAATAGCCAGGGCATCTGAGGCAAGGGTAAATGGTGTACACAGCCCCCAGCTCATGCGTGTTGCTCTCTCTGTGTTGCACGTATCTTCACACCTTCAAGCATTTTCAGTCCCTCTCCTTCCCTCACACAGGGGATTGCTTTATTTTTGCTGTTGGGTGAAGGCTTATTTTCGCAAAGCTCAGTGTTTAAGCTCTCCGTGCTGAGGCTGCRGCTGCCGCTGCCTCCTCACACCAGTTTGCAGCATGACCTCTGGGTGGCATCCAAAGGCTCGCGTGTGGGGCTGCCGCAGCCTTTGCTCCCGGTCTTGGGACAGGTRCTGAACAGTTTGGGGATAGGATGCAGTTTTCTTACTTTGAGCAACTGAGAACACAAGCCTTTGTCAAGGCTGATAATTTAGACAGGCTTAAAAGAGGATGCCAGTTCATGAACAAAAGTGAGAAAACTGAAACCCTCATTTTAGCAGAGACGATGGAAAGGTTTCTTTTCAAGATTTTCAAATTCTTCTTGGAAGAGCTGGGGTAGATGTCTGCATGATTGCTAGCTTGTCTGATCAGTTTGATTAGCTGTTACAAGAATGACAGCTAAATCTCCCCATCTCACCAAAGTGAAGAAATTAAAACTCCCTTCAATTGTACTGAAACCAACCCCCAAACTGCCATGATTATATATTTCTAAGCCATTTTATACACTTATCACCTCTTCTCACATCCCTGGCTGGGTGCCCAGGAAGGATGGCAGCAGAAACCTCTCTCTCTCCTTTGGTGCATCTCTTGTGCTCGGAGCTGGRTGCAAAGATGGGCAGTGTTACCAGGCTTCCTCGCCCCATCTGTMTCTGGCATTTAGCATCTACCAAAGGGTACTGCTTTCTTGTAAAAGCATTTTGTCTTTACAGACAGGTTTAGAGGATAATGGTAGAGATGTATTTCTTTGTCCCTCACCCACTTCTTTCCCTTGCACCTGTAAGACGAGCTCCACTGCTATTGCAGCTGTAGCTTTGCTAATGCAGAAACTGCCTAAATGGCTGCATCAGTCTCTGGCTTTAGCATCTCAGCAGCCATRTTTCTATTTAATTACACCTGCATCTCTTTAGAAAGTGCTTATATAAAAAACCTGGCTATTTGCTGATGGCAGAAATATCCTACCCTCACCACAAATGAAAGGCAGGGAGGGGCATTTCTTTTCAAATACTTAAAATAGAGGAACTGATCTCAAAGCCTGCCAGACCCTGTTTGGAAGAGGTGCACATTAATGACATKTTTATACATTTAACAAAATCAGCATCAGGAGTCCCAGGCATTTGGAGCCAGCACCCAAGCCAGAGACACGCTGTGCTGAGCGCTCCCACTCACCCACTCGCTGTCTCCCACAGGGCTCCCAGTGGCAGTGCCCATGGGGCTGAACCCCTGCCCCAGGCACCAGGTGGAGCTGCTGGAGGGGCTGCCCTTGATGGGCAGGTGGGATTGGGATGTTCCCAGCACCTGCTCCCACACCCTGGTGTGAGGCTGGTGAAAGTCCAGGGTACTTTGGGGGCCTGGATGGTATGGGAGAGGCAGATCCAATGGGAAGCTCTTCTGTCCAGCCCATCTTCCTCAGTGCCTTCACTTTTCCTTTGCTTTCCAGGAAAATCCCTTTCATCTCAACACAGCAATTTTGTCTATTGATTTTTTTAATGGCCCATTCTATGCTTAACTTGGGTGATGAACCACGGGCATCTTGGTTTGGATGAAGGTAATCTTTCTGTCCATAATTCTCATCACCTTCCATAAATAATTCCATGCATCATGATGAGGTATCTGACTCCACACAGTGCATCTCCACGGCCAGGGTGCTGCAGTGTGATGCGGGACTGGGGGAAGGAGTCATCACTTCCCAGCATCACTGACTGATGGCCCTTGGGCAGCTTCCTCCCTCTCCTGAGCCTGCAGCACTGTGCACTGTGCCACGCCAAMTTACCCATCTTCAGCCTTTCTGGGCTTTTCAGCATCTGTACCTGAGCAGTGTCACCCTTTTGTCGGGGTTGGACAGGTTGGTGCCCCCGTAAGATGCTGTAGGACGCACACAAGCTCCTTGGGTTGGAAGCTGTGGTGTAACTTGCTGTTTTCCTYGTCCCAGATTTCATCTTCCAGAAGGAGCTGTTTGCTTCAAGAGACACAGGTGAGCTGAGCGGGCCATGGCACGGGCTTTGTGGGTTAAGACCCTCTTGGGGAGTGCTTTGGGGAGGTTATGGGACATGCCTGGGTGCACCGTGAACCTGCTCTGGTCCCTTGGGCAGGGGAGCACCAGCTCCATGCTGTGCAGTTCTGGCAGTGAGCGCTGTATTGCATCCCCCCTGGGCTCTTCAGTCCTCTTCTCCCCAGCCCTTTGGCCTCTCTGCGTGCCTCTCCAGGGCACACAAGGTTGTGCTCCTGCTGGAAAATGGTTCCTGGCCCTGCAAAGAAGGGACCATCACAATCTGGCCACAGGGCAGTCCTAGACCCATTCCTTGCTTCTCTCCCTGCAACTTGTGTGTCTCCTCTGCAGCTAAATAGGGACACAAAAAGTGCCTCCAGAGGACTCCTGGAGTGGCAGAGAGAAGTCCAGGAATGCCAGGGGATTTCTGAGTGCTAGACAAGAGCGGTGCCAGCCTGGGAAACTAAGGAAATCTGCCAGGACAGGCTGGCAGGTCTGATATTCTCCCTTTCTGTCCTCGCTCTCCTTGCAGATCCCATGCACAACCTCTCTGCTCAGCCCTGGCAGGCAAAGATGGCCAACCTGACCTATGACAACTTCACCCTGGGCAACCACTCCGAGGTGGCCGTGCAGCCTCCCACCAACTACAAGACAGTGGAGCTGGTTTTCATCGCCACTGTCACCGGCTCACTCAGCCTTGTCACTGTGGTGGGGAACATCCTGGTGATGCTCTCCATCAAGGTGAACCGCCAGCTCCAGACTGTCAACAACTACTTCCTCTTCAGCCTGGCGTGCGCCGACCTCATCATYGGGGTCTTCTCCATGAACCTCTACACGGTCTACATCATCAAAGGCTACTGGCCACTGGGGGCTGTGGTGTGCGACCTGTGGCTGGCTCTGGACTATGTGGTGAGCAATGCCTCTGTCATGAACCTGCTCATCATCAGCTTTGACCGATACTTCTGTGTCACCAAGCCCCTGACGTACCCGGCCAGGAGGACCACCAAGATGGCAGGGCTAATGATCGCGGCTGCATGGATATTGTCCTTCATTCTCTGGGCCCCTGCCATCTTGTTCTGGCAGTTCATTGTGGGCAAGAGGACAGTTCCYGAGAGGGAATGCTACATCCAGTTCCTCTCCAACCCAGCGGTGACCTTCGGCACAGCAATCGCCGCTTTCTACCTGCCCGTGGTCATCATGACGGTGCTGTACATCCACATCTCCCTGGCCAGCAGAAGCAGGGTGAGGAGACACAAGCCTGAAAGCAGGAAAGAGAGGAAAACCAAGTCGCTCAGATTCATCAAGGGCCCCCTGGTCAAACAGAACAACAATAACTCTCCCAAGAAGGCCGTGGAGGTGAAGGAGGAGGTGAGGAATGGGAAAGTGGAGGACCAGCCATCTGCACAGACAGAAGCCACCGGCCATCAGGAGGAGAAGGAGACATCCAATGAGTCCAGCACTGTCAGCATGACCCAGACCACAAAAGACAAGCCCACAGCAGAAATCTTGCCAGCAGGGCAAGGACAGAGTCCAGCCAACCCCCGGGTAAACCCAACTTCCAAGTGGTCCAAGATTAAGATTGTCACCAAGCAGAGTGGGAGTGAATGTGTCACCGCCATTGAGATTGTCCCAGCTAAGGGAGGAGCCTCTAACCACAACTCCCTGGCCAACAGCCGTCCGGTCAATGTTGCCAGGAAGTTTGCCAGCATCGCCAGGAGCCAAGTACGAAAGAAGCGCCAGATGGCTGCCCGAGAGAAGAAAGTCACCCGGACCATATTTGCCATCCTGCTGGCCTTCATACTCACATGGACTCCCTACAACGTGATGGTCCTCATTAACACCTTCTGTGAGACCTGTGTGCCCGAAACAGTGTGGTCCATCGGCTACTGGCTCTGCTATGTCAACAGCACCATCAACCCAGCCTGCTATGCCCTCTGCAATGCCACGTTCAAGAAAACCTTCAAGCACCTTCTCATGTGCCAGTACAGGAACATTGGCACAGCCAGATAAACTGGCACTCAGGGACCACTTCAGTAACGTTATGGAAACCCTTCCCTTTGCCTCCTTTGCCAGCGGGGGTTCCTCTGCTCCCCACTCACAACAATGCAGACTGTGCAGTGATTGCAGATGACACCCTTCACCCAAAGCTGACAAAGATCCACGGCATCTCTGAGCTGCAGGTCCTTCCAGACATCTGGGCCTGGGGACTAGCTTGGGGAGCCAGTGGGAAAGCCAGAGGCAAGAGGAGGAGATGTGGTCATCAGGAGCCTTCCCAGCTCCCTAACTGGCCAAATGGCATCAGTGTTTCTCCTAAGACTGGATATACTTTTCCCCCGGCTGACAATCTCCAAGGCATCAGAGCTTGTCTGCATGCAGATGGGCTAATGCTGGATGCTTTCCATTGGCTTCTGAAGTGTTTATTACCCAAGAAACGAAAAGAAACCAGGGTCAAACATTTGCTAGACATCTTGGAGCAGGCTGGCTCAGGCATGCTAATGGGGAGTCCTGCTGGCCCAGCCAGGCCCCCTGCAAAGGCAGTCAAGATTGCACACTAACAGATGTTGCAAGCTGCTTCCTTTCCCTTGAGAGTGCCATTGGACTTCCTCACCCAGGGACCTGGGGCAGAACTTTTACCCGGGCTCTGGCTCTGCTCTCCCCTTCATGCCCTTTCTGTCCTTAAACAGCAACTTGCTGGAAAGACAGACAGACAAACCAAGCATTTCACTCCTGGGTGASGAGTGTGAAACCCAGTCGCCTCTGACAATAATGGAAACTAAAACTGCAAAGAAAAGCAGTGGTGTGGTGCAGGACTTCACTCCACAGCCCTGGGGGAATGGGTCAGCAGTGACCGTGTATAATTACTCCTTGGGAGGAACAGGGGGGACCTGGGGGTCTCAGAGGAGGGCAGGAAGAGGGTCTGCAATGTGGCCAAGGCACCCCGTTTCTCACCCGGGCCGTGAACAGGTTCCCACTGTCCCCAGGGCGGGTGTGATGCGTGGCTCTGGAGGCAGGAGAGGATGGCAGCAGCCTCCAGCTGCACTCCTGCCCCGGGTGCWGGGGGATGCTCCAGGGAGGCCGAAGGAACGGGTTGCTGAGCTTTGTACATGGATGTAACACTGTCATGGGTGTTGTGGCAGAGCCCTCAGCATGCGGGCTTCAGCCAGTGTCTCCAGCCTCTTCCCAGCCTCCTCCCAGCCCACTGTGTGTGCAACCCAGCCCACCCCGGGGCTGCTCCCCAGCTTCTGCCACGCCAGGTACCAGCCTCGGTGGACACAGCCAGGTGCAGACAAGGGAGGGATGGGGCCACTCCAGCACTGGCAAACGCTGTGTCCGTATGTCCTTCCTGTCCTCATACCAGAGTGCAACCTGCAGAAAGGCTGCCCCAACCCAGATGGGAGCCCCTCCACCAATGCCTTTAAGGGTGCCCAAAATGCCTGGTGGGTTTCTGGGTATTTTTAAAAGGTTACAAACTGCAGCGCAACACACTCCAAGACGAATAAAGACCTTGGATCAGGAAACTAATGGCCATGGTGTGAGAAATGAATGACTCATCACCTGGGTGGCTTCTTCCCAGCTTCCCAGYGTCACCCACTGGTGACATTTCCTGCAGACCCTCCCTTCTGCCAAGACTAAGGGAGGGGGCAGCCTGAAGCGTTGCTGCAAAGAGGCTGGAGGTCTGGCCCATGTTCTTTGTCCAGGATGTGGCACCGAGGTCACCACCAGCCGCTGCATGATAACTTCACTGYGGGTGCCAGTGGGCTCAGCAAAACTGGGGTTTGCCAGGGTTTCCAGCACAGTAGCTTCTGTGGGGACAACAGGTGGTTCTCATACTTTTTTTAAAAAGATTTTTATTGGAAAAGAAAAAAAAAACATTTTCCAAAAGGAGTGAGAGCTCCCACCCAGCACTGGTGCTGGCATGGTAAAGGCAGAGGGGCTGCAGCCCCAGCACGGACACACATGGTTAGAATTGACAGAAAAGAGATGTGGTGGCTTCTCTGGGTGGTGGTTGTGTTTTCCTCAATTGCTGCAGGTAAGTTGTGGTTGCACCAAAGGGATGTTGGAATAAACTCCCTGAGCAATCCTTGAGTGAGAAGCTTTGAGTGATGGCTTTACTTGGGCATTCAACATCCAGCTCTTCCCTCTGGTGGAGGAGTGAGGAAGCTCCTGGTCTTGCCAATGAACGCACTAGAGGCAACTCATTTGTGCTGGAGGGTGGAAAAATGTGTGTTCCATCCCAGTGAACCCCAACACCAGCCAAGAGGAGGGGAGCAGGGTGCACTGGCAGTGACCGTGGGGCAAGGATGGGAAGCAGCCTATCCTGCAGGGTGGGTGGGTTTGCTCTCTACAACACTAATGATTAAAAACAAGGCACCTCAGTGAAAGAGGAGGTCATGGAAAGGAGCAGGGAGAGGAGAAGGAAGACTGTAGTGTGGCCCAGCTGCAGCTGGACATCCAGTCCTGAAGGCACCATGTCGAGGAGCCRATGAGGATGCTGGCTTCCTGCTCTAGTCCTTCCCCTTGCCCTTCTTTGCTGCATTCAAGAAGCACAGGAGACAAGAGTTAGTGCATCTGCTGGCAGCTCACAGTGCCCCAGACACTGCTGGGTAGAAACACAGACAGCATGGCTGGCTTGGCACAGCGCAGTGGCCGTGTCCCTGCAGGCAGCTCCCACCATGCCAAACCACACTCTGCACCAGTACCATGAGGAGTGCAGGGAATCCTCAGCCCAGCAAAGCTGGCAGTGGTTTGTGGGCGGACCAGGATTTTTCCTAGCAGCACCTGTATCCTCCCACCCAGCCAGCAGCTGAACTTTGCAGTGCAAAGGAAAGAGCATCCTACATAATCCCCACACCACCAGCAAATCTCAATCCCAAGACGCCAAGGTGCCTCTGACAGCCCCCTGCACAGGGTCGCAACAGGACTCTCTGGGGACAGGAGYGGTGGGAACTGACCTTTGGACTTTGACTTGATCTTGGAGGAGCAGGGCTTGGTCACATAGACAATCTCCTCACACTGGGCATTGTACAGGGCTTTCTTCAGGATGCCAGAGCGAGTCTTCAGACCTGTCTGAGCACTACAGCCTCCCCAGCTCTCAAACTTGTACTTGCAGTCAGCTGGATGAAAGGGGACAGGCATCAGAGCTGGCCAGGAYCTGGTGCAACACTAGCCCCAGTCACCCAGCACAGGGTGCTCCCCAGCCACCCCGCTTCCATGTACCCACCTCCAAATTTTTTCTTCCAGTTGCAAGGGATCTTGCACTTGAGCTTCTTACTCTCATCTTTGCAAGTTCCCTCACGATAACCCAGGCCACAGTCCTTACTGTTGGGAACACAGGGTCCCCAGCGCCAATCCTCGCACTTGGAGCCATCCTTCTTTGCCTTCTCTGCGTGGAAAAGTGGAGTGGGTGCTCTCTGCAGGGACAGAGGAGCATGCCCCACTCTGCCCCCCACTCCCCTAACCCCTGCGCCAGGCTGCCCCTCACCTTTCTTGTTCTTGCCAGCCTCAGCAGTGGCAGCCACCAGGATCAGCGCCAGGAGGAGGAGGAGGCCCCGGACCTGCATCCTGCCTGTGGAAGAAGGAGAGGGTGAGGAGGGTTGGAAGCAGGGTGCAATGTGGTGGGCTGTGGGCAGCCTGCGTAGGAGTAAGACAGAGCTGCCTCCAGTGCACACACTCAACTACACGTGTGTACACCTCTGCTCCCTGCTTGTTGCACCCATTAGAACATGTTCATTAATTCCAACAGGAAGGTTAATTGTGTACCTCAACTGCTGCCTCCCACCAGGGAGCTGCAGGAATGAGAGATTGTTCTCACCCCTGCAGCCCCCCCATTGCCCTGCATGTGGTCCAAATGCTCTCCACGGGGACYCCCGCAGCCCACACAGCATCTGGGGATGGCCCTACATTTGGGTGCCAGTTGCCAGCCCTTACTCCCCATATTTCTCTGTGCAGCTTTAATCCATTATTCAACAGGCTTCTGCTTCATACTAAAAAGCCTTGGGGCCGGGGGCACAGCTCTCATAGTACCTTATTCCAGTTCCACAGGATGCCAGGAAGAAAGAAAAAAGCCCAGTAAAAACAAACCTGCTGCCATGAGGGGTCTGAGAATTAATCAGAAGATTAAACACCAAAAAAAARCATCCACAGTATGGGAGCTCATTGAAGGGAGTGCTGAGCCCACTGCCCGCACCACTTGTGCATGGAGGCGGTATGCAGGT
Source organism: Malurus melanocephalus (assembly GCF_030028575.1). Classification (NCBI taxonomy): domain Eukaryota; kingdom Metazoa; phylum Chordata; class Aves; order Passeriformes; family Maluridae; genus Malurus; species Malurus melanocephalus. The sequence continues at coordinate 3,359,071 of NW_026623234.1, forward strand.
GTGCACGCACCTGGAGCAGGCTGGGGACAAGGGTGCACACACATGAGGGYTCGGCTCTGGGGATTGTGCCCTGTTCCCTTGTCCCAGTGGCCTTGGACCATGTGATGGTTCCCCTCTGGCTGCCACCATGAGATTCTGTGGGATGCTGCTGCCARCACAGGAGTGTTGAGCCGGAGCAGGAGTGCAGATGTGCAGAGACAGCATTTCAAGTCTGGAGACCCCTTCCCTGCTCCCCCAAAGCCTTTTAGGATGCCACCCATAGCTGTGTGGCAGCAGCCATCCAGAAAATACATAGCACCTGCCTTGGCTCTGTGCTGGGCTTTGCAGGAGTGGGCCGTAGAGGACAGGATGAACCACAGGCCCCRGGGGCCATCAACGCAGGGAAGAGCTCGGGGTCAGCATTTGCTCCTTCCCCTAGGCTCCCCGGGCAGCATGCCAGAGAGAGCAGCATCCCACATTATTCAGGCTCCARTGCACTCACCTTTCATGCATCTGCCGCCAAGCTGCCGGCTTCACTCTGCATTGAACTGTCACAGGGAATTACACAGACCGGCTGGCTGAGGACACAGTCATGGGGGTGAGATCTGCCTTCCCCCTCACCCAGCCCAGCGGGGAGCCATCCTGCCAAGCACAGCACAGCTCAGCTCTGTTCCCACCCATCTGCCTTCAAAAGGGACWAGAGCTCTGCCCAGACAGGGTTACAGATGACAAGGCTGGAGCTGAGCTGACTTACAAACATGGCTGGCTCGCTTTTTGCACCAATTCTTATGGGGTAGCACCTCTGACATGCACATTATTCACAGCATCCCCCTGGTCTCAGGTGCTCTGTAAATTTCTCCCATCTTTTGCTGTAGAGCATTTCCCTGTGCTCCTTGCACCTACCCCAGCCCAGAATCTTCTGCTCAGGCCCTTCTGACATGGCCTTCCAGCCCCCAGGGCAGACAGCTCCAGGTGTTGTGCTCACCCCTGCTTCACCTCCAGGCATGGACCCCCTCTGCTCCCCATGGTGCAGTGGGGCCCTGCCCATGTGTACACAGGGATGTGAGAAGGATGCCCTCTGAGGGGGGGACGAGCTACAGCCCCAGGGACCCCTGGATCTGCTCCCAGGCTCTGCCCAGCACATCATGTTCCCCAGGCAAAGGTCTGCAAGGGACCTTCAGTCATGGCCCATCCTAAAGCATTCATAAGGGAAAGGGACTGCAGTTTTCCMACTGGTTTTCCAAACAGCCTGGCAAACAAGAGCTGTTCCTGGTTGGGCTGACAGCACCTTCAAGCATGCTCACATAGCCCTGCTCCTCCTGCATCCCTGTGGGGCCCTGGTTTCTGTCCTCCTCAGAYGCTGGCTGGCTCTCACAGAGCATTTGTCTCTCCCAGGATTGAGCTTGCATGAGCAGAGCAGCCTGGAGCCTGACCACATCATGG